>NW_027526361.1:137427975-137837625 GCF_048455015.1 Haemaphysalis longicornis
GCAATCTTTCAGCTTGCAGCTTGCGAGTGATCAACAGGGAGGGGAGAACTGCGTCAATGCACCATCTTTGACACTTTCAACTAAACAAATCCACTTTTTGGGGAGAGAAGGGTCATCTCTTGACCATGCGCAATGGACCTTTTTCCAGTAGCGTAGCTCTCTTGCGGCGGCCACCCGAACCACACTTGGGGGATTAAGAAAAACACGCCCCCCTTTTCTACCGCCTACCTGCGCAGTTGAGAAAGCCGTCCCAGGCGCTACAAATGGTTTTGGTGGTAGAGAAATTTTTCGATGGCAGCCGTAGCGCCTATCTGTTGGCCGTTTTCAGGGCACAGAAGACGGAACACCACTTAGCTGGCTCGGCGTTTGCAACTGGCTAATCCAATATGGCCTCGTTTAGTTTACATTTTGCCCCCCAAGAATGACGGATCGGTCGCTGGGAGTGAAGGCAGCGCATGCGCAGAGCGCTACTGGAAAAAGGTCCATTGGCGAGTGGTGTGCACACGTGTCGGTAAAGATCATGTCCTGAAATGTGACCAGCCATTGGTTGTGCTTCAATGTAAATAGGGATAAGAGCGAGTGCAATGATTGGGGCATTTTCTTTCCACGGAATCATGTGCTTGTTTGTTTGTTTTCTTTTTTCGAATCATGTACATATATGCGTGTTTTCTTGTTCCTGTTTGCATAAACCAAGTTGAAGTCTAGCGCGTTTCGTCTTTCCCGCCTTTGTCCTGTGTTAAAGTTCACTAGAACTATGAGTTCATTGGTTTGCAGAACCCCGAGTGCTTGTCAGACAGCAAACGATGCTTTATTCACTGAAAAATTCCTATACTCCCGCTAAATCGTGTGTTTCGTGACGTTAGTGATGATTTATCCAGGGAAGGCTTTTGAAACAAATGTTAACTGTAAGGACTCTGCCTGCAGGCGACGGTGAAATGTTTTTTGTTGCTTCATTTAGCGTCAAAATGGTAAACAGCGCAAAAACAAAACTTAGACAAGAAAGACAACGGGACGAAGCGCTACTAGCAACTGAAACGTTTAATCGTCAAAACACGCAAATATATACACACAATCTAAGCCACCGCCAACACAAAAGTACAGTATAATCTACAATCTTGTACAGTCACGGGAACAACCACCAAAAACACTGCATACAACCAAACCGCACGTATTCATACTCCGAAAGATGCACGGTACACTTTATCAGCCCTTATCCAAGAAAGCAAACTCGGCATCTGATAGCAAGACAGAAGGTTGGCTGACACATGTTTTTTCCTCTTTTTTGATATAAAATGCTACCATTATCTCTCTTGTTGCCCATTATCTCTTCTGTCTTGCTATCAGATGCCGAGTTTGCTTTCTTGGATAAGGGCTAATAAAGTGTACCGTGCATCTTTCGGAGTATGAACACGTGCGGTTTGGTTGTATGCAGTGTTTTTGGGGGTTGTTCCCCGTGAATGTACAAGATTGTAGATTGTACTGTACTTTTGCGTTGGCGGTGACTTAGATTGTCTGTATATATTTGTGTGTTTTGACGATTAAACGTTTCAGTTGCTAGTAGCGCTTCGTCCCGTTGTCTTTCTTGTCTAAGTTTTGTTTTTGCGCTGTTTACCATTATGAACCTATACCAACAAACCCAACTCGCAGTTCCTCTAAATGTCATTTAGCATTCTTTTTGCCCTAGCATTGTATCTGACCATATTTGCACCAGGCTCGTTTTTCTAATGGGCGAAAGTAATCGTTTCATGATACATCGGGTACGCTCTGGAAACAGTCACGTAAGACAATGTCGCTGATGCTAATTGGCCAATGTCGCGTGAGACAACCCCGAAGTCCCAGACTGCTGTACAGCTATAATAAGGACGGTGCTCACAGTACACACTGTTTACTGCACCATTCTTACTGCTATAAAAATGGCCGCATATCTGCTCCTTTCGTTGCAAATGTCGACAAAAGACGATAGTCTTTGTCGACATTTGCCAAGTAAATCCCTCCCTTCGCTTTCCAGCTCACATCTCATGTTCCTTTTGCGTCGCGCTCCTCCCAAGGGAAACACGTAAAGGCTTGCTCAAGCCTATTTAAATTTACCGCGTTCCTCTGCTCCAGACCGGGTGCCTCGATGCCGTACGACGGAGACGCGCGTGAATTGAGGCACCCTACTTAAATGTTTATAGTACCGCGTTTCCCTTGTCCACGTGAGTTCCAAGAAGAACGTGGAACCTATCTCGTGGAACCTTTCACAACTGTTGCCACTTGATTTCTTAAAATGCCGCCAGAAGCTATAGTGGCGTGGGCGACAGCAGGCGATGGAGGAGTGAAATTTTTTTCGTTAGTTGATGAAGTATTTTATCTCGCACAAATCAAACATGTATAATTTTGTATAAAAGAACGCTGCAAATATCACTACTGTATTAATTTGTTGTCTTATATTTGCGCAATGTCTTGTTGTTCTTCAACAATCTTGACAAGTATAAGCATTAAACCGGACTTTAGACGGCCATATTTAGCTGTGACTATATAAGACTATTGCGCAAACATTGTGTTACTTTGGCCGGGTGGCTGAATCGAGTCACGGACAGGCAGACAGACAGACAGACACAGACATACACACAGACCGAAATTTCTGGGTTTAAGTAGCCCAAGAAACACTATCGTCTTTAAAAAGAATGTGCCCTACATTTAAGCGCAAATAGCTCGTTCGGCAAGTTCATAAGTCCTGCCTAACTTGTGTTTGGTTTTGCTGACCACAGCCAATTGCATGACTGTGCATAATACACCATAGGTTTTCGTGCGGGAAAAGCAGCTAGGGTGTCACATGGCCATTCTCTGTTTTCCTCATCATTCAGCTTATTTGAGTGAAGGCTGCGTTGAAAGTGGTGTCAGTGTTATTCTAAAGAGGCAATCTTTCGGGCATACTGAAGTCGCATTTTATCTTAATGGCCCTTTTAAAGTGCTGCCATGTGTCACCGCAAGGAGGACATATGCAAGCGTGGTTCTCTCTTCTTACTGTGGATGGCAAGTGCATCTCTCAGAAGTGATTTTGCCACTTTCTACAATGCATGCGGCAGGCACTATGATGTAATTCTTTTTATACTGTTTTTTATTCCAAACAATGAAGTCTTTCACTCAGCACCTCTAAAGCTGCAGCTACAGTGCCGTGAAACTGTAATAAAAAATTTGCCGCTGTAATTTAAGTTACATAATTTTGATGTCAATAAATCAGAACGGCACTACAATCACAAAGAAATCTGAATTTTACGTAGCAACCATAGCTTCGTCCTCATCTCTTTCCTCCTTATGCCGCTTCCCCTTCCCCTTCGCCGCTTCGAGCTCCTGCTCCAGGGATGAATCTTTTTCTGTGCGGCCTCCAGCTCACCCTCTTTGCCGCAGCTGCACTTCCGCTGAAAAACCAAGTGAGTAGAGTTGCCAAGAACAAAACAAAGAAGTCCACACATCTGCTTGTGTAGCTGCGAATTTCAACAAAACACGAGACTTCTGCCGCCCCTGCCAAGAAAATGCGCCTGCTGTCTCATCTGCCCTTGTTCCCTTCCCGTCCCAGTTGACACATGGGAGGTTTTCACAGTTCCATTTTGGGCATTCATAGTGCTGCGCCATCTGTTGGGACTTAGCACTAGAGCCACAACTGCAAGATCCGGATCATATTTGTGATTTGTAGTTAAAGCATTTTTTAGCACATTTTTAACATTTGCTTTCGTAAAAATAGAGCCCACATCTACTGGTAATTAAAATAATGCTGCAAACATTCGTTATGCACTTGATGTTCTCCCTCAATAAAGCTTAATATTATCCTTTTGCTGAACAGTGTTGAGAAATATAGAGCATCGTCCTAGATTTATTAGATTGAAAATGTTTTGCCTACTCGAGAAATAATTTTAACTTTTGGCCAAGCGGCTGAACCATGGGTCCAGTCTTCGGCAGTAACTAGTTACTACTAACGCGTTACCAGTAACTAGTTACTTTTTGCGGTAAATTGTAACTGTAACAAGTTACTTCTGAAATAGAGGAACTTGTAACTGTAACACTGTTACTTTCTACGCAGTAACTGTAACAGGAAATAACCTATACAGTTACTTGTGTTTTTGTAAATAAAAATTTTCCACCAGGTAAACCAGTTTAGCACCAGTTATACCAGTTAAGCACTTCCGCTGAAAAAACAAGTGAGTAAAGTTTAGTTCATACGCTGAAAAAACAAGTGACTACAGTTTAGCACTCGTTAAAGGCCGACGTACAGTTCGTGCTTTAACTTTATTCAGACTTTCTTTTTTCCCACATCCTTACTATCTGTCATCATTCCACAACACACTTGCCAAGACTATTATCTTCCCTTAAAAAACCGAGGCAGGACGTTGGTCTTAAAAGTGCTTTTTTGAACTTTCCATTCGTCTTGAGTGCAGCAGAAACAAGAAAAAGAAAGAAACTGAAAATTGAATCCCCGAAAAGAGAGAACCCCTCGGATGCTAACTTTGAGAAACAATTCAACCTAAGCTACAAAGAGTTTTGCAAATAAATTCCCTGAGACGTGCATCAACAAAACAGTAAGTGCAACAAAATAAGGTGTGCACAACGATGGTTGGTGTTGGGTGTTGGAGTGTGCCCCCTTTTAGGTTCCCTTCGTCGGGGATTTTGATTGAGGCGATGAGGCGTGCCGTAGTGGAGGGCTCCGGATTAATTTTGACCACCTGGGGACCTTTAACGTGCACCGAAATCTCGTACACACGGGCGTTTTTGCTTTTCGCCTCCATGAGAAAAGCGGCCGCCGCGGTCGGGAATCGAACCCGCGACCTCGTGCTCAGCAGCGCAACGCCTTAGCCACTGAGCCACCGCGGCGGGTTCGTCGGGGATTTTACACCATGCAATTTTAACTACCCACATATTTAGGGTTATACGCAGCAACGGAAAAGTAACGACATTACTTTTTCACAATAAGTCTAACTGTAACAAGTTACTTTTGGAAACTTTAACTGTAGCTGTAACCGGATTACTTTTTAGCTGCGAAGCTCCTTAGGGCGTGGGTCGGTCCATCCTCGACGTATGTATGTAGCCACCTCTAGTTTAGTTCTTGGATTGTTTACTAGATGGCGGTACTTGTATATGATGAAAAGATGCGCTTGGATGGTTTACTACATGGCGTGGCTACCTCTAGTTTAGTTCTTGGATTGTTTACTAGATGGCGGGGAGCGTTGTAATAAAATCCGTTCGCTGTTGGCGCGCGCTCGGAGTCGCCCGATGGATAAGGCTGCAGATGTGCGAGCCCGCGAGGCAGAAGCGCTCCGTGAAGCTGCGCGACGCCGCCGCCAAGATCCTGCCGTACGAGAGCGGGAGGCCGAAGCGTGTCGTCTGGCTGCGCGACGACGCCGCCAAGATCCCAGCGTTCGAGAACGAGAGGCCCAAGCGTCACGGCAACGGCGCGAGGACCCTGCCGTACGTGAAGCGGCACGGCTGCGGCGCGAAGAGGATCTCCAAAACGTCAGAGAACGGGAAGCGGCGAGAAAGCGCGCGTATCGGCAGGCAGACCCCGATGCAGTGAGAGCTCGTGAGGCGTCTTCAAAACGCATCAGGCGAGCTCAGCCCCAAGGTGCCGACGCGCGGTTTAAGCGAGACTTTCTAGACGTTACGTTCGGACACAGATGTAGTGGGCGAACTTTCACTGAAGAGTCACGGTTTTACCGATGATTTCCCCTCAGGAGCTTCGCCCACTCATCATCATTCACCCCGTGGATATGCTGTGAATTTTTTTGGTTTAGGTAATTGTAACTGTAACACTTACTTTTTGCCAGTAACGTGCCCATGACTGCATGGGACACAGACACAATTTTTTCATTTGATTGGTCCAAGGAAGACTATCATCATTAAAATTGAGTTTCACAAGCAATATGCATTCGACCAAGGCAGCTAACCCTAACCCAACATAACTTTCGTTCTCCAGACATCTAGCAAGTCTCACCTTTGGAGCTGTTGTTTCTGGTGGCGAGGCCATCGCCACCCTCCTCCGTTTACGCTCCATGGCTGCTGCTGTGCCTGAAAAGTTGTGCGACAACATCGTTCTATTTTTTTGGCTGAGAGTAAAATCTTCAGTTACAGCAGTTTCTGCCAAACCAAAATTGACTGAAGGTAACTTTTTTCAAGACAGGCTTACCTGAGATTACGGGTTTTTTTAAGTACACATATCAAAACCTTCAACAAAAATGCACAGGCGCATGACCATAGATGCATTCATCGCAGCTTGCTGATAGCCACTGGTGTTACCTGCAAGATTAGGGGATAGCACTGCGGCAGGCAGGCAGCTTCGATCTGGTTGTGTTTGGGGCATAAAAATAAAACAAGCTACCACCTAAATAATAGTTGTTCGGTGATTGCGCTAAAAAATTATGCAGAAAGTGTTGGGTCGCACGCGAGTTCTCGCCCCTTTGCATTCTGGCGTATGCATGCTGAAACTCCACGGTGATGGTAAACAACGTATGTGCCCAACGACCACACAAAAGTGAGATCAAGATATCACTGGTTATCAGCCAAAGATAAGTTCCAAAATAGGCAATGGCCACTGTTGTGGCGAATGACTTTATGGTTTATGTCGAACCTTGCCCCTCAAAACACGAAAGCATCGGCAATACCTTTCACAAACCTAGCTCCCACAGTGCCGCCCACTACTCCCGCTGGCCATACTGGTGGCTATAAGCAGGCTGTGCTGCATGTGCAGCCATCCAAATGTTCAACTATCATGCGCGAGCGACAACGTTTCTGTGCATGAGCACCATATGACGGTGCCAAGTTGAAGAGGTTAAGGCTAAGCACATGCTGAGGATGCACGCTCAGCTGGGTTCATTGTCTGTAAAGCTGTTCCTTCTCAGAACGTCACCACTAAAAATGACAAGCAGCGCGAGTAAGCGAATTGTTTTGCTCATAGTTTATGTCCTGAAGATCAGCTTTGCAGCAGCAAATTGAGCGAAAAATATCCAAACATGGGCCGAACACTCCAATTATGAAGTAAGGCTATGTTCAGGCTACCGATGAAAAAGCCGTATCGTGATCGGCATGTCACGCAGTTCGGTTGGCTAAGACGTGAAATGACTTCATTCTTTAAAGTTAAGACAGTTGCGGCAACAGTCTGAACCCGGCCCAAGCCGAAGAATATAGATTATTCATTTGCTGCTTCCTGACGTACACATTTTTCATCTGTAAATTGTCAGTTATCAACTTCGTGTGCTGCAACGCTGGTCTCTGGAATATAAATTAGAAGCAAAACCATTCGCTCATTCCCGCTGCCTCTTCATTTGCAGCGTGCTTGCATGGGGACATGTTCTTAAGAAATAACAGCCTAGCAGACAATGATCGCAGCTGACACGCTTCCTGGGATTGCGCTTAACCTCAACCTATTTTCAACTTTGCCCCGTCATATGAAGCTCACACACATAAAAGTGGTCGCTCGCGCATGCTAGTTATAGATTTTGTGCGGCTGTACAGAAGGCCACGCGTTCGTGCGTTGTTAGCAGTTATGAACTCTGTACTGTAGGCAATTCTACCCAGTTGAATTGCATTTCAACACCTATGGGTATTCAATCACATGGTGCAATTTTTGTGAGCGACTCGACAAGAGCAACTCAACAGTTTACACTACGTAGTACGCTACTGCCGGGCGCCTCCGTCGCTGTCACGCGCTTCTCGCTGGACAGAAGCAACGTAGATGCAAGCGGCAGCGACGCCGGGGACTGGCACCATTGACAGCGCGCCGCAAAGTGAGAGCGATTCCGCGTGCGCCTTGTTCAAGAGAATGAAGACAGAACGAGCGGGAGCTGGTTGCGTCATGCTTTGCGGGAACAGCCCAGCAGACGACGGTTGCACTGGCAGGATCGATCTCTGCACGCGAACTACCTCCCCTCGTTTCGCCTTCTACCCACCCGCCAGCCGACGCTCCCGCGATGTTATTAAAAAATTCACCGGCTGTACATTTCAACCAAGATACCTTTCTTTCATCGAATACTGGTATACTTCCCTAAGCGTAAAAAGGTAAGTGCGATGCTAGAGAACAAAACTGCATTAACAAACGTGGGTGAACTGAACTAGAGCGGTCACAGATATTTACGGCGATTTCACTGTTTCAAACTTTTATTTCCACTGGGCAAAATAAACCTGTAAAATAAAAGCGCGGTGTCGCGAATAAGACGTAGTATTTTACAGATCATGTAAGAAAATACTGAACAAATTCACGTTCTTACCTGCCGTGAGGATGTATGCTGGGGCGAATTCGCCGTCCTTCCACATGACTTGCACCGTTTCGCCGGCCATCTCCTTGATAAGTCTTGGGTTGTCCGCTATCTGGCATTGTTTTTCTACTGACTGGATGTTCCGAATTGGGTATACATCCCACTTGTTGTCGTCCCTCCACTTCACCAAGACATGATCGCTTGACTCAGACATGACTAGGCCACTAGGCTTCGGAAAACAGGCGGGAATCTCCTTGTGTGTATGTATCGGTGTTAGCGGTAATGTCATGGCGATGCCGATTACCAAAAAAAAAGAAAATCACAAAGTCTTAGTGAACTCAATTCCAAATATTCAGTCGTACAAAATAGCTCTTGCAGCGACAGCGTGCCAATAAAATATCAAATGTTTTCACTGTAAATGTTGAATACGTAAAATAAACTGTTGGTATTGTGTTTACAGTGGTTAGGCCAAATTAGGCCTGGACGCCGCAGATGCTCTCGGGAAACTCGCGTTTGCCTGTTTAATCGGTTTTGTGCAAAAGTAGTCAAACGGTCACACATCTGAACTGAACTAAGCTCTGATGCCGTAGGTCAGAGGTCCCCAAACCCGGCCCACTGGTAAACTCGGCTGGCGAGGCCTTGCGACCAGCCCGTGGTTTTACTCAGGGTTCAAAAAAGCAACCTGTGTTCACATTTCAACATGATTTTAGGATAATGCTGCGCTCCAGCTGTGTATTCTTTCAACGTGCCAGCCTGAACTGGCGACATTTCAAGTTTTGTGGATATCACTTTCGTCGAACCATATTGGTTACGGCGTGGAGTACACAGTCAGTGAATGAATTTTGCTCCTTGGGATAGTTTGCGAGATGTTAAAACGGCCAGAAGCGCAGCTCTTAAACTACTCTTGTGCAACGCCCAGGGTTCAGATACATATATGAACAGTAAAAAACCATATTCAACGAATCTTTTGTTGTTCTGTCCAGATGAGCAGCTCATCAGATGACGTGTTGATAGAACTGCGTATGCTTCCTCTCGTATTTTTCATTATTCAATCTTTTTGAAAACTCGTTAATTTTTGCGGAAGAAAGCTTGACGGAACCGTTTTTTCTCGAGCAAAAAATGACGAGGCGTGCTTAGAACTTTCTAAGAAACTGAAGGCGCAAGCTTCCATGGTGATCTAGCTGCTGCTAGATTCTAGCTGCTGCTACAAGATACTTTCTTGTTTATTACGTCGCGCCGCTGCCACAGCTTCAAAGTCCGGCTTCCTCCAGCGTAAAGCAGCATTTCGAGCTACTCTTCCGACATGGCATACTTTCATGGTCTTCCTCATCTGCGGCTGAGACCTGGCGCTTCGCCACTATATGAGCAATGTGGAATGAAGCTCCGGGCTTGCGTTCCACAGCCTGTCGCCCTTTCTCTTAACCTTCGTCCAGTGCTGCTTGAGGTTATTTTCCCTGTTCCAGTGCTCGTTCCCCGACTCGCGCTCTGATCGACTGTTCGCGTTTGTGTACATCATGAAACATCGAGAACTTAGGCTTTTGCCTTTAAAGAGCCTAGAACGGCTCTGTCTGCACCAACAGACGAAAACAGGTTTTTCTTAGGTTGCAAATAACAGAGGCATTGCTGTTTTCTGCGTTTTACATAGATAAAGTACACCACAAAATGCGCAAAATGCGACCTTCGAGCAACGATTACCGGAACCGGCGCAACCAATTCAGTTAACCGTTTTTTAAAATATTTTTTTTAACATGCTGCCTTTTGCTGTTCCAACGCAACCCCACTGGAGCTTTAAAATTTTGCCGTAATCCGTGTTCTACCCTGTTATAAATAACCAGATTTTCGGTATTGCTGCTGACCTAATTCTTATTCTCACATGGCCTTAGCTGCCTCACCTGTGGAGGCAGCCGACGATATGCAGCTTGGATATTCGGACTTCCGCTTTCTGGCTGTCTCAGGCTCGCAGGTGAATTGAAGTTAAACCAAAAAACTCATTTGAACCTTCATTTTACAGTGTAACACTGCACATGAATGAGCATAGTTATAACAAACAAGGGGGCGCCCACTACAACCCCAGTGCAAAATGGCATACGCATATACATAATGTTGGTCATCTATGAATGTTGGCCGCAAGCACCTTTTCTTTCCTCCATGGTTGCTATTTTGGAAGCATGGTCGAAATGAAATAGGCTTTGAAATAAGCGCTGATTTTTATCTTATTTGCACCACCAGTGCGTGTTTAGCCCAGCGGACGTGTGATAGGGCTGGCGATATGCCTCCGCGCAAGCGCTACAAAGAGTACCTCCGGGATGTGAGCGCTCATGTACCAACACGCACAAAACACCACTACAAACGTAGCGCGCAACAGATTGAAGCTGATGAAGCCTCGGAACCGCCGCAAACGCTGCCCTCAGATGCGTGAACGGATGGCCAGTCGGATGTTGACTTATCCGATGTCAGCGTCCAGCAACACCACAACGATAGTTCCACTGTGCCTCTCGGTGGAAGCAAGCAAGTTGACGTGCTGCACCAAGAGGGTGTTTCGGATGTCAGTGATGGCACTGATGTGTCGGCCTGCGGTGAAACTTCAAGCAGCGACGAGTCTGACTCGGACTCGAAGTTTCCCCGTAGGAACTGGGGAGCATCGTCCTCCGATGCCTCTTCCATATGCAGTGATTCGACCGACGAGCCAAGCGAGGACGAAAACATCGACATTTAAGAATCGTGCAGCATCGAGAGAACAAAAATGGTGCGAACGGGTTCCTTTTGCTGTGGACAGATCGCTCATATCTCTGTAATTGTGCCAGTAGTGATGCGTCTTCAGTAACGGCTGACTAAACCTTGGGGATAATTTACCGAGGTTTTTCTTTGTTTGTCTTCATTTGTAAACATTGAAGTGTGTGTGACCAAGCACAGGTGCACACCGGGCCGATTGTACTCTCTTGCTGACAAATAATTTTTCAGTTGTAAAAACACCTGTTCATGGACTTTGATCATTAACAAGTATTTTCATAGCGGGGTCTTGTAACTTTACTGGGTTTCAAAAAAACACCTACCTCATCTACTTAAAGAAATTAGGCGCCACAACACTTCAATCAAGATTCATTACAAGATGCATATACGCACACGCTCATCAGGGATTTAGTCTTTGATGACAGTGCTTTTTCGGCAGCCTTATTGTGTTTTAAGGCACCGAATAAGATGAAATTATCTTTCTGTTACACAGGGATAAAGAAAAGAAAGTCAAGAGAAAAATTGCTGGGTTGCCTTCGCCTATAGCCCTCACATACATATATGTATGAGGTCTGCACCGCTGCCGTGCTACTGAGTGGTGCAGCTGTGGCACACACTATTTGTGCAGTCGCCCTCACTAGTGCGGACGGAAATAGCATGATGCTGGCCTTAGGGGCCCATAATGCGTTGGGAAGTGGTTAATTGCACTATTTTCAGCTGCAACAGCTGCACAAAAAATGCTTCTGAGCAAAGATACCGAATGAAAAAGCAGCCAATCCAAAAAGTTGAAAAAAACCATATCACGAAGATGGTAGTGGTTGTGACAGGTCAGCTGCAGCCATATAAATTGTTGTTGGGAAACTATGGACAGTGCAGCAAACGTTTTATGGAGCGAAAGCCACGGCTACCGCGTCTTGTCATAAAATGCCTGGGAATGATGCACCTAGAAAAAGAAAACAAGAACTAGAGCTAGCTTCTTATGCAAGCATGAAGTCATTGGCCACACATTTGTGCAGTGACCTAGCAAGTTTTACTTTGGTTGCACACGTTCCTCGATTTAAACCCGGCACTGTTTCATTCAGTGCTTGTATTATGCATTGGAGGTTTAACATTCAGTTCGCTGCAGTGGTACAGATGCGTTCCTGTCAGACCCGCATTATTTCACTATAGTTGGATACAAGTTAAGAACGGCAACAGCAGCGACGAACTTGGAAAATCAATGTGCAGGGCCATTGCAAGAAGGTTATGCCTACTGCACGAGATCATCTGACCTTCTTGCCAAATTTGCCTCCTTGATAATTTACACTCGCAAGAACATTGTGGTTGCTAGCTTTATTGCTACACCTGCTTTTATTTTAAGCCTCCCTATATGCCATATTAGTAGACTCCGGGCTGTAGTGATAAGGCACCAGGCAACTTCCGTTGTTCTTAACTTGTGAGCGAGTATACCAACTCCGAATGATTGCCCATAGATAATGTTAAGCGACTTTGCCAAGCTACTTTGTCAGCTGCAGGTGATGTTAGCCTTCATGCAATACGTCTGCTGCCACTCTGTTAGAGTGGCACTTAGTTAGTCGGTCACTACGACAATGCACTTGTTCTCAGATCGTGACGTACAGAACCGGCGCATGAGTTCCATTTTATTTAGTCGAAAGGGGCCTGATGAGACAAGATTGAGATTCAGTAACCTCTGCTCTGGTGTTTGGCTGCTGCAAGGGGCGCAAGAACACTTCAAATGAACGCGTTCACCCTTTTCTTTGAGTTTGGAAGCCCTGTAAAAGCTATAGTTTTAGCAATCACAAAGCGGCTCTGCGTGATTTGCTATTTGCTGCAGCTACGACTCCTCTTTATGGTTTGCTTTCGTGGCTTTCTTTTTTAAGTGGTTACCAAATGCATTCTTTGCTGCAACTCAAGGCAACACCGCCAAAAGCCGCCACATCGCTGTAATGACGCAATTCAAACAGTCGAAAAAAGCCAATAACTGGAATGAAGGAAACAGATTTTGAACACGTTTTTAATATATCTGAGCGGCATACAGTCGTATGTTTTTCTGACATACTTTGCGAGTTCCTCCTTTATGTATTAGATCGATTGGTTGACTATGTTTTGCAAGAATTTAGGATTTAAAAAAACGTGGAAAAAGGTGCTGCAGGGTCCCTTCAGGGCTGCACGTGTGGCATGTTTTACCATTGTATTCTTTGTAGGTCGTATAGTCTCTTCTCGAGAAATTCGCATTTGCTAGTTAGTCGAGCAGGTCCTCTATCTTGTTATACCTGGCTGCCAAAATGTCTAGACACTTGTTTGGTTCTGTTTTAGAGTCCCCAAGTTGTATCAAACATTTCTGTTTCCTTTTCTTTTTTTTCTTTTGGTAGAGTTAGTTTTGTTTCCATATCGTGCCTAATCCTCGTCTAGTTTCTTACAGGTGTATCAAACATTTCTGTTTCTTTTTGTTTTTTTTTTCGGTAGAGTTAGTTTTGATTCCATCTCGTGCCCAATCCTCACCTAGCTTCTTACAGGTGGAAGAAACGCAGGTAACTCAGCGGGTAATTATCTGATGTTTGTACTCTTTTGGCTCCTTCGTGTACTTCTTTTAATATTCTTGCATTTCATTCGGCTACGAAAGAACTTTGCAACATCCCTGGTCTTTTTTGGATTTTAGTTCAATCTGTTATTAAGACGATTTATTTTTATTCCTAAATTTTAATAAGGTAATTTTTGGGTGTAGTGCATATGACGACTCTTGAGAGTTTCCAACTTCGTATAGCATTGATATCGAAGCGAGCCCTTGACCAGGTTAAAGTCGGGGCTACTTTCCTTCCGAACGGCGTTGCCTTCTTGCATTTTTTGGGTAACGGTTGTTTATAAATGTGTAGTTTTCCCGGCGAAATTAAGATTCCGGCGCGTTACCTTTGAAATAAAACTCCTTGTTCCCCACGCTGTGTGCCTTGCATTAAAACCCGCTTCCACCAGGAGTGTGAAGTGTCGTGATGGCCGTGGGGACAAAATTTGGAAAAAATGGCCCTTGTCGTCTTCGGAAAGCTGTATAGGTTGTTGATGTGTGTTTTCTGTTAACCATGTGTATTTCTATGAAACCGGGGAACTAGTGTTATGGTTAAACATTCCGTATCAGTGTCTGCGTTCGTAGCTATCAAAGGAATAGCAAATTTTTTATTAAAGTAGAAATTTGTGTGCGGGAATCTTGTAGTTCGTAAGTTGTGTATCCGAGAATTGTTAGGGCGTATCCTGTCTCTTGAAGCAGAACAATATCTGGTTTGAATCTGGCACCTTAACGTGTTTCCTTAGGAGGCCTCTCTGGTTAGATAAACCTCTACAATTACATAAAATTCTACAAAACCCTGTGGATGTGTTGTTGTTTGGGTTATTAATTTTAACATACTCCAATTCGATTTGGGATTTCTTTCCCATTTGGTTTTTTTTTTCAAACTCCGATTTGGGATTTGGGATATTTTAAAATACTGCCAATCCAATTTGGAATTCGTCGTTGTTGACATAACCTGAGGTTACACGGTATGGTCTGCGAAGCAGGATGCTGGCTCTGTTTATAGATGACATTTGTACCTCTAGCTTGCTTTTCCGTGTCAGTAGAGACTCAACCTGCTTAGTTAGTCTCAAGACTGCACCAGTGAAAGCAGCTTGTCCTTCTGTTGCCGAGAGTGAAGGCATTGGGGGATAAGGGATGGTTACTTAGGTTAATCGTTTTCAAATTTCAGCTATATTCAGCTGTATGCTTAACCATGGTGTACTCATTTGGGCTACCACAACTGGGGAAAATATAGGTAAAATAAGTCTTCCGAAAACGAGCTATTCACCTAGTCAGCAAGGTTCCGTGTCTTTCTCCTACAAGAGAACTATTTAAAAAGTACAATGTTATTGGCGTGGATTCTATTTACAGCTATAAACTTTGTCGACGTTACAAACAAGCTGTAATAAATAACGGTTCATTAATTAATCTAGCCAGTCTAGAAAAGCTCTCTCCGATATATTCCACTTGCAATGCTGAAATCTGGAAAGTAAAAAAAATGCCAAACAAATTACGGGCAAGAAATGTTGCGACACAGATTGCCGTCTTTGCTTAATAATTATCAAGACATTTCTACCATTCCTTTTAACCATCTACGCAGCATTTTTACACTCAACTCATATCTTTCTCTTTCTTGCTATTGTATTTCGCAAGCTTACTACTTTTCGAAACCTTGCTCAGTATGTATGTTGAGTGCTGTTTATTGTCACTGCATATACTGTACATACGTTGCGTTTTTTGTTTGTGTGATTTTTGTTAATATTAGCCAATGCCGTTTGCCGCCTGTCTGCACCGGGGGGCTGGGGCTTTTCAAGCTGTTATTATGGCTTTTTTCCCGGCTCCCTTTGCGCGAAAGTGATTTGTTTGTTGTTTTTTCGCAAAAGAATGCGAATCAAATCAAATCAAATCAAATTAGGTCGAAACACTTTTCACTTTTCTGCCTAAAGTGGACAAATTCTTACCTCAAAAAAGAACGCATTTTTCATTTATTGATGAATTCGTTTTTTGGGCTACTTTCAAGTTTTTAGCAAAAGGAATCGCGCTGCATTTCGCCGTTGTATTTATACTCCTCTCGGACGTGCCATCGCATTGTGGTACGGTGGTAAAGTGCTACATATCCGTAATAGTGTCTGTTACCTCCTCGCAAGTAAGGGGATATACTGCGTATAGCGTTTCCATTTGTATGTGACTGTGACTTAGAGTTTGTCGTTAACTGAGTTATATTCGAATTAGAGTTTGTCGTTATCTGACTGCTGCTCTGAGTTACCCCTGTTGTACCTACAATTGATCTAACTTGTTCAGACTCACCTGCGAACTTTTCTTGGAGTCTGGGGTTCGGCGGCACCCTGGATCTTCTTCCTGGTCTTGCTTTGCCTGTGCCCACGGTTAGTTGTCCAGGTCTTGCATCGACAATAGTCCCGGCTTGTGTGGCGGCGACTGTAAACACTGCTGCTTCAGCTCTGGCTTCGGCGTCGGCTTGCGCGTCTCCTACTGCCAAGTCGTCGCAAACGCGAGTCGTTCCCCCGATGACTGCAGAGCTAATGCGGAGTATATTTCTAAGAGACGAAAACATAGCACGAAATTTCTCCTCCACTAAAGAATGAGGTCTGTAGGGTTAGAATTACACATGGTAAGGCCAACGTGAACAATGAACCACGCCGCAGGAGCTGGCATTAGAAGAGTCAGGACTTCAAGGTACTGGTACATCGAAAATGTATTCCGCGTCTCCCCAAGCTCTTAAGTGAGTCAACCATACCCAGTCCATTCGTATAGGGGGCATATCGAATGAAGCCCTACCCAACCATTGTGTCTGATTGGCCGGTGGGGTAGCGCCTAGCCTCGAAGTCACCTGCAATTGATTCTACGGGAACAAAGCTCAACAGCAAACAATCAAAGAAGAAAGTTCCCAGTCCACCGTCAGTCAAATATGGCGCTGTCATGGAGGTTTTTGGTCTGAACGAAGACGTCACGTTAGTCGTAACGACGGGAGCGGCCAAGGCGACAATATTTTCCCACGAATTCCATCTTCATACACAAGCAAAACACACTCGATGACATATGACCTGTCTTCAATGCCGAAAACGCACTCGGCAATGCTTAAACACGCTCACTAATACGACCTCCGTGCGCCCGCCGACTCCTTGAATGGCGCACGAAATGTGTGATATTTTTTTGTTATTCCGTGCGCTTTTGTGGTTGTATCAGCGGTTTTTACAACAAAGAAACGGTGCTTGTAGTCACCTCACAGGGGCACCACTTTTAGATTTTAGGATGGGAGCGCACGCTGCCCCGACGGCAAGCTGAGCTGGCGCTGAAAAAATGGCGCATCTTTCAACAATGGTTGCAGATAACAATGCATTTTTCGGCATACGCGATTACGTCATGGGCAAAAGGAAATTAATTATATTTGTATGGCAATACCAGTGATTAGCCGTCCAATAACTGAGCGGGTTTCCAGTGGCCACAGGATGCCGCTCCAGTTTTTCCTAAGCATTCGTCATCAGTGGGGACCGTTAGGACCAAGTGACATCCACAAAAGATTGCAACGACGCTGCTTATCGTCAGCCGATGACCAAAAAACTTTGTGGTGCTTTCTGCCGTTGTTGGTTTTACATGTCGCAAATAAAACTTCCACCCCATCAAATTCACGTGGCGGCCACGTGGCGTTACGACCGGGCCACCTCAGCACTTTGCTATCGGAGCAACGAACGCTGTTCTTGTTGTTGCTTATTTTTAATACGACATATCCACTAGGGTGATTAGCGAGAAATGTGTAGCTTTGAGATGATACAGTCCGCACTTGACAAACCTATCAGTTGGAAATGTGGAGAATTTATAACTGCGCCCACCGCGTGACATTTGAAGGATACGGCGGAAAAACGGGCGCACTCCAGCCCCGCAAATCTGGTAGAGTAGGGAAGCTGTGGCGTGTGCCAGGGAGCTTGATGAAGTAATCGGGCCGAACCTCGAAGACCCGAAACCGACCAGATGTTATGTATTTGCTCTCAAGACGTTTTGAGGTATGTTTTTATGTGCACCGTAAGCAGATGCGATACTTTTTTCTCGTTGCAGGCATTGATAGGTGGATAAACTTATTGGGTATGGGACGTACTTCATGATTCAATGAAAGGTTTAATGCACATACGCAACGCAGGCGCTGAGGCGCGCTGTAGTGAAGGGCGCCTGATTAATTTTGACCACCTGAGGATCTTCAACGCGCGCCGAAATCTTCTACGCAGGGATGTTTGGCCTTTCGCTTTCATCAAAAAAGTGCCCACCACGGCCCGTAATCGTAATCGATCCCGCACGCTCGTGCTCAGCAGCACAATGTCTGAGCCACTGAGGCACCGTGGGGGCTATGTGTCATACTGGAAGACGTGACAACAAAAATAGCTGAGGTTTAACCACTTTTAGACGTAGTTTCCACGAGTGAAAGCAAATACTATTTTTAGAGCTTCGGGGTAGTTGGCCTCTGTTGAAAATGTTGCAGACTACCGTCTAGCAAATATGCTCATGATTTCATTCATTCCTTCACTTGCGCTAAAGGGCGTGCACAGACACTCCAGCCGGCGCGACATGTATGGCAAGACTGAAGCAACAAGGAAAAAGCGCCGCTAAAGCAGCTGTTAAATCCCCTCCTAGTAATGCTGTTCGTTTGCACCGAGCCGCACACTCATCGGCCCAGGTGCAGGTGCGCGATTAGGTTTATGGAAGCAGCCATTTTTCCCTTTCCTGGTCACGTGGTACCACTGAAAAGAACCTCGTGCCACCAAAGAGATCAGAAAGGCGCAGGGTGCATGTCGGCGGCTTAAGGTCATATCGGCGTGATGGCCTTGAAAGAAATAACGTAGTTGAGCCGTTCGCTCTAAAATAACTCGGGTTGCTTAAAACGGCTTACTAACTTTCGAAGCAAAATCAGTGGCGATACTTCCAATTGTTTCGGTGGTATAACCAGTTGCCCCTACCTCCTCGCTTTCGTGTCTTTGTCTTTTAGCTCGGAGTGCTTAATTTGACTCGGTGTATGTTACGTACACGGTCGCTGCGTCTCATTCGTCCCTTTCATTTCTTAGCCTTACGCAACGCCGCCCCCCCTCCCAAAAAACCTTGCCTAGAATCAAATTCATGCTTTGCTGGCGTTCTCCTCTTTGTTAATAATGATTACGTAGTGTCTACAGTGCAATCCGGTGGCACTCTAACGCAGTGCTGCAGCCTTCGCTAGAGTGCCGTCCAACGATATTCCAATATTGAGGACTACGCTAGCACCATCCGAAGCGGGTGTCGTTGTGGTGTAGGGGTTCCACATGGCTTCTTGTTGCCAATTACAACAGTTCGGGACCGGCTCGTGCTTTGATTGCTTCTTTTCCCCTTTAAAATAATTTATGATTTCCATGCTTTAGGCTTGTTTTGGTGTTTTGAATGATTCCTTTTAGTCGATTGGGTCATGTTATCTTAGGTTAGGTTATTTTAGGTGAGGTACCGTTTAATGTTGGCTAGAAGGGTGTAGGGCCTTACTCTGCATTTTTTTCGAAGCGATGGTGGACTTCGATATAGTGGAGTGCTTATAGTACCGTCGGACGGCACTTTCGACGCAGTCAAATTTTTATTGTCGGGTGTTGAACGCACAAAAGCTACAGGTTTTTGCTATTCGGGTCGTTGTAGTGGAAGGCCCTGTGGATTTTTGTCAGACTCCTAAATCTGAATTCACGTGTCTTTTCCCTTTGCACCTCTGTTTGAAGAGTAGCCAGCACGGCCAGGATCAAACCCGTGTCGTCGGGCTCTGGGGCACAGCGCCTTAGCCACTTCGCCACCGCAGCGGTTGTGCACACCTTTTTTATTCGCGCTTCACTACGTTCATGTGCAACGCAAAATGCCATATTAGGTGCTTGTGGGTTTCCAAATTCCGTTTTGTGACTTTTGTGAAACGCGCAGATGAGCGTCTGAAAGCTCCAAATTATTGGTAAACCCGTCAGTGTAAATTTCTAAGAGGAAAACAGCGACAGCTTCGGTTACACCGCTGTGGACGTAGTCTAATTTTAAATAATCTACAAAATGTCATGTTGAATTTCAATGACCGATCGCAAGGGGTACAAAAGCTCCACCGCTAGGCACGCTGCATGATCGAAAGCTCCGAAATTTATTGTCTGTTGAATGCACACGCTCCTGACAGAGCGAATGCCGTAGCATGAGGGAAACATGCATTTCCTGGCATCCTTTACGGCGGGCCCTTCCTAAACCTGTTAACCTGCTAACCTGCAATAGATTTTTGTTTGGTGACTCAGCCAAAGACCCCCCCTACACGGGGAACCCTGGCGTCGATAGAAAAGCCTCGCAAACCGAGCATCTTGTATACGAGGAGCGAGGGTAGACGTGGTCGGCCTCTCCGCAGTGCTAGCACAGCAGACGATTATCGGGCGTTCGCCATACGTCGGTCTTCCTTGGGGCGGGGAGTTTTATTGCATGCGGTCAGGCCGGCGACAGGGGACGACGAAATGGAGCTTCCTGACGATATGGTGCAGGTGGGTGAGGTCTACGGCGAGCTGCCGCGTAGGCCATGGCTTGCGGCTCGCGGGATGCCTCTGGCATCGTTGAAGTTCCCAGCGCTTGCTGCAATTCTTCCCTTATGACGTCGGTAATGGAAGCGACCAGCGGTTGTGGCGGCGATGGAAGACGTTTCAGCAGCTCCTCCCTCACTACTGCGTGGATAGTCTTACGCGGCCTATCTGCCGGAATCCGCATACTGTCGACATATTTCGCATTGCCCGTGCCAACAAAGCTGCGGCCATACTGCTTAGCATGCATTTAGAGGCCCTCTTCAATTCTGCTGGATTCGGCCACGAATTCGGCAATGGTTTTTGGCGGATTGCGGACAAGTCCAGCAAAGAGTTCTTCACACCGCGGATTAGGAAGCGCAACTTCTTTTCTTACGCCGAGCAAAGGTCAGCACGCATGAAACGTCTCTTCATCTCTTTAACGAACACAACAATGCCTTCGTTGGGGTGCTTTGTCCACGTCTGCAGCAACACTTCGACCCGCTATTTTCGCACAACCGTGGCGATTGTCATTAAAAATTGCGTTCTGAGTTCGTTCTAAGAATGTAGAGAGCTCTCACTGTTCTCCAATTATATCCGTACTGAATCTTCACGGTAGAAGAGCACTTGCCTCAGAGTCTCCGCGTCGTCCCATCGGTTAAAGAGCGTGACCCATTCGACTTGCTTTAACCAGTCTTCGGTATCCTCCACAGGTGACCCATGGAATGATGGGGGCGTCCTGGGGTGCTGACAAACGACGGCAGGGTTGGTAGCGCTGGTCATGGTGTCTGCGTTGATCATGATGGTGGTCACGACGTCTTCGTTCTTCACTTTATCCGGAAGCTGTCCCAACTCCGGCTGAAGACCTTGCTGTCTGCTGCTGACACGAGTTGGGCTTGCTTGTCGGCTTGACGAGGACTAAGAGTGCATTTACCCAGTACCTCTACCAGACGTCACGAAGCCAAAGACGACGCAGTTGTCTTCAAGGAAAACATGTTTATTGAAGCGAACGTGTGCTCCTCTAACAGCTCAAAGAATACATAGGCGGCGAAGCAGTAGTCAACAAAGTGACGTGTTTAGGCGAGCGTCGGTAAGTGGAATACGGCGGCGTCTGCTCTGCGCGCTTTTATCTTTCGCCCTAAGCGATTCTCGAACCGTCAATTGGTTGTGGCTGCTTTTGGTTGTGGGTGACAGCCGCTGCAAAACAGGAAGGCTGTAGCGCAGCAAGCCATCAACATAAGCTCTGGAGAGAAGCACTATCGATCGACAGTCACTGCCCCATTGACTTCCGGCAAGGTATGTAATGACTTGCGCCGCCGCGAAAATGCGAGTACGTAGTCCCTGAACCTCAGGGCCCAGCAGAGGATTCTATCTTTGGTTATCTCGAGGTATTTTCAGTGCGCACATATTGCAAGCAAAGACTCCCAAAGAATAATGGGCACTGAGTCATCCGCTTGCGGTTGAATGCCATGACAACGTTCTTCTCAGGTGATAGGCGGAGGCCCTTCGGTGCAAGGTATTCAGACATATTTTTTAGAGCTTTCTGGAGCCTTTGTTGTGTAGTTAGATGTGACCCTGCTGCACTCCAAATGCAGATGTCGTCGGCATAAATTGTGTACTTTACGCCAGAAGGGAGCACACGCTTTAGGTCGATTAGTGTATTGTTGAACAACACAGGGCTCAAAACTGCTCCTTTAAGTACCCCTTTCTCTACACTGTAACATGACGTAGGACCTTCGGATGTTCTGATAAAAAGCTCTTGTCGTTTCAAGTAGCTGGAAATCCATGCATACATCCTCCCACCAGGTCCAAGAGCAGCAAGGGAGTCTAGAATGGCTATATGAGAGACCGAATCAAATGCCGACTTTATATCTAGACTAACCACTGTTGGTATGTGTCCGTGGAGTAATCTTTCTTCTAGGGATGCCAGGAGAGCAAGGATGTGGTCGATGGCATACTGGGTTTCTGAAATTCTATTCATTTCCGGTCGACAAAGGTTCCTTATTTCCATGAGCCAAGTCATTCCTTTAGACGTAATTTTTTCCATGGTTTTTCCAATACAGCTAAGTGGAGCTATGCAACGGAATGAGTCGTACCGTGTTGGTTGTTTTCCGGGTTTTAGAACTGCGGTAATTTTGGCTTTTTATCTATTCTGAAGGCACAGTACTCCACATCCACGTCGACTTATATTACTCCGGAAGGCGTAAGCGGGAGTGATGAGGGAGGTTGGAAATCGCTTCATATGTTATGCCACCGCAACTCTGAGAACGTTTTTTGACGTTTCATTATGTCGCATTCAGCTCGCCTATCGAAAATAAAAAGTCCATGGCAGGTACGCAGGCTGGTCGCACTGTGTCAGAAACACGTAGAGAGGACACTTGAGGCTTAGAACTCGTATACAGGAGCCTACAGTATTCTTCAATCGCTTCTTTTTGGGGAATCCTTTCGTGTAATGACAAAGCCCCGCATGGATTGAGCTGCTGGTTGCAGTTGCGCATGCCCTTTATGACTCGCCATATTCGAGAGAGAGGCTGGCGGACATCCAATTTAGTACAGAATTCATGCCACCGTTGTTGACTCAACTTTACTAAGTAGCGTCTCATATGCCCTGGTGCTTTGCGCGCCTGCCTCAAATCCTCTAAATGTTTAGTACGGCGAGCCTTCCGCTCAGCGCGCCTACGGATAGCACGCAGCCTTTCGTATTCTGCATCAGGAGTCCTCGAGAGTCGTACGGGAATTCCAATCGGGAAGCTCAGCTGCCAAGCCAAACTGCTTTCTCTCGATTATTTGCAACCTATCGGATCGCACGGGCACCTTGCCACATAGCCACGGCAGGGCAGAAAACGCAACAGCCAGTAAAAAAATCAGACATTTTTTGTTCAAATATAAAGGCTGTGTATTCACTCTGACCCAGACGAACGTAACATGGTCAAGACAGTCAGAAACACGTTTGTCCCTCAGATTTTCAACGAGATTAGAAAGGTTATTCGCCGCGTCGAAACCAACGGGCGCCAGAGTGCTTTGACATTCTACCTCAATATGTTTTTATTCTTTAAAAGGTCGATGTTTACGTCACCAGTCATGCGAACACGCCCAGCAGGCCAATGGAGTTACTTAGATTCTTCGATCAAAGGGCCAGCATTTGGATTATGCGGACGACAGAATTCGAGTAGTGTAATATGAAAAAGCGGGTTCTGTGGCGCAATAGCTAAGGATTGTGCACTAGAAGAGGAAATTGTTACGGCAGAAGATAACAATTTTTTTGACAAACTTTAGCACAAGTAAAATAATAACTGCCGTGGCCTGCGATTGAAAATTGCTGGTTTAAGCAATGAGGAATGTATATTTCAGTCAAAACAATGGAGTTAACGATTGTTTTAGATTATCCGGAATACTGCATAGTTTGTCCCAGTGCTTCCGAATGGTACGTGTTTACATGGATAAAGGTGAAAGAACAATTCGTAGTTGCAAAAAGGGAGCCTTGTAGTGCATCAAAATCTTTGAATGCAAGGGTGTCGGGTGCCATGAAAGCGCGAAGCGAAGAAGTAAACGCACAGACTAATTTAGCCGATCTAGATCTTAGGGCTGATGGCCTGAACAGATTGATCCCCTTCCTTCGTCCGCAGGTAGATATGGCCGTTCTTTACCCGCACAACATGGATGTTGTGTTCTTTAGCCACTGCGCGCGAAGCAAAAAAAGTTCCCTGTTTGATCTGATAAGGTTCTCTGAGAAATAGAAAGGGCGGTGATTGATTGATTGTGGGGTTTAACGCGCCGACGCAACGCAGGCGATGAGGCGCGCCGTAGTGGAGGGCTCCGAATTAATTTTGACCACCTGGGGATCTTTAACGTGCGCCGAAATCTCGTACACACGGGCGTTTTTGCATCTCGCCTCCATCAGAAAAGCGGCCGCCGCGGCCGGGAATCGAACCCGCGACCTCGTGCTCAGCAGCGCAACGCCTTAGCCACTGAGCCACCGCTGCGGGTAGAAAGGGCGGTGATTGTGGCTCTGGGTCAAATCACACAGCTTAGAGCGAGCAGCCAAACAGCGGTCCCTAACTTCTTTAGAAGTGAACCTGACCAGCACTGTCCCAGGTCCGCTCTTCCGCTTGAGAAGCGTATGGATAGCGGATACCTGATTTGGTGAAAATAAAGTAAGGTAACGTTTTTGGCTCACGTGTAACAGGACTATGCCGAGATTCTCGTCAGGGGAAGGGGGAAGGCGATGTCCTTCAAGAATTCACGACTTGCTGTACTGCTCTGTGTCATTGAGGTCCGGTTGCAGCCTCAGTACGATTAAGGCCTGTGAGGAAACGCACCTAAACCCACCGACTTAAACGACTTCAACACACCAACGACTTTTTTAGCTTTTCTACTTCTGGCTTCAACGGGAGAAGCTCGTACTGCTTGAGTTCGAGTGAAAAGATAAATTTAACTTCATTTTTAATGGTTTCGAGCATAGAAAGCTGCTCAGCAATATCAGACACAAGGGCTGCAGCGTCCTCTGAATCAGGCTTGGGGAAAAGAAGGATTACGAGAAAGCTTACAGCGCCACTTGTCTCGTCTAACCCCCATATAAAAAAAATGCTGGCCGAGTAGGCCATTCGTGACAGTTTCCTAGAACAGAAATAGCGAAAGCAGCTTGCTCCTTGTTGTATAACTCGCTTAAAACGCGGAGTGCTGCTTGAAAAATCAAAGCCGTTCCACTCAATGTGAAAGCTGTCAGAACTGCAGAGCAGTGATTTGCCATAATGGGCTGTAGCGCCATTATCTGCTCGCTGCTACCACCCAATGTAAATCAAATTTCCTGCCCTTGCAGTGCTCGCGCGCCGCCTGCCTGAAACTGCACCAGGGGGAGTTCTGCTCGTTTTGTGCTTGCTTTTCTCCCCGCACGTGCTGGCGTTGCACTGCCACTTTTTCTCGCTTACTATCGTAAAAAAAACATCCCCCTCGCGAGGGGCACGTTCAAATGCAGAGCATTTTCGCGGGGGGCGCGCCTGCAAGTCGTATGGATTACGTATTGGTGGTTGTTGTAATTGTTGTCTTCCAGCGTAGACATTGTCGATGAAGTCGCTGGTGAAACGTGAAACGTGCCGTGAACTCCCTGCCTCGGCTATGACGCAACGTGGAGCGGCTATGACGCAACGTGGCGCGTCTATGACGCAACGCAATCCAACACAATCCACTTTAATCTAATCCAATCCAAATCCAAACCAATCCAAGCCAAGCCAAGCCAAGACAATCCAAGCCAATCCAATCGAATCCAACTCAATGCCCTTCGCGAGAGAGTGTTATAGCGCCAAAATCGCGCCACCACACGAACGCGTGATGTTGACGTCACGATCACGCCAGTGACGCCACAGATGTTAGCGACCAGAGCACGCGCGAACCACATACGTGGTTTAAGCGCGAACCGACCGCGGCGAGAGAGCGCGATGCGAGCGCCCCCACCTGTTCTTGCGCGCGAACCGACTGTTGATCAGCGCGAACCCAACGTGGCGAGAGAGGGTGTTGCGCACGTCCCCACCTGTTGTGCGCCCGAACCGAACGCGGCGAAAGAGGGCGTTGCGAGCGGAGAGAAGGCGAGGAGGACGCGGGGGAGAGGGCGCACCTGTGACCGATGGTTGAATGAGTCAAGGATATAAGGCGTGTTCGTAACCTCCCATTCTGTGTCGGCTTTGTGGTGCAGTGGGTAGAGTACCATGAACCTTGCGTTCCGCCCGCAGAGTCGTTGGTTCGAAACCTGGCGCCGGTGAGTATTATTTTTTTATATAGTGTAGGGGGAGCGATGCGGACTACGGACGCCAACGCGGGTGACATCGTGAGTTACTGAAATGCTCTGCATTTAAAAGGGGACTCTGCCACTCCTCTTTATCCATGGCCTAAATGGAACTTGCAATTACTAGCGGAACATCTCTTAAACCGAGTGTAACCATCAATAAGCTCAGAGGAAACTTTGCATACGTCATCCATGGTGATACAAAGCAGCGGGCAGTAGGCAGTTGGCGGCAATATCAATACAGGCAATATCAACACATCTTACAACTAAATGCGAGGACGCTCACCTTCAGTGCCTAGTTCACTTCTCCGCGCAAAACACCTGCAAAAACGAGTTCACTTCTCCGCGCCACACGAAAAACCGTATAAAAAATAACTTGGCTCCAATCCTAGCTGTGCAGGTGGTTGGAAAGCAAAGCTTTAAATGACACCCAGAACAATTGCCCATGTGACGTCACTTGAATTCATACACGTGGCTCTCGAAGAGGGAAACGAGAGATTCTGCCAGCCGTTACATTGGAATTCGTAGTGGGCGACGCTCTAGCGTCGCCCACTACGACGCTAGAGCGGTGGACGTCGCCGCTGTAGCACGGCCGTGCATCGGCAGAACGGAAAAAGACAGGAGCGCCATTCAAGCGTGATACAGCCGAACGAAGCCATTCTGACGGGCCAGCTCGGGGCTACACCACCACATGACACAAGCGTAGACACCGAAACAATTCGGCATGTTATCGTGGTGATTCCTTTTTTTTTTCATTACGAGTGTTTGCCGCGCGGCATATGGAAGGTGTTTTAATGATAGAGGTAGAGAAGAAAGTAGGAAGGAAAGAGAAAGAGAGGCGTTTTAAAATGGGAGTAGAGCCAAAAGTAGGAAGGAACGAGAAAGAGAAGGAAATAGGGAGAGAGGGGCTGCCAAGAGCACAGAGGGTCACGAAACCGACAGGTGTTCAAATCTACAGGTATGCATGCAGTCCAGTGGCGACCTGCAGTATTTATCGTCCTGCACCCAGCGGTTGTAGTCATCCGGTTTATCCCACCGCAAACCAACCTTTCTGAGCGCATGGTCTCGAGCTGTCCTCGTTCCCGCGCACGTCCACAAAAGATGCTTGGCGTCAGCTTCAACCGCCGGAGACGGACACTTGGGACACGTTCCTGGGTCGTCTTGTGAGTGCCCCCAAGTCCAAGTGACTGAAGGTGTGAGGGCCACCCCAGCCCGAAGCCTTCTGAGAGAAACTTCCTCCACCCGGGTAAGATTAGGCGGCAGGGAGCAGACACACGGGGCAATTAGGGCACGTGTGTTACACCAATTAAACCTAGTTAGCAAGTTTGAAAATTGCGAGACAGCTGAGGGAACTTCTATAATCTCTATTTATCACGACAGTTGCTCCTTCCGCCTCTTATAATAGCTCTTAAAACACAACCGAATCGGTATAAATCATTTTATAAAACACAGCCCCGTCCGTGGCAAGCAGTACACCAAAGGTAGCGTTCCTCTAGCGGCCAGATGTCTGTATGTGGAATCGACTTGTTATTTCCTGCCATTCAAACCATTAGTGAACGTATCTTTGCCGTACGACCCCTCCATCCCGTTGGGTCCGGGTTACCCAGGATCTTCTGTCGAACAAGGTAATCAAGCCGTGAGAACAAAGCGCGCAATGGGTGCGAATCAGCGCCAAAACGCGCTTAAAACAACCGTCTTTAAAGCAGATCACAAAGCTATACCGCCGACGCGACCATGGGCGAGCAGGTACCTCTACTCGGAGAACACTGGGTAAATTCGCCGCGCCATCTACAGTGTCCTCTGTGAGTGAAGCCCCGGCTCTCCCCAACACCTTCCCCCAGCCTCCGTCCCGCCCTTCTCCCCGCCCCCCACGCTGCCACCTCTTCCGCGTTGGGAGCTCATTGTCCCGCACGCTTCAAAGTACGGTTGCCTGGAAGAGGTAGAAAGCTTTGCTTTAAAACCGAATGTCGGATGGTCTTTCAAGTGTCCTCATTTCTTCCGAGACTAGTCGTCGACGAGCCCAACTGTTAAGGCAGGGAGGCACTCGGCAAAAAATTCTTAGGTGTTCCTATTTGTGGTATAGCTAGCAGACGCCTGATTATTTATAATGTTGTTACCTTACAAACTATCATCTATTGCCTATTGTGGTATGCAGCTTTTGAAGTGCTGCACATTTGGTAATGCCATTATTTGAGATCTCTTACGGAATCCTTGTACACAAAATGTGCGTCTTATGGGTAAATAAATAATTAAGAATATATTAATTTCTTGAACAAAAGAGAGCGCTCCAGCCAATCAGTGAAAAAACGAAATTAGGGAAAGAAGATTTCCGGTCATGATAATAAGCTCCGTAGCTTTCTCAGTGAGCAAGGGATTTCATCCTCGCTGCAGATTCTGGGATACGTTATTTCTTGAAATGTGTGCATGCCAACATGCTTGACGAAAGTTGGCGCTGAGAAGCCAGTTTTTCATGTTCTCAAATGAGACGGTGTATCCTCATATAAGGGACTCCAGTGTCGTCCACACAGCGTACATCTTCTACTTGGGGTTTTTCTTGGTGTTCGGTGCCTTTTACTTTCCTTGTTAGCGGCCACCAGGGCTGCCAGGGCTGGCAATTCGTCGCCATAGTGGCGACTTTTCGAGCCTTGTGGCGACGGAAATTTTAGCGTGACGACTTGGCTACTTTCTTGCTCTTTTAGGCATTGGCGATTTGATGTATTTCTGGGCAATCTCCACACCCCATTATTTAAAAAATGGTCCTATATAAAATTTTGGTACATTTTAGCCGTCGAGGCAGGCTAAAGAAACAGAACAGAACAAACTTCTATGCATACGAAAGTGATCTATGAAAGTCTAGAATACGACCCAGTGAATCAATGAATGGTACACACCAGCGTACAGCGCTACTTACCGCCATTAAACGTAAATGGTCTTGGTCTTCCTACTATCTGCCACCGGCGTCATGACAATAGCGTGAAAAAATCCAAGCAAGGAATCCATTTAAAGTGTGATGCTTCTGTAGTTTGCCGGAGCTTGAGTATTCATGCATAATTGTGGGAAGTGTTTTTAACGGTGTATAGCTGGCGCGGAAATATAAAGAGGTGGCGAAAGTGATAAAACATGGTGTGCTGCGACTGCCGGCTCTAAGTCGGTGAGAGAGAGAGAGAGAGAGAGAGAGAGAGGAAAACATCTTTATTTGCCCTTCTATAAAGCCTTCTGCGTTGCTGGGGGAAGGTGCTTATTCTTCGAATGAATTACCCAAACCTGCATATTTTAGAATTTCGGTAAACAGTAGTCAATCTCTCTCGATTTCTCTCACCACAGAAAACGTATAAAATCTGTGATGCGGTACTTCTCATAATTTCTGAATTTTTTCCGAAAAGGCAATATGAAAGTAACTGCCGGCACCGCTTCGCGAAAAAATAGCGGCTTTTGAGGCCCTTTTTTAAACATTCTCACTTGGGTGGACACTTTTTGGCTACTTCACTTTCCTGGCAATATTTCGGTTTGTGTTCCTGGGAACACTGGCATCCTTGTCAAATTTTGTTCTTACATCGTCCATCGTTGCGAAACCGGTCTGTTTTTTAATATACAACTACCTACTCAACTAAGTGCCCTACTTACGAAATAATTGTTTACTAAGAAATAAATGTTTAGCCAACCAATAATAATAACAACTAAAATACACATGTTAAATTAAACCCTTCTGTGTTTAAAATTACATAGAAAAACTTGGGCAGGAAAAATATTCGCGCTCCAAAGATTTTCGCGGAGGCAAATTAGTTTTTGATGGCGATTCCTACTTGGTCGTTTAGCTGAAAAGTAAAACAACATACTAGCCCTATATAGGTGCCTACACGCCACATTTAGGACGACGTAATCGAAGCCAAAACGATTCCACACCTTGTAGCGATACTGTGGGCGATGTACTGAACTTTATAACACTTGCACACTTCTACCACCAGAGTAGCGGATCTTAGATGTAAACCTCGGTTAGGGGTATGCCGCCTTGAGCTAATTTAAGGCGAAATACATCTACAAGGGCGAATATAAAAATTAGCAGGGGCTTAGCTACGTTATGACTGGAAATGCGTAGCGTGAGTTAAGGTTCTGCTGGCTATTCTCAGCTTTCCTGGTTGTCTTGGATTAGCTTGATCATCAGGCTTACTGCTGCTTCAACGACACGCAGACGCTATACGCGTTATGTGACACGTGTATATTTATCAAGAGGCTCCGGCGCAGTGTCAACAACCGCCCCAGAGCTAAGCTGGTTCCACAGGCGCACGCCGGTGTTGCTGTGACTCACGAGCCGTCGGTTCCACATCCGCCCGCCCCTCGCGTGAACGTCAAGTGGACCGGGCCACCACGTGCAGAACGGAGATCGGCGAAGACGCTGGACGCGTGGAGTGTGGTTCCACAGGCGCACGCCAGTGTTGCTGCGGCGCGCGCTCTATCGCTTCCATACTCGGCCACCCCTCGCGTGATCATCAAGTGTACCGGGCCGCCACGTGCCGCGCTTGCGCAGCGCGGTGTTTGTGTGACGCACGAGCCATCGGTTCCACATCCAGCCACCGCTCGCATGATTATCAAGTGGACCGGGTCACCACGAGCCGCGCTTGCGCAACACAGCTCTTCGGGAGCCATGCAAAAGTGCTCAACCTCGGCCAGTGTTGCTCACGCTACAACAGTTGGTCTTTTTAAAAATCAGGTTCGATCAAGAAGAACTACCAAGAAAATGTCGAGCGCCCGTGAGAGCGTGCCTCACGGCAGCGCCAGTCCCCGACTCGCGCACTGCCTTTAACGGCAACAACAAAAGACTTCCAGTGCTTTCGTCAAGCGCTACCGGGCTGGCAATGAAACAAAAAAAAACTAGCGCTACTGCAAGAGATGAAGACACCGTGCTTAGTACAGGTCAGCACGGCTGCCGTAGCCTCTTGAAGCCGTTATGGATAATGGAGGCGTGTTTTTCTAAGTGATCCTTATCCACGTAACGTAAATTTGCGAAACCAACGGAAGTTTTTACCGGAACTCAATGCAATGACGTCAACAATGTTATATATATAATTTTTTTACATGTCAGCCCGACGAAGTTTATGGCCGCAAGTTATTACAAAATTGTGCTTTGAATCTTAGCAGTGTTAGGGTAATAATTTTGTATTTGAGTCATATTGAATAAAACACACTGTTGATGTGGCATCCCTAAGAAAACCTTTTTAAATGGCCTTTCAAGCATGGTACGATTGCCTTTTGGTGGAGAAAGCATTAAACATATGCAAGAGGGCTTCAAGAACAGTACAACTATACAAGGATAACAGATGAGTCACCCTGGCATCATCCGCAGCTCTTCTCGAATGGTTCCCTGAGCTAATTTTTTTTGGCACGCCTGAAAGTGCTCATGGAGTAAGCAAGCTCTTATTTCTTTACCATGAATTTTCAAAACTGTCCACAAGAGGGCTGCTAATTATTCTCCTTAAGCCTAATGATGTGGTTCCTTCTCTCACACCAGGGAGGAATATTTTCCAGGGATTCTAGGCGGCGGCTATTTAGTTAAGTACTAACACTGTAAATATGGGAGTACAAACAATAAAACCAGAGTTATTTCATAGGGATGGGTCAGGCAAAAAGCGAATATTGTTGCGCGTCTCTCGGTTTCATTTCGTTACCTTCTCGTCCCGTTCACTTCTTCGTCGACATCTGGAGAGAGTTTGTTCGCCGACCTCCTAAATGCCGCCTGAATTTATAATTAGTGAGCTCCGAAATACAAAAAAAACTTCCTATAACACCCATAAAACAGTCTGAACAGGCAATACAACTGCAAAGCCCCATTGGGCAAATGGATTGGGCTCATTCTGATCCCCGAAACAGCAGGATCTGGCTCATTTTCGGAGCTAAAATCGATCTGTGTACACGTTATCTTGGCGCTGTGTCAACTATTTTGAGCAAACCCTGTTTTTAGGGAAATTTGCTGAGCTTGTCTTGTTACTGCAGTTTTATTCGACTTAGATTAATTTTGTTATTCTGGTTTATTTCGAAAAAAACGCCTAGAGTCATGACTACGGGTGTGCCAATCCATCCCGACACCACTTGCACGTCACGCCATCGATGCCTCGAGTTGATGACGAAGAGCTGGTAGATTTCCACAATGCTGAGGATGATTTTGCATCTACCACTCGCAGCGCAGAAGACGACGACCTCTTTGACTCGTATGACGACGATTACCACTACCCCAACTATGCAAGCAAACAATGACACTGATCCTAACTACCCGTCCGGCAATGCTGACCTACAACAGCCTCACCATTCCAGTCTTGCGCTGTAGAGCGAGCTTCCCTGAATTTCTTGTATGAAGATTAGCCAAAAGAATTTGGTTATAGGGGAATTAACGAATGCGAGTAGAAAATTTGCCACGAAAATGCGTCTTCGCACTGCTTCCCCCTAATACACACAAAACAGAAATGACATACCGAGCCAGGCGCGTTCAGCCTAAGGACGTGAAAAACCGCGATCGGGTGACTGAAACCACACCGGTGGTGTCAATTCGTTCAGTCCGCTGTTTTGTTTCACAAAATAAAAAATTCCCCGCATTTCCCCGAGGGGAAGAATGTGAAAGTGCGAATGCACGAGTTGAATTTGCGCGGTTCGGTAATGTTCGCGAAAGAGAGATCACACACACACACACAACTACAAAGAAAGAAAGATGCATTTATTCACAGACACCTATTTGTGTTGTCGTTGTACTTGATTGCTAGAGCGGATCTCAGCTTTGAAATTTCGTGTCAGTACTCCTTTAAGCGGGTGCATTAGCCCTTCTCACGCCCAATTCTTGGCCAATCCCCCACGTGGGTATGTGCCATGTCAGCGGCCAGGCAGCGCGCGCCCATCTCCCCCCGTTGCCAAGGAAGACGAGGAGCGCGCGCACCCGCAGCTGTTGCTATGCGGACAGCGCGGACGCTTCAGGCTCGCTTAAGAAGTGCATTCGCACTTAAAAAATATGCCGTCCACTGTCCGCTCCCCCCGCATCAGCGGCAAAGGTTGTATGGTAAAGGCTACGTGACCCATTTCTGTGCTGTTACTGGTGTCGAATGTGTCAAGAATTCAATACATTTACACGGCGTGTTTCTATCTCACGTTAAGCTGGAGTGCTGTAAAGCAGTAGGAAAGGTTCAAATGCAACAGAAACGAGGCGACTGCCTTAAATTTATTACGGATGATTGTGTGTGTTGTGCTACCTACAAAAAAAAAGCGTTCGTCTGCCCGTCTGTTTCTCGGTCCGTCCGGCCATCCGTCCTCCATCCATCTGTCTGTCTGTCTGTCTGTCTGTCTGTCTGTCTGTCTGTCTGTCTGTCTGTCTGTTTGTCTGTCCGTCTGTTTCATACAACAGTCGTTTCTTATTCGTTTCATACAACAAGGAAAAAGATGCTTGAAAACAAATTACTTTTTACGAACTGCTCAAGCTGCTTGAATGGCTCAGTACATGCCAACACCATTCAGAGCTAAAGAAAGTCACGAATATATCAGGCGAAATCTAAATACTGAACCGAATGCGTCAACGTTCTTTTTATTGAGAATACACTCAATTTTTTATTACAAGAGCCAATAAAACTGTGAGGACTGTTTCCCCCGTGCTCGCATTTATACGTGTTAGTCTTAACTTTGGAGAACCGAAACTGTCGATTCTGGTACAGTACAGTTTGAACGAATAACGGGAGTGAACGTCAGTTCAACCATTGATCGATTAGCAAAAGCGGGAGTGACAATCTGACCTGTGTGCGTCTGATTGAACTTTAAAGCTCAAAAAAGGATGAGAAACGGTGAATATATATCCCTTAGAGACAAACTACGGCTGAAATATACGAAAAAGTACGCAAAGAATTTCTCAGTCTATGTTATAACAGAGTTTTAGCATAGCGGCTGGCGTTCGCTAACGCTACGGTGGCGGCTGCCGTTGGCCGACTGGGCAGTGGCGCAATGCTTCCGTGAGGACGGGGCCCATGCCTGGCCGACCCGTCTGCTAGCAATCCCCGCACCGTCACGGGCTGCACGGTTCCGGTAACCCGCCACCGTAGCGTTAGCGTGGGCTAGCCGCTATGCTAAAACTCTAATATAAGAGAGATTTATTATAGCGGCTAGCGTTTGATGTTCTCCAATCAGGCTAGTAATGACAAGATGCAGCCTCCGTAGAAATGTTAGCAATCATATTGCAATCATCATTACACAGAGAGATTGGACGAAATCATTCGTCATTTTTCGAAGTTTCCATTCGGAGTTTGGGGTATTAGTGCGGTATGATCGACATAATCACAGGAGGGATTGCACCCACTTCGTAGGCTTTTGTAAAAACTGTCAGGAAAGATGCGCAAAGAAGCGTTACCAATTCTTTATAGGATTCAGCTGTAATTCCATCTGGAAATAGGGATTCATTGGTTTGCAGTTAATTTATAGCGGCCTTCACTTCGATGAGCGTGATTGGCTTTTCACCAAAGTATGCGGGTTCGATACTAGACCGCGGTGGACGCTTTTCTGACGGAGGCAAAATGCGAAAACGCCCGTGTGTTTGACATTTTGCACAGGTAATGATCCCCAGGTGGTGAAAATTATTCCGGAACCCTCCACTTATCGCGTGATTAGCGTGGGCGTGCTAAACACCAGAGTAAAATCTATCAAGCCCTTCAACCATAGCGCGTTCTTCGTCACTAAGGGGGGGAAATGATCGAGACAGGATCTGGAATCATTGCTGAAATCAGCGCTGCAACCGACACGTTTTAAGTATTGGTGATGAATTCGGAAGAATTTTAGAATTTTGTCGCACATTTTCAGCTGTGGGGCAAACGTTCTTGTCAATATTGTTGTTCCATATTTCAAGGCACATACCCACTTCAATTTTCCAGAATCGGGTTTCTTAGGGGCTGCTGTGTCAGATTCTCGGAATTGTTAATTGAAACTATAAAAACTACAGAATTGTTCATGCCGCGCGACAGAAAAAGGAGTCACCTCTCCATATAGCGGCGACGATGGTTAAAATGCTCCGCCCACGGCCTTTGGCCTTAATTTCTATAAAGTTAACAAAAACAAGCTCGTGATGGATTCTTTTTTGGCGAATCTCACTTTGCGGGTAGGCGCTACTATGGAAGTACACATCATTTTTCTAGACTACCCATAGCAACTGCTTTCGGGTGTGCATTGCGAAGGCGTTAAGTTTCGGTTTGGGATGTACGGTGCGAATCGGTACCTGCATGCTGCTTAGCGTTCGCTTCGACCATGTCGGAATGGAGTATAATAAAGAAAAAATGTCGCAACGAAGAAATCTGATAGACGTCGGCTCCATAACGCAGCAGACCCAGGTTTGATTCCGACCACGGGGGTTGCTTTTTCTTTCGCTTCAACCTCGATCATTCATTGTCACCGTCAGAGAAAGTTTACTTTCCTGCAGGGTGCATTTGCATAGACTGGCTTCAGTAAGGACTCTAAAGCTACGCTTTCATAAGCGTGATGTCTCGCACGTAGAAATGGTGCACCCTAGACGCGAAGAAATGTAGTGAAACGGGAACGGTGCCGCGTGCCACAAGACGAAAAGGCAAAAGCCAAGAAATAAACGCCATTCCCTTCCGTTTCACACAGTATTTGTTGTTTTCTTTTCTGGAGAATAAGTAATTAGGTTAGATAATTGATCACCAATTCGAGCACTTCACAATTTCGTCTTCGCCAGCCCTTCCTTTCATTGCGTGCGAAGCTCATCAAGCTCATAATCTTCGCCGTCATTATCAAACTCGGACACAATGCAGCAGCAGCGACGAAGAAGCCCGTAGAAGCCTGTTTCGCGAAAAAACAACAAGCGAAAGTGAAGAAATAAGGGACGCAAATACAGTGCAGCAGTGAAAAAAGTCATTGAAAGCGTAGCCAGGCTTTCGCCTTCACTGCACTAAGCCTAATTTAGGGCACCGAAGACGTAGAAAGCCAAAGCCCTAACTGACACTTTAGATAAAAAGTGCATCCGGCATCAACATAACGAAAGCAGTTTATTGCTGAACAATGCAATGAGAATAGCAATGCGGCTTTTAGAAACCAGGGTTAGCACACGCTCTCCGCATCAGAGCCTATGCTCGGGCGCAGCCGAGAATACTTGCCTCTAGTTAACGCATTCTCGATTTCTATGGGAAAAATATTGGTTATCTATTTGTGCTGATGCGTACAAAAATGATCTCCGATTGATTATTACTCCCGAAAGCAGGTTTAAGCCCGGAGCGTATATGCAGCGTGCAGAAACGGTGATTGACCATGCCTCTTATTAATATACCGGAGAGCAGAAAGCAACTAAATGATTTGGACAACGACATTGAGAAAACAGGATGCTTTACTGTGGTGTGTCTACTGCAGTCTACTCTGGGTGCGATTAAACGCTTGTATAGCGACAGTATATTATCATTGCGTTGCCTAAATGTGAGTGTAACCCTGTCTCCTTAGAACATATAGGAAGCCTTATGTATTTCTTTTTTTTTTAATTTTAAACACGTTCTCATAATTGAACTATAAGCCATTTTCTTAAGCATCGGGATGGCTTGGCAGCATTTTCGTTTATTGAGCTGTGTGGCCAGAGACGAAGATTGGTTATCTTTCCCCCTTGGAGATAAAGTACTGGGCGCCCCATGCCTTCTGTTGTTTCGCAAAGATGCGCTTGAAAGAAATATTACCTGCCATTGCTGTAACTTGGTGAAGTAAAAGCAGCCGATCCTGAAGTTTCAGCCACGCTTTTGAACGTGATGCGGCTACAGTCAGTGTAGGCGAAGAAGAAGCGTATTGCCCGGATGCCGTTCACCATCATCGTAATCGACGGCTCCAGCATTCCGACAAGATCGGCGCGAGCTTGGGTCGACCCTGTCCGCCCTACCCGTTTGCTGAAGGTTTCCTCGGCTACTTGCGGTTCTCCTTGTGGGTTCCGTCTCCGGCATTGCGTTTCCGACAGCAGTGAGCGAGCGAGTGAAGTAGCATCATGGGAGACGAGTGTAAGTCGTCCTTCTTCTGTTATTCTTGCTCCAGCCGCTCGTGCCGGCTTCATGGTCCGAACCTTGTGAATCAAATGCCGTGCCGATGTTGGTGGCCCTAATTCTCCCTCTCCATTCTTTTTTCTTATAGCTACCGCCGGCGAATCCCAGATGTCCGTTGCCAGTAAGAACAATTTCGAGATATTCTTAGTCACGTTCACGCAGTATGTTTTTCAAGTTCATTGTTGTAGTGTTCGCGCAGGAAACATAATAAGCTTTGCGAAACGCTTCAATTGCTTGGTTAAAAGAACACTGAAGTGAGTGTTTCGAACAACTGTTCGTGGCTTATCGCATAGGCCGGGTCAAATGAACACTTTCTGAATAGTGTGTCGGAATGCTGACGCAGTGCTTGAGTTACAAGGATGTTTGCGGCGACAATTGCAGCAGTGACTGAGAATAACACGCGGCAGTGCAGCACGGTATAGGACCACGTCGAAGTTCTTATTGCTCAGGAAGCTGCGATGATGGTTGTGTCGATTTTAAATAAGCAGCGAAGCTGTATTTACCTGCGGTCCAGCGGTTGTGGATGCCCACCAGTATGATCGCCACATAGACACAAAGTTACATCTCCAGTGTCTTTACTTGTCGTATTTACTTGTCTATTACTTGTGTCTTTACGTGTCCCTTGTCGTATTTAGTCAGTTGAGGGTGCAAAGAGCAACGTCACATAATACCTGTCGACTGCGAATACTCAATCGTGCCCGGATGGAGTAGGGTTGCAGAAAACCACTGTAAATCTTATTTTATCACAACTAAAAAATTATCTGACAATTCGCCCATAAAATGACTAGAATTCATCGAGTTTCTTCGACTTTTCCTAATTACACAGTTCGCGTTGAAGCTGTAAATATACTATTATTCAAGCCTGCTATATTACACTACCTGCTACGGGAGGTAAACGGGGAGACCCGTGTTTAAGCTCTAGAAAACAAGTATACCTGTTCTATTTTTTTGTCGAACTAGGATGCATGGTAAAAGGTAGTCACAAAGATACGTTTGTCGTTCCATGCACGGGTGTGTCCATTGAAGTAACACACGCTGAAGTTTTGCCGCGTGTCTTTCTTCACAGTGTGGAAGGGTAGTTATTTTTCTGCAAGGGGAAACTGAAGTACAAATGGCAACAGCAATGTGTGTCGCAGTATAGTTGTGATTTTTAAGTGAGCTGTGCCAACCCCTTTGTTAACTTTCCGTGCAGCAATAACCCCGATTGTGACTTTTAACTTGAGTGGGGAATGCATAGTTTTCAGGAATTGCAATGGCTGGCTTGCGTCATGTTGTCGGCAGTAGAGTTGACCGTATAAGCGCACTAGCACGGCCCAGGGCGAGCAAGCATCGTACAAGTTAGCGCCGAAGAACATGAACAGCAATGAGTACGTAGTGGCTGAACACCCTCCAACCCTTTTGTGACAAAGGCCATGCGTCTCGTTGCACACCCTCGTTACCCGCGTAGCTCTTCCACGTTGTAACACCAGGGTTCTGAGGACTGGAGTGAGTTCCTGCCGAAAAATACACGTGTCGGCGAGGTTTCGTCACCCGTCTACAATGCGCCGACATTAACTATCGGCCAACCGTCGGCGTTGCGCAAACGTTGACGGAGCTTCGGTGTCCGCATGCAGTCGGCTAAGTTACTTGCTGCACTCGTCGACACAAAGAGGACTTTGCTGGGGGCTCTAATGCTCTCTCAAGCCAACACAAAAATCTCCTCTTAAGGAACTCGCTTCCACCGCCAATCTATTGTGAAACAACCTGAAAACGAACACAAAACATTTCGGCGAAATTCATAAAATTGACTCTGGGTATAAGATAGAAGACAATCGGTACATTTATTTGCTTTGATTCTTAATGTGTAAGGAGCCGAGCCGGTTAAAATGCGATTCTTTTTCAGAATAATAAGTGCAGTGCCTATAGGAGCAGCAGCAATCTGACACTGATAACTCAGTCTTAGTTTCGGACACCCCCCGGTTAATCGTCATGGCGACATCCTGTGTTCGTACTCAAAAGGCCTGTTAGCAGGTGGGGAAGCCAAAGCTGAATAAGGTTATCAATCTGAGAAGAGCTCGGTTTACTGATGAAGCTCTTCATTACGCCCAGTATCACGCCAGGCGAAAGTCATGCACGCTGGTGCACAATCTACAGGTTACAGGTGACTGCGAGGGCTGCACTAACCCGTAGCGCGCGTACGAGAGAGAGGTAAAACATTATTACTGAGCAATGAGAAAGGGGGGGGGGCATGGTGAAGCGAGACACTCACAAAAAAGTGGTAGTGGTTGCCCACAGCACCACGTGCTTAACAATTAGGGGAGGTGAAAATGTGCGTGTGTGTGTGTGTGTGTGTGTGTTTGTGTGTGTTTGCATGTGTGCGTGAGTTTGCGTTTGCGTCTGTGTGGGTAGGCGCGTGTCTGTGTGAGCGTGTGTGTGCGTGTGTGTACTTGTGTGTATAGGGGCCCCAAGGTGGGAGAGGTGGCGCTGCTGGCGCCGTTCCACAGAGCCAGCCGCGGAAGAAAATCGCAAAAATGGTCGGGACATGCCCTGGCGTCTGCATGTCGAGCACGCATGCTTCCGTGTTGTTTAGAAGTGCGACCACTCGTTACCCTAATGAGAGTCAAATGACACACACATTTTATTGTCTGAAATTAGGTCCGCGCGATGCGCGTTCATTTAAATTAACTATATATATGTGTAATTAAATATTTATTATCATAGATTGGGTTAAAAGTCAAAGTGATGATGCTAGGATTTGCGAGGTATCAAATTAAAGGTCTCGATGATTGCGCTGCTGAGCACGAGGTCGCGGGTTCGATTCCCGGCCGCGGCGGCCGCTTTTCTGATGGAGGCGAAAAGCAAAAACGCCCGTGTGTGCGAGATTTCGGCGCACGTTAAAGATCCCCAGGTGGTCAAAATTAATCCGGAGCCCTCCACTACGGCGTGCCTCATCGCCTGCGTTGCGTCGGCGCGTTAAACCCCCACAATCAATCAATCAAAGGTCTCGATGAGGGCAATCAAGTGGGACAAATTAAAGACCGCTTCCTGGTTATAGTCATGAGATAGTCGCGTGAGTCTTTGATTGGGTTAAAAGCCAAAGTGATGCTACTAGGGATTGTGAGGTATCAAATTTCAGGTCTCAATGAGGGGAATGACGTGGGACAAAGTACTTGGTTATACTCATGACATAGTCACGTGACTCACACATCGGGTTAAAAATCAAAATGATGCCACTAGGGCATGGGAGAGATCAAATTAAAGCTTTCGATCTAGAATGTTTTCATGCAAACTATTTTTTGAAAAGATAGCAACGGAATATTTTTAAATAAAAACAAGATAACTCGTAGCGACATCATCGCCTTCGTCAAAATCAGTGCCACTATCATCATCCGCATCCTTTCACCACCATCATCATCTCCGGTGCTTGCCCGGTAGCATAAGCAGTGCCACTCGCCTAAAGATTGAACACGACTCAGCAGCTGGGCGGCCGCTCGTTCAGGCTGGGCCTACGCGAGCTAAATAAATGTGGGAAGCCGCATTCACTTCACGCCTGCTGTTACGAACTCAGCGGTTTAGGTGACATCAGTAGACATCACAAGACGACACAAGACCGCAAAAAATTCGTAATAGGGTAGAGCGCACATTGTGGACGAGATGTTCTTCTTAGCTAGTACTTGTTTCCCTGTATTTTAAAAACATCAGGAGGTGGAAAATATGTTGCTGACAGTTTGTAAACCGTATTTTTGTTTCAATACTGAACTTTCTTCTCTGGTTGCGCGCCACTGCTCTCGATGTTACAAATTTCACCGCTGAACGAGCTGCCGAACTTCAGTTAGCAACTAAATGTCATTCGCCTCAAACGTACTTCGATGTTGTGCAGCGCTAAATTATTGACGGTTAGAGCAAATGTCATTTGCTATAAATATCATTTTTTCTTCCGTCTGACAGTGTTGTCACATATGCTACGAAGCTTGGTTCGTAATGTCATATTGTTGCTCATAAAATAAAATATTAATGATCAGGTTAAGCGTTTCTGGGGCAGCCGCTTGTGTACCCACAACGTTCGCGCTGGCCGCTTACGCAATGTAGTTGGCCCACGCGGGGCGCCATGGTAAAGTAACACAATGGCGAGGAGGGAACACAGTGAGAGCCTCACATGTGTTGCTCTCCGTTCACATCGGAAAATATTTCCACAGGGGGATTTTTAAATACAGGCTGATATTTTCTCACCCAGTGCAAAAAAGGAAGTAGGTTTTGTATATACATATATAATCTAATGATTGTATGAAGTGATCCTCAAAACTAAGCTAGCTGATGAGATAGAAGATGTGTAGCTAACGAGCTGCAGAAGACGGATCGTCCCGATGATAATCATAAGTATTTTTTGTCGACGCCTCGAATTCATATGGTATTGGAATGAAAGTGGGAGGATGCGTATTCACGTTCTGGCACCGTATATGTGGCAATAAGTGATCTATTGCCTTAGCGTAAATGCAAGTAGGATGTCATTAACCCAATCGACATGGTGCAAATTTACGTGGGAATTCGCAGCTGCGGCGTCGCTAGTGCGGCAATATGTCGTTTTGGTGCACAAGCTAAAAGCATCCAAATGATCGATTTTCATTGCTGCCGATGCTACAAAATAGGTCGATTTGCCGCTCGAGCAGTGCCGCAAATGCGAATTCGCAGGTAAATTCGCCCCATGCAGAACGTGCTATAGGCAATTAAAATCTTGTCGAAAAAAGATTACGAGAGTTCCCATGCATCTGGCGTATTGCTAGAAATGTGGAGGTATTCGCGTTTCTGTTCACGCCCTCGGAAGTCGCTAGTAGTGGCGTTGTGCTAATGGTGGTGTGGCGAAGCACCGACCAATCGAAGACCTACATCACAGCAATGCAGTGTCCACAGGTTGAATTCACAGTTTGAGAAGAGGAAGCGAGAAGCCACTTAAGAAAAACCAAGGGGAGAATGGGCTAAAAATACAAGAAAAAGGGAACACTCCTAAGATTACGTTACCGGTTGCACCAAAGAGGTGGTCACAGCCTCTACTGAACTTTCCTTATCTTCATGGTGGAATAGTTTACAAATGGTGGCGCCAGTATTGACACAGTTGTGAATAGTTGTACCGAGACGACTTGAACAGGTACCCCAATAGATAGATACAGGTATGTTGATTTATTCATTACACTAGTAAGGAACAGAAAAAAGTATAGTGCTGTTACCTTAAAAGTGTATCCCTGCGAAACGTCTTGAAGGGCGCATCACGGCGCTATTGCGCCGCGCATTCCCTAAGAAAAGGGCGACGTTGCCAGTAGTATTCCTGGTGACAGTCATCTTGGGCGGCGCAATACGTGACTGTGGCGTCACTCGTTCTGTCGGCGGCTTGCAACATACTCTTTAGAGCATAAAGTTGTGTATACCAAAATTTACTACAATAAAGTCTGGCACTGGAATCAGGTGCCGTCATGAGACTGCTGGAAAAGGTTTTTTAAATGCGAATGCATTTCTTAGTTGGGGGTTGTCGTGCTCCGTCGGCGTGCGCCTGCATTCCTCCAGCGCGAGCGCACGTGAGCGCGCGCCTCGTAGTTCTGCCTTCGTCGTCGTCCTCTTCGTCTCGGCGCGGCGGACCCGCGCCGCTACAGCAAGAGCACCAGCAAGAGACCTTCGTCCTTCTCTTCGTCCAGTCCAGTCTCGCGCTACCAATAGCGGGATTGACCGCGTCGCCACTGTAACAATAGACACCGCTACACTACCCCCTCTTCTGTGAGCATCGAATGCATTTCTTAGTCGGGAGTTGTCGTTCTCGGTCGGCGTGCGCCCGCAGGTGTTATCTCTCCGCGCTCCTCCTCGCCCCTAGCAACAGCTGTGGCGCGCCTAGCAACCGGAGCAGGTGGTAGCTCGGGCGGGAGTAGCGGAGGGCAAGGGGAGAGGAGAAGCGCGCTCGGGCGTGTGAGGGCGCTCGCATCGCGGAGCTCGGGCGGAGTAGCGGATAGTGAGTGGAGAGGAGGAGCGCGCTCGGGCGTGTGAGGGCGCTCGCATCGCGGAGCTCGGCAAGAGAGAGAGCTCGCGCGCGGGGCGGGCGTGTTGCGCGGGTTTCTCTCTCCTCTCCGCGTACCCTCTCTCCGCTCGCTGCGCTCGGAAAATGTATATAAATGCAGTGGAGCGCACGCCTCTCTCCGTTACTGCTTGCCGCAGCGCACTCATCGGTGCACCCAATGCATTCGCATTTCCGCACGATCCCCTTCGGGGAGGTGGGGGGAGTTTTTTTTATTTCACCTGCCTTTCAAATACCTGTGCTTCGTGACTGACAACTCTCTTTTCGCGACGGTGGCTCGAGTTTCTTTTCCTGCTAGCAGCACTACGCTCCCTATGCACTACTTTGGAGCAAGGAGTGCTTGCTTTCTTGAGGCGCTCTGTTGTGGTTTTTTCGGGCTGCGGTTAATTCGCGGTAAAGAGCCATACAAAGAGCTCTGGATGGATGGAGCGAACGCAGGAAAAATGGATCGAATTGAGCAAACTTTGACTGCATCCATGATGGGGGAAGGAGGAGCGGAGGGCACCACCATGGCGGGAGAGAAGGTGTTACGTAAAAGAACGGGTCGCCGATGACTACTGCGTTTCGATTACATTTGCAGCAAAGGAAGCAGATACGCGGCCTTGTTTGTATTATTTTAGTTCAAAATTCAAATTAGGGGGGTTCAGCGCTCCGCTGCCGTGCACCTGGGCCAAGAGGGCTCTGGATTACATTTCACCACCTGGGCATCTTGAACGCGCGAGTAAACCTCAACGTACGATCGTATTATTTTTCTTCTCCCTATGAAAAGCAGCCATCGCGGCCGGGATTGAACCCGCGTTCTTGGGCTCAGCAGCGTAACTGAGTCACCGCAGCGGGTGGCATTGTCAGTTACGGTCGTGAGACTGATTCGGGATGTAACGCTGCTTCCGAAGGCGCCCTTTCTTAATTGTATATTTGTGTACTACCGTAAAAACGTAAAGTGCCATAGATATGTTTACAATCCTGGTACATTATTGTGTTGGTTCTATGTTGTTCAAAACAAATCAATGAATATATTTTATATTGTTACGTGGCGGCAGGACACAGATGAGACGAACGATGCGATGGAGTGAAGCGATCTATTCACATTATGTACAGTGCGGCCATGACAGAGCTCGCGCCAGGTTCGCGCCAGGCACTTCATCGTCGTCGTCGTCATCGTCGTTGGTTCAAGGAGCTGTCAGGCATTGTCCACCTTAGTCCTGTACATCACCCCCCTGTTCGAGGACGACCGACCCGGTCCTGGCCGAGGCAACGCGAGGATTGCGATGAGGATGAGTGATGCGATGACAAGTACAGTGAGGATGTGCCTGCCGCCACTGATGACGATGATGCACGTGATGATGCCTGGCCCCGCAAAAGCGATGTCTTGAAAACAGAAGCGGACCGTCGGAGGAACTCGAATTACGTCGGACGAGAGGGCTGGGGACGCGGCTTCTGTTCGTTTGGTCTCGGCATGTAGCGGCTCGTCTTCGTCGGCTTTTCACGGGCTCGGGTCACTAGGCGGGGGACGTGGTCGAATGCTCGTCGCAGTGGGCTGGGGCTGCCCGACACGGCCCACGTTTCCTCGGCGATTCCGCCCGGGCCGAGACGATGCGATGTGGAGGCCAGGAGGGAGATGACACCGCACACTCCACCAAAAGCAAAAGAGTTCGTTGGAATTGCAAGGAGATGCCTTCTCAGTAGAGATGTAAGTTTCCATGAAATAGTGAAGGGCGTGAGAAAAATTTATATTCATGTTTTGTAGAAAAATGTCGGAAATCTAAAGAAAGTGGATTTCGAGCACATCAAAAACTTGCCATGCTTTTAAAGGGTTGCTGAAGAGCTTTCCAAGAAATTTTTTTGGGGGGGGATTCTTTTATAGTTTTCTTGAAGCTGAATTGGAAAAAAGTATTGTTTCTTGTGAAATATACCCAAGCTGCTTTTTTTCGTGAAAGCAAATGACCCCTGACCGGGGTGCGGTCGGAGCTCTGGATGCCTTTCGCGACCGGGCAGCGGTAGATAACGTCCTACTCGGAAGCCCCTGGAGCGTCGGTGCCCACTCAGTCTGATGAGCTCATTCTGTTCCCATACAGATACTTGCAATAATCTCCCCAGAAAAATGGAAGATTCACAAAATCTTTCCTCAGAATAGGTGAGCTTGAATGAAGCATAAATTGAACAAGTGTGCTCACGGCGAACGTTAAAAGGAGTGTTCCCCAAACGAATAATGGGCGACTATAGATTTTCGGATGCGGGGATCTTGGGGAAGTATTGGATCGTCGCTTTCACTACCAGCGCGAACACACATTCCTAGCACAAATTTTCAACACACCATCAGCACCTTTCTCGCAAGTGTAACTTTCGTTTTACATTCGGGCAGGTGGTAATAAGCCCAAGGACACCACTCTGATTTTTAACCCAATAATGACTCAAGTCAATATCTCATCACCTTACCCTGGAAGCAACGCAATATTAAATTTGTCCCACGTGATTCCACTCATCGAGACGTTGGATTTACTACCTCACAAGCCCTTGTGGCATCAATTTCGCTTTTAACCCAATCTATTATTCACGTGACTATCTCATGGCTATAACCAGGAAGCGATTTTTAATTTGTCCCCCGTGATTCTCCTCATGGAGACCTCTATTTTATTCCTCCCAAGCACTGGTGGCATTACTTCCACTTTTAACCCAGTGAATGAATAATGGATATTTCAAACCCTAAATTAGGTAATTATCTAAACGCACCTCGCACGAACGTAATTTCTGACGAAAATGTTGTGCGTCTCGTATGACTACCATCATCCCGGTAACGAGCAGTTGTACTTTTAAACAAGACCTAAACACGCGTGCTCCAATTGAAAGTTGGGTGAGTTGGTGATATATTTTGGGAAATATCGAGAAAAACGACTACACGTAGTAACGAACATCTTTCCTACGTGGAATCGTTTTTCGCACTTTTTCCCAAAACGCGCGCTCCACATCCACACTCAAGGCAAGTCCCGCCCAGTTTTGCGATTTGCTCGAAACATCATCATCAACAGCAGCAGATGCAGTGCCACTTGTCCCACGTGGGGGTCTCACTACACCGGGAAAAACTCCCGGCGAGCAAAGACCGCGCTCGCGCAAAAAAAGGAAAAAAGAACGTGCAGCCAGCTGCGGGCGACATGTCCACAAACTCCGTCCACATCTTCCGTTTTCCGCTGCTACGGCAAAAAAGTGGCGCTAGTGTCGCGTGACAGATTCCAGGTTCCGGTCTGTTATGTGCGTGTGCATGTGTATGTGCGTGTGTGCGTAGGTGGGTGCGTATGTGTGCGTACGTGCGTGTGTGTGTTGGGAGTGGGCGTAAGTGCATGTGTGCGTATCAGTCAGTGTGTGTGCATGCGTGTGTGCGCATATGTGCGTGCGTCTGTATGTACGTGTGCACGTGAGTGTGTGGGTGCGTCTGTTTGTTCGTGGATATGTGTGCGTGTGTGCGTGTTCGTGTACGTGTAAGCGTTCGTGTGTGTTTGGTTTTGTGGGTATTTGCGGGCGCGCGCGCGCGTGTGTGCGTGTGTGCGTGTGTGTGTGTGTGTGTGTTTGTGTGCGTGTGCTTGTGCGTGTGTGTGTGTGCGTGCGTGCGCGGCGCGTGTGTGTGTGTGTGTGTGTATGTGTGTGTGTGTGTGTGTGTGTGTGTGTGTGTGTGTGTGTGTGTGTGTGTGTGTGTGTGTGTGTGTGTGTGTGTGTGTGTGTGTGTGTGTGTGTGTGTGTGCGTGTGTGTGTGTGTGTGTGTGTGTGTGTGTGTGTGTACCAGTTTGGTGCGTTAGGGGAAGTTGTGTGTTCGCACAAGTCGCCACATGTGGGCGGCAGAAGGCGGGTTGAGCGCGGTGTGGCGGGAGGTGCCGACTGACAGAGGAGGCGGGTATAGGGTAATGCCCCTGCAAGTAAAAAGTACGTCAGAATTCACAGGTTTCAGGGGCCCCGTTAGCAGTCGTAAATAGCGCAAGAGCCCGGATAGTCAAAGCTCGATCATGGTCGACTCATTTGGGCCTATTTCAGTGTGGGCCGGAGTCCACATCAGCGTCACGGCCTCAGAGGAGAGATTCATGAAAAGAAATTTGAAGGAATGGGAGTATGGGAAGGGATGCCTTAATGACATTTCTGACTGCAGGCAAAGAGGAATTGGGATGGGTGGACCTCTGGTTGTGGGCAGAGCAAATGTCTGTCTTGTCCGCCGTCCTGGGGGATGTGATTCTTATCGGGCAGACATTACGGGGGTTGGGTGGTGTAGGCAATGAAAGCTAGAGCAGACGCTTCGGCCACATAGTAGGTGGCTTGGCCCATGTAGTGCGTGGGATTGAAAAGGGGTAGTGTGTTGCATAATAGTGAGCGCGGGGTAAGCGACTGTGGTCATGGAGAGGGGATTGAATGTTACTGGGCCAAAGCGGAATTCCGAATTGGTGTCGGATGGCTGAAGGATAGTCTTTGGGGTTGGGTTATGAACGCCCTGCCCTGGTTGCCTCATGCGGAGGGGATGTACGACGTGCCCTCATATATGGTGCAATGAGAGACGTAGGTACTGGGCAGTGCGGCGGGAGGCGTTGAGTTCCCAGATGGTGTTTTATGAGGTGGAGGTAGCAGAGCGAGACTGCGGCGAGTAAACGTGCCACTTACGATCAGAGGAGATTCAGGCGAGTCCCGAAGGTGAAACGCCTCGCAGTGGAGTTTGCTTTAATTACACAGGAGGCGTTCTGCCACTACGCAAGCCTCGGGTGAGTTTTCCAGCGAACGGTTTTATACTTGTTCGCTCCATGCGGCGCTGGCACGCATTCCCGCCCAATGTTCAACCACGCAGCCTGTTAAAAGCATGGTTCACAGATTAATGATTATATAGAGAATGAAGGACCCAGGATAGCGGCAGATGTCCCGCGAATTGAGGCAGGTAATCGACCCAGAAATTTATGTGTAACACTGCAAAAAGCTGCAAGAAATACGTTCCGAAATATATGGTTGAAGCAAATGTAAGTAATGTTATTCCTTACAGAAAAAAAACTATAATTGACACGACTGCAAGTGCGTATGCACGAACTTTAAAAATCGGGACACCGAACAACTTTGCAGGAATGCTGCGCCTCCCTTTAGTAGTTGTTGCGGCCGCTACATATGGCACATGTTTCGAAAGCGGCGCTGCTCTAGGGCTGCCCCAGGTATATTTTTGCAGTTATGGTGTAACGCTCCCTCCAGAGAAGGTTCCTCCACCCCTCAAAAACCGGCTTTCAGCACAGAAAAAAATTCTTGAAAGAGATAGTAATAATCCGGTGGTTTTTCATATTTTGATTTATTCCTTCCCAGAAATGAATTTGTGTCTAGAGGAGCATTCTTTTTTAGTGGGACCCGTAAAAGCTTGGCCTTTATAATCTGGCCTCTCCACGTATTGTGTTTCTCAGTGAAGCACGGTCATCAACAGAGGGAGCATCATCTGAGGAACCGTCTCAAACTCTTGTATAGTCAGCCGTATCCTGAAACAAATAATTGACAATTCAGCACAAATGACTCTATCCCTGTGCGTAGTTTTATTTGCTTGTCATAGTTACTTCACAGCAAACAAAAAAGTACTGTACATGTTGTTTTTAGCTTACTACCCGAAAACAAATCTAACAAGAATATTATGCAGAAATTCAGAGAATTATCTAGTAATGCGTAGCATTCTTAACCCGCTTGTGTTGAGTGTCCCTTTTGTACAGCTATTTTTTGTTGTTCTAAACTTTTTTCGACCAAATATCTCCATTTATGTTAATATAACCATTAGAAGTAAAACAGTCGCGAAATCTGCGTTATTGTGCAAATGCAGGGAGTTCTACGGTTTGCTATTCTCTTTTTGTGCTTATTATTTCTCCTATTTTTAGTTTTTACAATTTCTCTTTTCAAATCATCTCCATTTACACTGTTACAATGATTACATTCAGAACTTGCGCGAATTCTGCATTATTGCCGAAATGCAAGGCCTTACTTGGTTCGCCATTTATCGTATTTATTTTAATTTTTTTTTGTTTTTCATATTTCAGTTCAAGCGATTATACCCTTTAACGCTAGGATGTGGCTAGCGTTCCGTCCAGACGGAAAGGAGCGCTGCGGGTTACCCTTCCGTTCAGACGGAATACAACTGAGAGCTTACAGTTCCGTCCGGACGGAGCCGGCGTGAAATTTGTACAGTTTCGTCCAGACGAAAGCAAAACCGGCTGATTAGACGCCACGTTCAGTCTTCAGATTTGATGTAGAGGTTGCGCCTCGGATGATGGTGCAATGTTACCGGGTTCGATTCCCCCGGACGAACTTCATATTTTTTTGCGTGGTTGTGCCAGCGTTTTCTACCAGCTAACTTCGTCACCACTTTACAATTGACGCGGTGAGAGCAGTAGGCCTTGATTTTGCACTCAACCGGCCGCTCCGCTACCGCTCACTTGAGCCAAGGCTGACGTATCCATCGCCAAAGTTCCGATCATCTGTAGTTCGTAATGGTGATCACTAATTAACGGTTATTCTGTCTAGTCAATGAGCGGAAGCGATTTACACGGGCACAGTTTACCACTGTTAAGCGAACCGCGGTTAGACAAAACCGCACTTTGCTGCCTTACACGACAGACGAAACGGCGGCTACCCCGCTAACAGTGGTTTATAAAGCTTCGCCACCTCAGTTCGGTCAAGCTAACCGCATTTCCCGCAGCCGCAGTGCTCAAGTCCACAGAAGTCAGTTTGGACGCAAGTGGCGGCGCATCAGCGGAGGCGAAAAAAAACATCACCTGTCGTTCGGAGGAGACGAAGGTTCTCAAATTGCGGGCGCCCTAAAGTGGCCCCCAAGAGGCACTTGCGTTCTTTGAGTCGCTCTCGCAGTCAACGCGACGGCCCGTCGGCAGCGGCTCGTTTCCAGATCCACCAGATAAACTACGACAAAAGCCGTTCTAAATTTGTAAATTCCGCGCGTCGTTCGTCAAAGCAGGCAATCATGGTGCGTTGTCAGCACTCGGAAACGATGGGCGCGCACGTAGGCCGCGCCTGCAAACATGCTGGCGCGCCTGTCCGCCCGGCACTGGAAGCGGCTCGAACCGGCCCCGACTACGGCAGGAACAGACAGGAACGACGCACGGCAGGAACGACGCTCTTCGAAATCAATCTCATCGCGGAAAAGGAGTTCCACGTGCGAGAAAGTGAATGTTATTGTGGTGAAAAATTGTGCTATGGATTGCAGTTCGCAGTTGTAGAGATAGCGGCGGTGAAATATCCACCGTGACGCTAAGACTAAAGTTTCCAACACCGAGCAGACGCGAGAAAACCAAGCCGGTTGCCAGCTGTTGTGGAAGCCCCTCACCTAAATCTCGCCGCGTGCGAGTGCGTTGCGTTTGGGTCTGAAGCGACTGTTTTAACGATATTTCTTTTTCTCTGCACTGCTTCTCTATTGTTTGTTATCGTGAAGTTAAAAATTTGTTAATTTATTTTTGTTACGCTCGCAACCACGTGACCGCGTCACCACACTTCAAATTTCGCGTGTAACAGCCAAAACCGCACTTTGCGATAACCGCGGTTAAAGTTTAGTAACCGCTGTTAAACTTCACTGCGGTTACTTCCGCCGAGTAACTCTAGCTTCAAAAAACTAACTCTAACTCCGTCAAACGCAACTCCAATCCAATACCTCGACCACGCTCGCTTCACAGCAAGCAGCGGGAGCGCTCTTTCTTGATATTTACCCAGCCGAACGAACCGCTTCCGCTCATGGACTAGCCAGAATAACCGTTACATAGTGATCACCATTACGAACTACAGATGATGGGAATTCTTGCGATGGATACGTCGGCCTTGGCTCTAGCGAGTGGTAGTGGAGCGGCCGGTTGAGTGCAAAATCAAGGCCTACTGCTCTCACCGCGTCAATTGTAAAGTGGGCGCGAAGGTAGCTGTTAGAAAACGCTGGAACAACGACAAAAAAAAATCGTGTCCGTGGGGAATCGAACCCGAGTGCGATTACCCCAGGCGCAACCACTACACCCAATCTGAAGACTGAACGTGGCGCCTAATCAGCCGGTTTTGCTTCTGTCTGGAGGAAACTGCAGACATTTTCACGCCAGCTCCGTCTGGACGGAACGCTAAGCTCTCAGTTGTATTCCGTCAGGACGGAAGCATAACCCACAGCGCTCCGTTCCGTCTGGACGGAACAAGCTTTCAGTTCTATTCCGTCTGGACGGAAGGAAAACCCGCAGTGCTCCGTTCCCTCTGGACGGAACTTTATCACTTGTATATTGTTCCGTCTGGACGGAACGCTAGCCACTGCCTTTACGCTATTATAACGATTACAACTGAAACTTTAGCAAAATGGGCATTATCGTCAAAGTGTCATGCGTTATACGTTTTTTTATTTCCGTATAATTTTGTTTTTTTCATATTCTTTATTTTTCAAAATTTCGTCTGCCAATTATATTCATTTACGTTATTGTAACGATTATATTTGGAGCTTTCCCGTGATCTGCACTATTGCTACACGGTTGGGCAGTCTTTGTAATTATTTTATACTTTTCTAATTTTGTTTATTCTTTCCAAATTTCTTTCTACCAAACTACTTCATTTACGGTAGTGTAACTATTACAGGTGAAACATTCGCGAAATGTGCATTATCGAGGAAATATCATGTGTTATTTGTATTTCAATGTTCCGTGTTTTTACTATTTTTCGTAATATTAAGTTTTTCATAATTTCGTGCGGCCGATTTTACCATTTACGTTGTGATAACGTATACACTTGAAACTTTCGATGAAATCTGCATTATTGTGGAAATGCGGGGCGCTACACGGTTCCCCATTTCCCGCAGTTTGGTTATATATATCTTGTTTTTATTTAGTTTTGCTAAAGTTGATTCGAATATTAATCTTCATTTACGCAATAAAACGATTACAGGTGAATCGTTTGTAAAATCCGCATTATTGTGGAAATGCTTTGCGGTATACGTTTTGTTATTTTGCCGCATTTTTTATATTAATGTTATTTGTTTTGTTTTCAATGTTCCGTAGGATTAATTACTCCATTTCTTTATCTTGGCGATTACCTTTGGGGCTTTTTCGAAATCTGCGTTAGTGTGGAAATGCAGGGCGCTACACGGTTCGCCAATTTCTGTAATCATTTTATATTTTTCTTATTTCTTATTCTTTAATTTTTTTCGAATATTTATCCCCATTTACGCTATTATATAGACTAGATGTCAAACTATCGCGAAATCTGCGTTACTGTGAAATGCAGGGCGTTATACGTTTCGCCCTTTTCGTTATTTAGTGATATTTTTGTGATTTTTCAGTTTTTAAAAACTTTGTCCGGCCACTTATATCCATTTACGTTATAACAATTACAGTTGGAACCTTCGCAAAATATGCATTATTGCGAACATTCAGGGCGTTACACGATTCGCCAGTTTCCGTAATTAGTTTGTTTTTCTTATTTTTTAGTTTTTCATTTTTTAGTTCGATCAATTATGTTCATTTAGGCAATTATAACGATTACAGGAGGAAATTGTGCGGCATCTTCAAAATTGTGGAAATCTCATGCTTTATACGTTTTTCCATGTTCCACATTTATAAATATTGTTCTTATTGTTGACTTTTTCAATATTTCGTACTACCACTTATCTCTTTTTACGTTATTATAAAAACAGCACTCTGAACTTTTCCGAAATCTGCATTATTGTGGATATGCCTTGCGCTATAGGTGTTGCCATTTTCCGGATTGGTTAATATTTTTCCTATTCTTTAATTTTCTATATTTCCAAAGACAAATTATCTCCATTTACGTTATTATAATGATTAAATTTGGAACTCTCCTTTAATCTGCATTATTGTGGAAATGCAGGGCGTTACACGGTTCGTCACTTTGCGTAATTATTTTATATTTTTTCTTATTTTTTTACTCTTTCAAATTTTTGTTGGAATAAATATCTTCATTTACGCGACTATAACGAGCAGAGGTGAAACTTTCGCGAAATCTGCGTATTGCGGAAATGTGGGGCGTTATAGTTTGAGCCTTTTTCGTGATTTTTTTATATTTCTGTTATTTTTTTAGTTCTTCAATATTTTATTCGACCAGTTCACCGCATTTACGCCATTTTAGCGATTAGAGGTGGAACTTCGGCGATATCAGCGTTTTCGTGGAAATGCAGGGTGTTACGATGCCCTGCCTTGTTGGGTACTCGCAAAGAATGCTACTCATTAAAATGAGTTTCGTAGGGTGGTGCGTGGCGTCGTGACGAGCCTTACTCAGCCAGACGGCGGCAGTCGATGTCGCTGAAGATAGCTCACCCAGCAACGAACCCGTTCGTAGTCGGACCCAGCCCTCGCGGCTCACCCCTCCGTAATGGCGATGCGCACTATAAACGAAAAATAACGAAAATGCGAACGCATGTTACTTCCACGGCTGGAACGTGCTGATGGTCACCAAATACATGATCTGCGATGTAGCGCCGATCTTGTTTTTTTATTGACGTGGTGTCGCCCTGAAACGTGTAACTTCAGAGTCAACGCCACGTGGGACATCAAAGTTGCGCTGCCACAGCTACGTATATTAAAAAGGTGCCTGGTATACGAGTTGAGCCCTTTGTTTATTCGGCATTTGCAGCCCACAATATAGCGAGCATGACAGCTGAGGGCGGAGTGCTTGCAGGCACCAGCTACGCTGGTGAATGTTTTGAACTTGGCAGCGTATTACAATCAAACGCGGCTGATGTGTCCATTTTTCTCGCAGCATCCGAAGTCGGTAATTGAGCACCTTTCTGTTTTGGTTACTCTTCTCCATCTGTTTCCCATGTGTACAAACTACACAAGTGGACGGGAATAAACAAAAAGCTGCAACGTACTGCTATGTCGGACAATAGATCATCAAATATAATAAATGAATGCGCCTTGTTTGAGAAACGTACGAAGAAGGCAGGAGAAAGGGGACCGTAGGTAGCCACGGTTTGTGCGAGCCAGCCTTGTTGGTTGCATCATATAGACGAAATAAAATTGACCGAAGAAAAGATGATTCCGGTGCTAACGAGAGCAACGAATATTGTCCGCGGCTCTTTTTCGTGTTACTTCTGACGCCCCGCCTCACTCTGTACTACGCTAATTTCCCACCCAGCACGTGTCTTTGAAGAGAACGGCAAGCCTTTATTTATTTATTGTTCACTACTTGTGATGCCCAAGCCAGTTATAGCTCTTACAATGAGGCTTACAAGTTCTCCGTCGTCTTATAATCCTGTATTATTGCGCTATAAAGTGGCCAATAGCAAGGAATGACTGCACGGCAATATTAACGACTGAAATTTCGATGCAAGCAGCGGTCTATAGCAGCATTACGCAGAAGAGGCCTTTGAAGAAGGTATCATGTCGACCTAGTATTACGTTTCCCCGCAATGCGAACTTTGAGCGCTAGTGCCTAGATGCCTTTTTACTATGGAGAAAGCTTATTATATAAATATAACTCCGAGTGACCTCAGCGCTTACAAATGTGTAATTGAGCCCTGTATAACTGATGAGTAAGTATTACTTAAAGTGGTGATAATAGATTAGTGATTTATCCTAACCATGAGTAATGTGCCATAAGGAGAGAACAAGATAAAATAAAATGTTATTGGCGGTGCGAACACGAATCAGGCGGAATAATTCATTTGTGATTTATTGAAACGCCTGGTTACGTGGGCGAAAAGTTGAATAAGACGTATTAAGATGCATACTAAGGTATTTTAAGTTGGTCTAGGGAAGGAAAATACCGTCGCTCTTGGGTCGGCAGGTGGACGTAATTGTATCAATAGTACGCTCATTTTTTGGCATTGAAAGCATGTAAGCAGGTATCCCTACCCGAACTTGTAACAGCGTGACCAACGACACGACCCCCGATCTCACGTGGTCCTCGGGGCCGCTGGAGACGAGGTGGAAGTGCGAAGACGCCGACCTCGGCTCGGATCACAAAATCGTCAAGATCGATGTCCTCGGGCGTAAGTATAAGGCGGTGTACGGCAAGGCGAGGATAACGGATTGGGATAAGATGACAAAGCACACGAGTGAGAGGAAGCAAGAAGAAGATGCTGAACCGTCTGCGGAATCCTACGAAGACTGGGCCAGACGACAGCAGGCCACGCTGCAAAAGTACACGCAAGAGATCACCACAACGGTGGATACGCCTTTCGTGGACGCCAGGCTCTCCAACCTGTGGGCGTTGTGCCACTCGCTCACTCGCAAGTGGAAGCGGCAGAGGCGTAACAGGAAGCTGGCTAGGCGCATCGGCCTACTGAACAAAGAGATAGCTGCGTATGCAGCCAAATTGTGCAGAGAAAACTGGCATAAAATGTGCGAAGGTTTACAAGGGCAATTGTCGGTGGGCAAGACCTGGAAATTATTGCGTCACCTCATCGACCCCGCACAAAGCAAGTCGACCACGAATCGGAACCTGACCAAAGTCATCAATAATTACGACGGGGATAGCGCCGAATTGCTGAGGGACCTCCAAAAGCGTTACCTCCAGACCGAAAAGGGGCGGTATCTGCCACCACAAGTGTACGAGGGGACCCATAATGAGGAGCTGGACAGACCCTTCACAATCTCGGAGGTATGGGCCGCCATCGACAAAAGCAACAGGAAAAGCGCGCCCTGGGCGGACTACATTACCTATAAGCTGCTTTTCAACATGTGCGGCAGAACAACCAACGAGCTACTGCAACAGATCAACGAGGCGTGGGAAACGTCGCGAATACCACAAGAATGGAGGACGGCCAAGGTCCGCTTCATCCCGAAGCCAGGGAAACCACCGTCGATCGAGAACCTGCGACCCATATTGTTGACGTCCTGCTTGGGCAAGGTCATGGAGAGGATGGTGTTGCACAGGCTGCAGAGACACCTCGAGGAAACAGGACAGATGCCGGCGACCATGTTCGGTTTCCGCAAACATTTCGGTACGCAGGACGTCATGGTTCAGTTGAATGAACTCGTCATCAAACAAGCAACCAGATCGAGCGCTAGAGCCATCCTGGCCGTCGACCTCAAGGGGGCGTTCTACAACGTCACCCACGCCAGCATACTGCGCAACCTGAACGGGACCGGCTGTGGCGCCAGAACTTTCCTCTATGTCCGCAACTTCCTCGAGGACAGAGCGGCCGTTCTGACTATAGGCAACGCGAAGACGGACCCGATAACGCTAGGAGAACGCGGAACCCACCAGGGATCCGTAATATCGCCCCTGCTGTTCAACCTGGCACTGCTACCCCTGCCTAAACTGTTGGAACGCATTGAAGGGTTAGACCACGCTTTCTACGCCGACGATATCACGGTCTGGACGAACAGGGCCGGATCGGAGGGGTGGATGGAAGAAACACTGCAGCGCGCAGCGATGACGGTCCACGAGTATGCCAAGTCGTGCGGCCTGAGCTGCGCACCCCAAAAGTCCGGGCTCTTAGTAGTCCAGCCGGGTGTCGGCAAAAGGAACAGATGCGGCCTGAAGACCGAGATCGAGGGCATCCAGGTCGAACCCACCCAACAGTGTCGGATCCTGGGGCTGTTGCTTAGCAGCGACGGCAAAGAGGACGCGGCCATGGACAAGATATGCCTAACGTCGGAGCAGGTCCTCGGCATGCTCCGCCGCGTAGCAAAAAAGAATCGGGGCATCAAGGAGAACGACGCGCTGCGCTTGGTTCAGGGCTTCGTGGTTACCAGAACCACCTACTCGGCTCCATACCTTAACCTAACCTGAACAGATGACGTCTAGTTTTGCCATCTATGGCAAAACTAGACGTCATCTTCAGAAAAGCCACGAAGCAAGCCCTTGGACTTCCCGCGTACACGTCGACCAAACGGCTGTACGAGATGAGGGTCCACAACACAGTGGACGAGCTCGTGGAGGCGCACCTCTCCAATCAGAGGATGCGTCTCAGCGGGTCCGAACAAAAGAGGAGGATACTGCAAAAGATCAGATGGAGGCCTGAACCGGTTCAAACGTCCGGCCGCGTCCCCGAACATTGGAGAGACAAGATCAACACAAAACCCCTCCCACGCAACATGGCGCCGGGGGAGGATGACGACAGGAGAAAAGCGCGCGCCAAGGCTTTGGAAACGCGCTTGGAAGGCAACTCCAATGTCATGTACGTCGACGCCGCCCTGGTGAACGGAAGCGACAAGGCCGCTTTGGCAGTAACAACAAGAGACAGGCTCTTCGCCGTGGCGTCCACGAGGACAAGAAACGCAACAAACGCTGAAGAGATGGTGATCGCATTGGCACTAATCCAACCGGGGTGACGCACGTCGTGACAGACAGCAAGAAAGCCTACGCGAACTACCGCGGGGGGTTGATCTCCTCCGAGGCGGCACGTGTCCTCAAACGGCACAAAACGCCAGACAACGAGGTCGAACTGATTTGGACCCCCGCGCACTCCTCCCTGGTCGGCAATACCATCGCTGACTATTACGCCCGAGACATGTCCCGCCAGGAGGTGGAGGAGAACAGGGGTCGACTCATTGACACCAATCACTGCCTATAAAGATACAATTACAATGTACAGGGAGAATAGACAAACGCTACCTGAGCCGCATCACTCCCTCACCCGCAGGGACCAGACGATAATACGCGGAATACAGGCAGGGTCTCTGGCCCACCCTACGCTACTACATAAGATATATCCGCACCAATACTCCGAGCTGTGCCCGTTCTGCAACACTAGCAAAGGAACGATAAAACACGTCATCCTAGAGTGCACCGCACTAAAGGCACCAGTACCCGACACACCCGCCCGTTCCCCCCTTTTTTGATTATATACTGTAGCGCATTTGATTATATACTGTAGCGCATCCAGCAAAGCATATATGCTCCGAAAAAAAATGACGACCCGTGCCTGCGAAACGAGCTCATAAAAATGGTTACCTAACAAGAAAAACCCCCGTCCGGGCACTACAAAGTTATTTCCCGCCAATGAAGTCGGTGATGCTTGCTTGTGCGCGCTTTGTAAGCAGCGGTTTCACAAATGTCTCATGAGTTTTTAGTGCGTCGATTGTGTCTTCGTATCCTCCTGCGCTCTGGCAAACATTTTCCGCATATCAGGGGCACCCCTCACATTACGGTAACTACCCTCAAGGAACTAACTGCAGAACGATGACGAAGAAAGAACGCAAAGCACGCCCCGAAAAGTAATACCACCGAAGAACGAATGGCTGGACGGAAAAACTTTTATTAGAGACTAGGAGATGGAGGCGCCATGAGAAAAGGAGCAACCAAAGAAAAAAAGAAAGAGTATAGATGGAACCCGAGTTACCGTATTTACCCGATTCTAACGCGCCCCCGATTCTAACGCGCACTCGATTTTTCTGGCAAAAAAACCCGAAAAAACTTGGACTTTGTGACCCAGACAAACGAATGCGAGAGCAACGGACGATTTATTTCACGCAGTAATCTCACTCATCTCGCTCCTCGTCGCTCACCGCTGACCACAACATCTCGGCCTCGGTGCCTTCAAGCGCGTTCGCGATGCCACACTTCTGAGCGAACGTTCAACCATGGTCGATGGGATTGTGGCCCACGCCTCGCACACCCGTCCCGCGAGCTTCTCCAGAAGTGCACGCTTCAGCCGACCGCTTGTTTTGAACGCGTGGGAGCTGCTGCTGCCATTGCTGTTATCAAGCGCGCAAGTGAAATGATGTGACGATTTGTGTGAACGCCGATAGAAAAGCCTTGGCGCCTAGGCTTGCTGCGTCCGAAAAATCGTTGCTAAAAGCTTTGGCGCCATCTTGAGATGGCGATGGCGATGGGTGGGACGAAATTTCCGCTGTTTCGGCAGTTTCTGTTTTGTATCCGATTCTAACGCGCATGCGATTTTTCGGCCTATTTTTTCGTAAAAAAAGTGCGCGTTAGAATCGGGTAAATACGGTACTTCGTTTGAGATCCAACGGCTCCTGAAAAAAAAATTTATTTACCGCTCGCGCCATGTGGCGAATTCACTCCAAAATTAGATCTCCCGATTACGGCCTCCGCGATCGGCTGCCGGCGGCGAGCAACGGCGCGCCCCCGGCAGCCGATCGCGGAGGCCGTGTCCCGATTTGCGTCGCACAGTTTCGCAAAAGTGGGACGGAGGTGCTCCGGAATGTTTCTTTGGGGCTCCGTGAAGCAATTTTGAGACGTTGTCTACAAAATTACCAGAAATAATGCTTTTTGAGCTGTGTTGTTTCAGAAACGGTTTTTTAAACCAGGATAGATCATGATATTTGTTTCCTTCTTTCGTGCCGGCCAAAGTGCTGAGATCAAAGGGCGTCTGAAGGGCGCTCCAGATAGCTCGGTTAACTCTTTCGTGATCGCGCAATTCAAAATCGTCCAATGTGAACGATACTATGGGGGCGCCTTTGCATAGTGTTGCAGGCGTGGCTGGAACAAGTAAAGCAGTTTTCTTTTCATTTTTGCAACGAAAACGTGATTTTCGACACACTTTTGAATCACCTGGGTGTGGAAAAGGGGCGTAGTCATAGCGTGTCACTGCTGCCAAAGAAGAATGTGTTCCACTCGTAATTTTCTGGCCGCGGCGGCTACTTTTCCGATGGAGGCGAAAAGCAAAAACGCCTGTGTGTGCGACATTTCGGCGCGTGGTAAAGATCCCCATGTGGTAAAAATTGTTCCGGAGCCCTCCAGTACGGCGCGCCTCTTCGCCTGCATTGCGTCGGCGGGTTAAACACTACAATCAATCGTAACTACTCTAAGTAGCGTTTGGTTTTTGTTATCAAAGCAGGAATGGTGAATAAGCAAACGATTTTCAATCGTCAGCTTTGGGCTTTGTCATTAATAATCCCTGAAATCAGATAGAAATATCAAGCAGTGCCTGTTTGCAAAGCTGCTTTATGATTTTAGGGAACATTCTTGCCTTTGCAGACGTTCCAAGTTGTGTTGTAGTTCAACGTACCTAAGGACCATTCACAGACAGTTTACAACAGTTTCGGTTTCGTTTCTGCATCGCGAAATTCATATTTAGCGCTAATACGCAGTTATCCAACTTCAGGCTACCTGCCATGGCGCCTTGAGCGTCCGCGACTGTTACTCGAACAAAGGATGCCGTTCCTGATTTCACTCAACCGTAATCTGATTTCTCCGATGAGTACTCCAGAGGCAAGTCAAAAGATAACATCCAGTCGCCAGATATCTGTTCCGACGAGGAGAGCGCTCCAAACTGGCGTTACACACTGCGAGCTGTTCGCCTGCCAGTTTCGTTTACATACGAGGGTACCTCCGGGGGTCTAGTGTTGCTACTTAGATGAACTTGTCTATTCATGCAGAGTCCCCAATAAGTTTTGTACTGTTTCATTTCAAAAATGTTAGGTAGCGCTGCAATGAAAGGGGCTCGTTGTACTGATCATTTTATCGCGCAACAGCTACCCGGCCAAAGTTTGCAGTGCACGATTCTAGCGCATCGCACCTCATTCCTGAAAGCAAGTCTAACATAGCCAGTCAGTACATAACTGAAGGTTAACGTCAACAAGCATCAACCACGGAGTTCTGTTTTCAACTTCACGCATGTTTTAACGCATGGCGTGCCAGTCCCAAATATTATGCTCGCTGTATGTGCAAAGTTAGTCATTGACATGACGTTTTTACGTTACGTGGCAGCAAAGGGGTGTCCCTGATCATAGAATTTCTTTCATTATACGCTGGAGAGGAATCTCGCGTTAGCGTCTATGCGGCTCACATGAAGACCGTCTGTGTCGTGATCGACCTCCATTATATCATGCGCTCGCCTTAGTTTAATCATAGCCTTGAATTCGAATGTTTTAGTGACCGCAAATTTTAACAACGTGCGCAAAAAAGCTAAGAATTGTGTGCAATTATGTAAGTGGAAACTAAACTAGGCTGTTATAAAGCTAAGGAAAAGGGAAGAAAAGCGTATTTTTGCCGGGGCGGTTGTGCCTACTCTTTTGCAGACAACGATGGCAGTTAACAACAATGTTCATATTTTGTGGGAAACCGATTAGAGACTCATAATTTTTTATTGTACCATTATTTCATGCAATAAGTTGTTTGAAGTGCTTGGAAATGTTTTTCAGCGTGCCTGTGAAAACGTCGCCTTCGTGCCGAACCGATGCACCCATTATCAGCTACAGTTTTACCAGAGTCCTTCAATGCTTTACTGGTCACGAAACTTCGGCCCTCGTTTCATATAGGGACCGCGGGCGCCACTAAGGGCTCCACCGCCCGACGAAGGGGATCCAGCCGCCGCGCGTGCGGCATATTGGCTAGCTCTTGGTATGCAAACGCTCGCTGCTTTTGGTGTCTGCGCGCTGCTTAAGTGTGCTTTTTTTCGTGGTAGTTAACGATGAATAATCCAGTCATGGTGTATACGCCTCGAGCTTCGCGATCGCTGTGCCGCCTGCCGCCGCTTCTCCGCGGCGTTGACGGGATTTGCGCTGAATGACGATAGGGGCTCGTGCAGTGTTTTGGTTCTATTTCGCTTCTTTTCGCCTTTCCGCGCCCTAAAAAACTTGTTATGGTGACGACTATAGGCAAAGAGTACGTTTAGGTCAGTTAAAAAGCAGCTGCGTCTTCGCAGAGTACGCGATCGCCGGCAAGAGCTACCCGGGGACGCGGTTCTGCGCGCTTCGTCGCCGCTCTTCCGGGCGTCGGCGATGGCAGCAACATATCACCAGAGTCCTTCAAAGCATTGAAGGACTCTGATATCACCCATGTTACCTCCGAAACATCAGACACAAATGAATTCTACTGACGCCTCGTTTAGGCCTGATACTGGCACAATCAAAGGTTGCCTTCATTTTGCAGCGTGGATAACGAATGGGGCTTCGTTTCGCATATATACGCCGCAGGAAAATATGTTTCGGGGATGTGATTACCCAATCCCGGACAATAACGTATGCCTTTTATAAGAATATAAACCATGGGAAAATGTAAAGTATAGTCCAAGCCTGTGCGTCGTTAAATATGTGCCCACACACGCCATATAGCAAGAACCAAGAAATTAAACCACAGAAAAATAAATGCTGTGCCAATGCGGAATTTAGAAACATAATAGCTCTAACGGAAATGAAAAAAAAAACAGTGCAGCTTCTGGCATGCTAAAGACGTTCGTCTCAACTTAAGCCATGTAGGTTTCACTAGACCAAATAAACGCGAAATGCACTGCTATTTCGCGAGAAATAGGGGGGGGGGAGGAAGGGGGACGCCATGTACAAATGCGGAGCGGAATCAAGCTATGGACGTTTTAGTAATCCCACACATAAATCTCGCGTTCACTTTTCTTTTGTTTTTCTACTTCAACAAAGAGCTGATCGCACGGCGGACGCATTTTTGGAAGTACACACGGTAGGCTGTTCAACAAGCGATGAAATGTGTCGTTGGAAGAGTGTGGTATGTGATAAGGCCATCTGATTTCAGTTTCTGGTTTATTCTGCAGACTCCCTGTGCCATATGACGATATTTCGAAGAAGCATTTAGTCGCGGACGCGGATTATATTGTAAGCCCGTCTCCGCGCTGCTCGCAGAGGATATATGTAGCAAATGAAGGTCTGCGGGCACGCACCTCACGATAAGACGACTCTGTCGTGTGCTGATCCCCGGGTATAATTATGCATTGTCCATCGTACTTTTGTTGAATATTCCCGAAATTAACACATACCGGCTTGTAAATGGTGGTGATCAATATCTCAGGTATAATATTGGCAAACGTAACTGGTGTGGTCAGGTATGAGTGCTCCGCTGATTATGTAAGCGCACAAAACCGATTTCAATCGTAGTGTATAGCCGTAGCATGAACATATGAGGAACCGGTGGTTACGGAGACACGGCTAGTAAATTCAGGTCAGTGTAACTACAATCGGCTCCATCATACGCCGGTTGCGCGACGCTGGCTTGTGATACACACCTGGCGCTTATACAGACCGAAAATACCACACTAAGATTGCGTCGGAAACATTTACCCTCTCGTAAACACACCCTATTTGCGAACAGAGTGACTGTTCCACACAAACATGAATTTCAAACGCCCACAAACGGTAAATCTAAGTCGTGAACGTGCCGCAAACGCAGCGGCGGCACTGGGGAGCGGGGCGCGGACCCCCGCGCCCGCTTTCGAAACCGGCCGCTACGGGGATTTCAGTGGCGCCCCTACAGGCCGCGCTCGAGGCGTATATTACCTTTCTTCAAAGGGGTTTTATTTTTCGAAGTAAATTACCGTAGACTTCGGCCGCGAACAACAATGGTTTCTGCGTGCTCTGGCACAAGCGCTGCGCCGTCGTGTTTACGGAATTTTAAATGTCTATTGCTTCTTTCGTTAAAGCAAAAGTAGCAAATACCACACACATGGTAGCTCCGTAGTCACGGACTGCTGCGGGCCTATTGATAATACATTAAAAAAACTGAAAGAAACCAAGTACGCGTCGTTCAGACTACGCTTAATGAACCCGTTGATTGCTCTGGAATGCACAGAACTCCAAAAGAGATAGTCCAATAGTATTGTCGTTTCGATGAGTTGGTACATACTTGAGAACATATAAAAACGTTGCAGAAATGCGAGGGATCAAAACACGAAGAGATATATGTTGCGCCGTGTCTTTCCGCTTCTACGCTTTGCAATCCTTGCAAAAAAAGAAGCTAAAAAAGAACAGTAAAACTGATTTAATCACACGCAGCAAAAAAATTTCAATATTAGGAAGCGAGACAAAAGACCGTGGTCCAGCATAAAAAAAATGTTAGCGCTGTGATGTCCAGCAGACTGAGGAAACAGAATATTGCCACGTAGCCAAGAACGACGCGAAGCTTTTCTGAACGAAGTTTATTAAAGCGAACGTCTGCTCTACAAAAGACTAGAATTAAACACAAACGTCGAAGAAGCAGTCCGCAGTGTGACGTGCACAGATGAACGTCGATAAAGTGAGTGGCGTAGCGTTTGCTATGCATGCATTACTCTCGGAACGTTAATAATTTTAGCCCAACGGAAATAGGATCGCGAACATTGTCGAATAAACAAAAAATCAGGTTATTGAGAGTGAGAAGGTGACACCATTTCTTTTGGCCGCGAGGCCCACCACTGGAGAGGCCGGCGCTGCGATCGTTTTGACGTCACTTGTAGGATCACCGTTCCTATCTTGCTGCGTAGTTGGCTTGCAGCGCGCGACACTTCGCTTAGGAAGCGCGTTCTAAAAGTATTGTCGTGTTATTTTCCTTCATTTGAAGTTAATTTTCAGAGCGTGAAGTGCCGTTCGACCTAATGGTGACTGAAACGTATCAACTGTGGTAGATTATTCGCAAACACCATGTGCGTGGTGGTTTATTACGCATGCGACCGAAGCGTATACAAGCAGCGGCTTGTTCTAGACGATCGACGAGTGAAGGTTCTAGATTTCCCTTGTTTGCAAGAAATGTATAAAGCAGGAAATAGTGAAACGTCAACCACTCGCAGAAGCACACGCACCCGCCATGCCTGCCCGCACAGCCGACAGTGCGGCTCGAACCGACGCAGGTCGCGGCAGCAACAACTTGTCACCACTCTTTAAAACCACACAAGTCAAGGAAAAGAAGTTCCATATTGGTTGGTGAAAGTGGATGTTAGTGTGATGAAAAATTCTGATAGGTAGTGTCATGAGCTGTGGTTTTCAAAGCGATGCTCAAATATCTGCCGCGATTTACGCCGACCAGCCGCGGAGGTCGGTCCCGGCAGCGCCGGCCCGTTCACGCACGGTGCGGCGATCGGCCGAAGGATGGCTATGCTTGCGCGCAAGAATCGGCCGAGGCCGTGCTGGTATCTTGATCGTCGATCGCTTCAACGGAAATCACCGCGCTTACAAAGTTCACAGCGGGGTTAAACGTTCTGTTAGGGACTGTCACTCGCAACTCGGCGGCGCGCTTCCTCGCTGGCTGCCCCCTGGTAGCCGCTGCCGCTGGAAGTCTCAGGTAGGCGTGGCACGAACGTCGCCTTTCGGGGCCGTCGAGACGAACGTCGACGGAGCGTGGACGCTGGCCGATGGTGCCCGACCGATGCCGCTGGGGCCACGAAGACACCGGTTCGTGGTGCACCTAGGATGACGGTGCCGATGCAAAGTCGGCCCGCTCCCGCCCAGGCTCGGATGGCGTGGTCGATGGCCTGGCCGCGTCCCCCTGGCTCGTTCCGTGAAGCTCACATGCTCCGGCCGCCTCCTGGTTGTCTGCCTCCCATTGTCTCGCCTCCCGACTTCTCTATGTGCGCCCCGCTTTTATACCCTCTGGGCTTTCCCGTGGTGCACTCCCATTGGCTTCTTGCTTCTTCCCTGTCCTTATATGGTCAATACGGAAGTTGTCCCATGCGCGGCCTTCCCTGATTGGCCGACCAGTGCACTGCCACCTTTGCCCATGATTCCTCGGTGCTTCGGCGCTGGCGCTTGCTGATTGGCGCGCTCCTTGCGCGCACTTCAAATGGCCACTCCTTTGTTCTTTTTTGTCCCTTTTTTGGGAGGGTTTCAATGCATCTCCTCTCAGGGGGTGCCCTGACACATGACAATCATAAGTGAGTGACGCGTTTCTCTGAATGTTACAAGGTGTTTGCTTGCACGCACATGTCCCGTCACAAGTATTTCATAATGAATTTACAGCGTACTTTTCTCGGCATCAGTTGCATCGTCCTTGGCGTTAGCTGGCTGCGTATGTGAGAGCGGTGGGTCGCGATGGTAGCAACTACCTAAACGCGGCGGTGTCGCCGGGAACAAGTGAGTCGCTGATTGCTTGCCCGAATTATTTGGTCTACAGAAAACTTTCTTGGTAATTTGCATCAAATCCAGAAGGAGCGGGCGAGACGGTGGCCACAACAAAAAAACACACTTCCGCATACGCCCGGAGAATGTGTTGTAGCAGACGACAACACGATTCGGCGTCCAACAAGTGACGTCACTCGTAGGTGGTGCAACGGTATGTCCTCGAGGCCAATATCAAACAATACTGCGGGACGTGTCGTACGACAAAATAGCAAACGAGCTCTCCGGTTGAAGCACCAGATAAAAAACCAGAAGCGGCCACGCGCGGTTGCAAAACAAACAAAATAAATCCTAAAGGGTAGTTTGTAGAAATATGAAAAGTAGAGGCACAAGGATATCACATATCTTTTTTTAGGTGCGAGCCTGAGTGCGAGGTCATACAAATTTGGAAACACGTAATAAGGCACAGCTACTACCTGACAGATCTGATAAAAATCCGGCTTTAAGTTATCCTTGCACAATTATAGTTCCAGGAGGCTCTCAAAAGGGTACGTCGTTTTTTTCTTTCTAACCCCACATTGCATTCTCACACACTCTCACATACTTCAAATGGAAGCTGAAATCTCCCGTTTCTTGCCTTGGAATGGCGAGCTTCCAGCTCTCACGCAGCTCCCCGTCGCTCGGTCAACAAAACAAGGAAACATTTCTTGTTGTATCGTTGTACAAAGAACGACATCCCGGGACGCAACACGTGTTCGGCATCGTCGTTGCACTACTTAAGTCGCATCGCTACAGCGCGAGATGCACGTTACATTTTTTTCCGCACAAAACAAACACAAGTCGCCGCGTGTCCGCCGTTCGATCCAGTGCAACGCCGACCGAGGAGTGACCTCAGTGAGATGGTGGCGCCACCGAGCGGCGGCTAAACGCAGCATATGAAGCTCTCCCATTGAGTTACGCAGCAGATTTCTGACCAGTAAAGCATTGAAGGACTCTGGTTTTACTAAACCTGCTGCTGAGCGAGTTGGTTCATACTTGAAGAAAAAAAAAACGTGGCGTTAAGCAGTCGTGGGCAAATACAAGAGTAGGGGCCCGTGTCTGTCGTATCTTGTCTTCGTCGAAGTACATTTTGTTTCTTTTTTACGTCAGCTACAAATTTTGCGGCGGCATATTACCCGCTCAGTCATACGTCCTTAGGCTGCGGCATGACCAACCTCACGTACGATCACGCACTGCCTGCTGTTTCACTGAATACGGCTACCACAGAACAGGAAGGATTTCGGGTTCCTCTTAGCTCGTCGACGTGTTATTGCACAGTGAAGAATACAAACTTCCAAAACCGCTTAGAATCATATTGTCATGTCAAATCTAAGTCAAAAGGGGGGTCTTCGTATAACCCCCCACGGCGACATGGCTTATGAGATGCAGTTGCCTCTCAAGTATACTTACTAAGAAACTATATGCCTCTTATGATGTCATACCCTAGATTTCTTCTAGGGAACCACCCGAAATTGCCCATTTTTAAATGGAGGTTGGGCTTCACTTCATGGCACGAGAACAACGCGTCCTAAGATTTTTTTTAGGTTCGGAGTACCTCAGGTCCGCCCAATGTCCGTCCGCTTTCGCACGCATAGCATTTACATTCGCAAAAAATCACACAGGCACCGGCAGGGTTCGAGCCTGTGTTTTCTTGCTCCTCGAGGTTTTCGGAAGCTTTGTTTCGCTAAAGACACTGCAGTAGCCGAAGAAGCTGGGTGGTCGCCACGACACACACGCTCACGAGCTCTCGGCGTTTTCTCAATCCTAGCAGTTTTCGTCAGTTCTTTTATTGCTAAAGCCATTACACGAGCCGAACCCAATGAACGGTCACTGCGAGGCCCGCGCTCACGAGCGCTATGCATTTTCTGAGTGTTTAACAAAATTAACGCGTTTCTTGTTACGCCTCACACATTACAGTCAGCTACAAAAGCTCCGTTGTTAAAAACTTTCTTTCGTAAACAGCTCAGCTTTATTATCCCAGGAGGACGCTTCATTCATAAAGTAATTGAGAACCGTTCATTTTTCGCATTATTCAGTCAGCACTGGCGGTAGAGAAAAACACAAAGATAGCATGTGTTTGGTAGTTAGTGGTACGGCCAAACAGAATTCTTTGTTTACTATTTCACACAACTAAATTTATACCCTCCGCTGAATATACCCTGGCGATAACAGAGAGGATAGACGCCATCGTCTATCCTCTCTGTTATCGCACAAAAGATGCACACTGTAATTAATCTTAGTAATTCACACAGTAATTGACACATTATTTATTGTCCGCGGTGCCTTATCGCAGAGAGAGGGCCCTATTACGCCATAAGAGGTGGGCGATGAAGCAACTAATAAACTGTGGCTACTCCAATCAACTTTCTCTTATAAACAGCGTAAGGGATCAATTCTGGCATTGCATTGCTCCCATTGTTGATACAAAACACTATACTGTTCAATATTTAAAAAGTAGCTTTTGCTTAGTAACTCAGCCGCATTCTATGCACGAATGAGCTGTTCTAACGAAAAGAACACGCAAGAGGTGTTCAGAAGCGTTCACATTTCGGGATAGAGCAGTGCAATATAGGCAGTAGGGACGCAATAGAGGCTAGCAGTAAAACACATATATCGTTGTGTTAACTGCCACTTAGCATTGAAGTGACACGATCCGCAAACTGAACGACTCCGCTGAAACCACTCAGTCCTTTTTGGGAATGGCTTTGTTCGTAGACCGCTCGTTGTACAAACTAGATTCGGTGACGTTCTAGACACGTCTCCGAAAAACTGGCGAGGAATCATGACTTGTTCTTTTGTTTTGCATAATATCTGCTCCATCTGTTCCAAGTATGAGATAAAACCTATGTATTTGTTATCTGGAGGAAGCCCTCTATTTTTACTGCACCAAACTGGTATTTTGTTACCACATTGCCTTGCGGTACGAGAGTGCCGCCTTGTGCAAATAACGGTCGCTTTTGTTATAGTTATTTCACAACAAAAAATGGTATCATCTGCACTCCGTGGATGATGGAGAGGGTGCGGAGTAAAGAGATTTGAAATGACATCGAAGTTGCGCCCCGAGTGACATCTGATTTGCACCTCGACTATCATTCGTTTTGAGCCGTGATTTGCACCTTGATTATTTTCTAAAGAAAGATACAACTCACCGGTCAATAAGAAATTGTCTTTATTTTTACATGATGGTGGTGTGTGCACGAATGGACGCGGACGGGCATTAGGAAGTTCTAGGTCCTAATGTACTCCTCCCTGTTACATGTGAGTGAGTAAGCCGCTTGACTCTCAGGTACTAACTGACGGTCATAGGCCAATGGGTATTATGTCTGGTCTACCACCCACCGGCTCGACTCCTTCCGGTGCCTGTTTGATTTTTTGCGATTGTAAATGCTACACACACGCACACGGACGGGCATTATGTGGTCCTAAGGTACTCCGAACCTAAAACAAGCACAAATTACGAAACACGCCAAACAACCCCTTTGGGACATGTAAGACCTTCCTACTTCAGGGGGGGAGCTCGCTCCTTGCTTACGAATGAACAAATCTGCGCGTCGAAGCTTCTGCCGCTGCCGAAACAATGCCCAATTCTTTCGCACGGCATCAAAATCTCCACTCGTCGTAATGGTTGTATAGCTATCAGCTGTGCCAGGCTGATCGTACCTGCGCAGTGTTGCTTCAGCCGGAGAACCGAGAAACTTCAAAAGTTTTCACATCATCACAATTCATTATCAGAAACTGTATAAATGAAGTGTCGGCAACCGCGATTTTTAGATAACAGCTAAGCAACCACAGTCGCTTTTTCCCGCGCGTGTTGCTTCGTTCACGTCGAATCAGGTGACGTCATCCTCCCGTCAGGCCTCATGCTCCCTCCTTATTCCGTTTTCTATCCTCACTGCCATTCTGCCATCGGAGAGAGGCCAGGAAAGTGACCTCGGTCACGGCGTCCGAAATCTGCAACAGGTGCCCGCCGATCTCGGATATCTTGATCGCAATTGAAGTGAAGCGGTAAACGCACCAGCACGCTGCCGGATTTTTTGAGGATGGTTTGAAGTTTGTTTACTTTGTGTGCACCATACTTTTAGTGGGACCATATCAGAAGTGTCCGTTGTAGAAGTAGGACACTTTTTAAGACATTTTGTATACCTGGCCACAGTTTAGATCGGTAGGATAGTAAAGTTGTAAGGGAAACAAAACAGTGTCATTGTAACCGATAGGTCGTTATGTCTGGGATAGTTATAGTGGGTTCGACTGTATGTGATTACAGCGGGTGAGTTGGCATTGCCTCCCATCATTCGGCATCTCTTGGCATATCTTGGCATCACGTGGCGTATCATGTCTACGTCCACATTTTCACCAATCATGCCATTAAAAAGGAATTACAGCTTGCCAAAAGGTGTAAGCTTAAGGTCATAGAAGAGCTGTCTACCAAGCTGTGCTGTTTCTCTGGCCTGGCACCGGTATTACATACTGCGCCAATTTTTTTTCGTTTGGCAGAAGCAGTTCTGCATAAGAAAGCTATCTATAGTCTATATTGTACGGGTGTAGTCTGCCTCGAATGGCGAGTGGGACTTTGTTTCGCTTCCCCACGGTGGCGGATATCAGCATCGTGAGGCTCCACGTCTCCTTGCAGCAAGAGTATTCTGCTTGTGTTTGTTTGTTTGGGTGGTTGTTGTTTGTGCGCTTGCTACCTGATAGGGCACAATTCATTGGCCGGGGCGTGTTTTTTGCTTGATGTGTTTATACGTCATTTGCAGCGCGTATTATGCGGCGCCGACGGCCGATGTCACAGCGCTTGGTCAAAGCAGGGGCAGTGCTGCACAATGTCGTTCATAATAAGTTGCAATTAAACAAGTCTTCCGTGCCTCGTTTTCTATCGCAGGTTCAGAACTCTCGATAGTCGATGGCGGTGGTAAGCACATTATTTGTTTGAGTTATTTTACCATTTTTCTAGGTCTTTACGGTACACCTCAGCCCGTAAACACGCAAGCGAGGGAAACGTACTGTTATTCGCAGTAGACAGGAGCGCAGGAATTTTTGTACATTCATGCCCTACATTTGACAAGCACAGGAAGAGGGACAAAGCGACAAAACGGACCATAGTGGGTACAGTACGTAACTAGGATCGATGCTAATGATTGCGGGTTCGAGAGTAAATTGTGCCATGGAGGCGATTGTTCCACTACTATCGAAAGCGGAAATAAATACACGGTGGAATCAAGAAATCTAAAATTAGGTAAATTCTGAGAAGTGTCAAGTGTAAAAAAAAACTGATCCGTACGTTATATAAATAATTCCGGAATTCTTCAACACCGGGTGCCCCTGCTTACTAGTGCGGTAGAGCCCACAAACTTAAAAAAAATGCATTTTAATGAACTTTTCCTACTATGTCAGCACCGAAACGAACGCCAATAAAAGACCGGGTTGGTAGTTTTATGGAAGTCGTTACAGTTTGGACGTTCCTGTTTTGAGTGCAAGATTTTTCAGCCCCATAAATATTGACGGTTGATGCATATGTATGTTGGGGCTAAAGAACAATTTTGTTGCTCTCATTTACATTCATCAGCGAAAAAAAAAACACTTTGCCTGCAGAACGTTTTGGAAGCACTGAGGTAACAGTAGGTTGTGAGGAAGCATTGATTAGGCAAAACGTTTTACCCCATTTCTTTTTGAGCTCCATTGAACAAAATTGATCATTAGTGCATCCTTATCTGTGTTCAGCAATGTGTATTGCTTCATGCTTAATGCATTTTTTTGGTTTTTAGACATTTTGGTGCGATCTCAGCGAATTTGTATGGTGGTGTTTGGGGGCCTTTTCTATGTTTGCCCAAATATGCAGTTGATATAAAAAATAACTTGCGGTTGACAATTTAGTCTCACTGCTACGTTTTCCGCACTGCCTCTTCTCGTCCGGTTGGAAGGAGGAGGAGGGTAAGTACCGCGCCTTTATCGCGTTTCTTAAGTTTCGCTTTCTTTTCTGTGTGTGGCGCGTTCTCTTCCAGTGCATGACGTCTTGACCAGGGAGAATGAATCTTTTAAGGTTTCTCACTCCTCTACGGAACTTTGTTCAGGATAAAATGCGCCGCAACGCACGAGGCTATTGCGGCACTGTCTCTGAGGGAAGGACTGTAAGCCAAAAGGTGGCAGACGTCCGCAGGGTTCTGTGCCTTAGCGCGCAGAAGTGACCGCGGGAGCAAGTCCTGCTATATACGGCTCATGGCCGCGGCTCCTGTCACACTCATTTAAGTTTGGGGCGGCTTTGCGGGTCTAGTTCTGGGGAACATGGCTACCCTAAGAAAATATGCCAAAAAGTAAGGGCTTAGATATTCGCTCCCCTCCATCCTTAGCAGTAAGGAGGGATAAAAGCTTTCCTCGGAAGTCCCTGTGGGCCTCACCACCGCTCAGATTGCAGTGACAGAAGTTACCACAAACATTCACGAACAAACACTAGAACAAAGCGGCACCTCTCCCTGGCCTTTTGTCCCTGCAGTTGGGGAAGACGCAATGCGATCAAACAACAGAAACTGAACAAGTAATACAAAGAGTTTGGGGATCTCCTCTTCCGATACGGGCGGTGCTACCGTCACTGTACCAGGGATGAAACATCAAAGCTTGAGTTAGGTCAACTGCCACCTCTGCAATAAATCCAATACGTTATCTCCTATTCGCTAAATATCCGTGTACTGTGTCTTGTTGAAAGATGTCTAGTCAATCAAAACATAGCAAGGCAGACACAGAAGACAAGCCGTTCGGATGAAGCGGCTACTTCTGATTTTTGCGATTGTAACAGACAGCAATATGTGAGGACGGCCTGTGCCAGCAAGCCGCGTGCCGCGGTAATAAAAGTGCAGTTGAACAACATTTAAGCGACCGGTTCTTGCATGCGATTTGTCAGGGTGTTCTTAAAGCTCCTGAAAAATGTTTTTTAAAACAACTAAAAGCAAGTTGTTTAGGCATTTACCTGGAATTTAAGACGTCACCCAGCGTCGCTTTAACGCAGGAACACGATCTTTTCCCGGGTATTTCCAGAGACAATAGGCCAGGTGTATACCCGGCGGGGAATATTCACGGCACCTAATCAATTGCGAACGTCTTTACTTGCTTTTGGGGTCGGCCCGCAAAAGGCGGGGCCTACGTATTGTGAGAGCGCAGTGGAACATCTAAGGTCGCAGCGAGCGGGCAGAATTCGGCTATCACTCTGGACTCGTCCTGGTCAGCCCCACCGTCTTTGTAACAAGCCTCGCTTGCGGCATACCCGAGGGGTGTGATGCGGTATTCAAAGGCTACACACCCACACGGGTCGTGGCGGGTACTGACTTGTAACATACTCGTGTGTGGCGTGGAGTGGTTTGCGGTGCTAATATTTCACAATAAAATCCCAAATAGTTGGCAATCATGACTCCTAGCGGTTGAAATAGCCTTCTGCCGTCACAATTTAGATCAGCAGGATCCTGTTATTGTGCTTCAAGGTTACTGTACCATACTTACAAAAATGGCTGCGTATCTACTAAAGTCGCTGGAATTGTGGTCGACAGACCATAGCGTTTTTTCACTCATACAAAGTAAATGCATCTTTTGAAGTTCCCGCCAATACAGCATTATTTCTCCCCCCGTCGCACTGCTCCCACGATAAACACATGAGAGGTTTGCTGATGTGAAACAAATTTTGCAGCGTTCCTCTGCTCAGACTCTTTGTCCTTGTACATTTTTGCTGTTAGGACTATAGGAATGCCGGCACGGGAAGAGAGGGGGCGAATGCTTTCCAGTTTGTGGAGGAAATATTTTGTCTTATTGATTTCCCGTAAAAAAACATCAAGCAGCCCTGTTTTTTAAATAATAGAACCTTGCAAATATCATTTCCGTAATAACTCTTTACCTCAAATAAATGTCTTCATTTCGCTCAAGAATCTTGAAAGGTATCAATATTGGCACCACATAATTAGTTTGGGAATGGTTCCCAATGGCAACGTCTCGTTCAATACTTTTTGCTACATTTGGCCGGGTGGCTGAATTAAGGGGAAGACTCTGATGATGATATTTCCCAATGAAGATAGTTTGCTACACAGTTGAACCGTTTTTTATATATGCTATAACTTTTGTGAATATTGAACTCGGTTGAATGTGTCGAGATGAGAGTAGTGTTTATAAGTTCCTCTAGTACCTTCACATCAGCTTCTTTCCCAATACAACTAAAGTTTAAAATAACATACTCAGAATCGAACACAAAAACTCTGAGTTACGAAATGACATATGACAAGAGACCTTGCAGGAATTCGTTGGAATGACTACGAAGCGGAAAGGTTTGATGTGCCAAAATTGTAGAGACGCTATGTAATGCTTTGATGTAACTTTGATGTGTATGTTACATTGCCGAACCACCTTTAAAACGTGAATCACCTTTAAAGTGTTAACGTTTAATTATTGGTCTTTTTTAAAGGCCATATTCTTTTCTCAGCTATTTAAATGCAGAAATTTTGCTCCGCCTGTCTGTCTGTCTGTAACTCGATTCAGCCACCAAGCCAAAGTGAAACAGAATCTGCGGAATAGATCTATATAATTACAGCTCAATCAAAACGCTTAGGTGCGCTGGAAAAGTGCATACAAGTCAACATTGCTGAAGAAGAACAAAACATTACACAAATATGTGAAAGAAAATGAATAGATAAGTGATATTTGCACTTTTGTGTGTTAAAAATAGTTAGACGCTACATTTTGGCGACAGCAAATGAAATACATCCACTGCTGACAATAAATGCCATATATCGCCTGCGGTCGAATTAACATTGCTGAAGAAGAACAAAATATTACACAAATATGTGAAAGAAAATGAATACATAAGTAATATTTGCACTTTTCCTGTGTTAAAAAAATTTAGATGCTACATTTTGGCGACATCAAATGAAATACATCCACTGCTGACAATAAATGCCATCTATCACCTGCTATCGAATGCCAAACTAAAGCTGTGGCGGCATTTTGAAAAATCAAAACAAGAATAGTAACAAAAGGTTCCACTAGATTTCTTCCATGTCCCACTTGGAAAGCGCGTATAGAGCAACGTGGTTCTATAAACGTTGTGCTAGGGTGCCTCGATTCACCCGCGTCTCTGTCGTATGGCAGGGCTGGCATCACAGCGATGGGCTGGAGCAGTAAAACACGGTAAATTTAAATTGATTTGAGCAAACCTCCAGCGTATGTACTTTGGGAGGAGCGCGACGGAAGAGGAACAGCATGAGAGGTCAGTGAGAAGGCGAAGGGGGGCATTTACTTCGCAAATGTCGAAGAAAGACATCATCTTCGTCGATATTTGCGATGAAAGGAGCACATACAAGGACATTTTTTTTATGGATTAGGCAACACAACAATGGTGTGTCGACCCCTCCTGCGTCAACCGCCCAATCGCAGAGGGCTAGCCTTGCCGTTGTTGCCAACCTTCTGTTATGTGCATCAGCCTTCTGTTATGTGCTTTCTGTGCGGTGTTCGCTAAGCTTACTTGCATGAGAGGCTTGCCCCGCACGTATGTTTTCAAGGTATTTGTTGTGTGCACGGGTGCGTGTTTTCACGCCTGGGGTAGCTCTGTACCACGGGTCACAGGCTGATTGCATACCGGCGTTCTATATGGTATATGTACGTACAGCCGCCACCAAAAGTTTGCGGGATGTGCAGCGCATGGCCGAGCGGCGCAAAACTGCATTGCTGCGCCATCTGCAGTCAGCGAGCGCCGGGTTGAGGCTTAAGGAACTGGCGTGCTAGGCGCGCTTTGAGCATGTTTCTCCTTTATTTATTACAGGGCATCTCTGATCACTCGCTTGCCCGTTATATGCTTTCGATATTCGCGGCAGCCGCGGTGGCGCCGCGAGACCATCACCGTCGTTCTGCTATGAATGTATGGTGCTAAAAAATACATACGCATCCCGCTGCCGCCGCTTGCCCGGCGTGCAACATCAAATAAATCCTACCTCCTAGATAATGTATTGGCCCACGACTAAATTGTTTTTACAGAAGCTATTTAGGCAACTTAGACAGAATGCAACAGAAGCTATTTAGGCAACTTAGGCAACTATTTAGACAAGGTATTTAGGCGGGGTGCATAGAAAAATGTCGCTTCGCCAAATTTAATCTTGCAGCAAAGCAAACTCTCTGCTGAATTATCTAGCGCTCAGTCTAATATAGGTATCATGTAAAACATTACAGGGAAATTTCCGGCGAGGACGACGTGAGAATTACGCCAAATCACATTTACTTGTCATAGTTTTAGGGAAGCTGCAAACGATACGGAATCTCCGTGTGTTGTTAATACATGAAGGTCTAAGGCGGAGGTACGGTTACAGAAAAAAGCTACTACTGTAGTTTTGGGCGAACTGCACATAACTAGTTTTGTGATAATTAGCCGCTTAGACAACAATAGCAACTGTGGGTCAGCTAACAGTTTATAAGTGCTTAGGGTAAAAATGAAATAAAAAAAAATTCCGTGCTGAAACAGCAGGCCCTCTTGGAAGATAAGGCCAGTTTTAGTCTGTTGCCGCAACTGTCGTAATAATTATAAAGAATGACGTCATTTCACGTCTGAGGCTACCTAACTGCGTGACACGCCGTTTTTTACGACCATAGATCACGATATGGCTTTTGCGTCGGTAGTCTGAATATAGCGTAGGATTTATTCAATGTTGCGCGCCGCGCAAACGGTAGCCGCGGGCGGCATATTTATAGCACCAGTGATAGCAGAACGACGGCGATGGTCACGCGGTGCACCGCGGCTGCCGCGAATGTCGAAAGCATGTCACGGGCAAGCGAGTGCTCAGAGATGGCCGGTAACAAATGAAGGACAGGCATGCGCAAGGCGCGCGTAGCACGCCAGTTAGTTGAGCCTAGGCCCGACGCCGCGCTGGCTGCAGATGGCGCAGCCATGCAGTTTTGCGCCGTACGGCCACGCGCTGCACATCCCGCAAACTTTTGCTGGCAGCTGTAACTTTTGTACGGAGTTATCAGTATCATAGAGTTCCTCGCTAGCTTACCTGGAGTGGAATCTGGTTCTAGTGTCTACATGATTCTGCGAATGCGCTCCGTGTCTCCATGGGTGCCCCCCTTACCCGGTAGTTCGGCCAGACGTTCAGCGTGGACGTTCAGTGAATTTGTGGCTACGCAAATGAAGTTTCTGTTTAAAAATGCTGCGAAAACTGCCGTGACTTATAAAGTTTACTTTGTCTAAAAGTTTTTCGTTAGAATTCTTAGTTTGAGAAATAAATGTGGTGGTTAGAAAGAAAAAAAAGCAGGAGTCCTGCTGCATTTTTCTCACGCCGCCAGATACAGCGGAACGTTTCGTATTTATTTATAAAGTGTTATATCCTTTAAACTGGAGGCGGCTTCCTTGGTTTTGTTTGTGATAATTAGCTGAAAATTAATTTGTTGGATTGTATTAAAGTGGGTTCATGCTTCCTCTAAATACTGTATTATTATTGTCTTCTTCGCTCTTGGCAGCCGAAGCAGATGCAATAGCTACAGATGCAAAAGTGATTTAGTGGCGCTCAAATTTTTTGTTTTCTCCAAACAGACACGAACAAAGCTGTAGGCGGAGCGTAATACCACAACTAAGTTTGCAAGCACGCGCGAAAAGCCTCACAAAATTGCAATGATGATTCAAATGCCAAATAAAAACCGGCTTGTCTAGACGTTATGTATGCTGCCTCATTGCCCCTGGCAGTGCAGGCTTGGAGGTGTCACCACGCGCCGCGACGGCGACGAGCGTCAGAAAAATTGTAACTCAATGGGTGCAGTGAATAGATAGTATGGGCGACAGCGGCAAGCCGTATACTCAAGCTTCCGGAACCCTCGCTTGCTTTGCGGGCCCCAAATAGCTCACGGGAGTGCGACAGCGACGATACAGTGAACTTTAGTTAAGATTCACGACGAAGGAGGACATTGGCGACAGTGATTAATTTTTTCGCTTATCGCTGCGCCCCCACTATCTAGTTCTTTATTGTACCTATTGAGTTACATTTTCCGCGTCCTTGTCGCCGTCGCTGCATGGTCACCTTTTCATATTGAAAAACTACCAGTTACCGCGAGCACATCAGCCAAGTCCTAATCACGTTGTTATGAAGACAAATGTGTGATAGACATTGAATGCCATAAAGTGTTTGCCGAAAATAAAACCCATTGCAAAAATGGTACTAAAACAGGCACTCTAGATATGAAAAGTTTAATTCGTAGCTCTTTGCACTAGCCACGTGGTGCCAATCCTATTCTCCGGGTACCCACCTTTCCTATGTGGGCGTGTGATTTCAGCGACAGTTTCTACTCTAAGAGACATCGAGAAACACGTATGATCAGTATGCCCCAAAAGAATTATTTTGGTAGACCGCGCGGTTGACGCCATGGCCGCTCTTCTGCTGCCAATAGTACACCCTATTCGTACCAACGGAACGAGTATGGCATGTTAGGGCTCGTTGACGTCTTCCATTTACGGGTCACTTGTGAGAATTCACGTGGCGTGAGAAATATGTCGATTAAAAAAACGTGGTCGACTACAGAGGTGTGGTCTAGCTCGCAGCTCAGTGTGCCCAAAGTGCTCATTACTAGTAAACAAACACGTGGCTCGAAAATGTGTCGCGGCACTTTCATTCTGTCGTGTTTTGTACTGAAGATTCAGAGCCCTAGGAGTGGGCGGATATAAAAACTTGAGGTACATTCCCAGAGGACACGTTGTGTGTCTACTCATTGTCGCGGGTTTTTTATGTTGTTGCTAAACCACTGCGCACTCGTGCCGAATGGCCACCATCGTCCGTCGGTGACCCCTATTGCAGGGCGCATGTGATGGGAGTGTTTCACTATCGGATGAGATTTCTTCTTTTTAGAGGAGGAGTTCCTCAGGCAGCAGGTATGTGCTTTTGGTAATGTACATGAAGATTCAAACCAGCGTGCATACCAGAATATTTTTGGTAAAATATCTTCAATTTCGTTTTTAAAAGCTACATAAGTGGTTGCATAGTTATACACTGGAATTCCCCCTACTGCACATAATGGACATGAATGTGACACGATTGTCATTCACTTTATATATGTGTGTGCGGTGCTTTGTACATGAGTATGCCGTGTCCGGGGTATGTAGTGTAAGGTTCCGTGTGCATTATCAAAAAAACGTTTTTCTAAAAGACAGAAAGACATGCATACAGACGAAGATATTTGTTGTTATGTAGCCCAAGATAGACTGCCGCCTTTGAAAAAAGTCGACCGGTTGAAGTAAGGGGTTCATAACCATAAAGTTATGTGACAAATTCCTGTTTGCAGGGAAGGCGATAGCAAGCGTTTGATGGTCCTAATGGCTGTGTGCATTCTTATGACCCTTGGAATCTCCGGCACCATTGTCTACAGTGGAATACTAGGTAGGCAGCATACGTGTGGTGTCCGTTGTTCTCTAGCGACAAAATTAACGATCAGCCCCATTGTTCTCTAATAACAAACCCAGTGAAGTAACTGATCATCCGTTCTGACCACCAAATTGAAGTGACACTTTTATACATTACAACGAACGCTGTTCATTCCTTATTAAGCGGGGAGCATGAGTTTTTGCGGGAGGTTGTTTGCTAGGGTCATGGTCAGTGCTGGTGCAATGGTCAAGGTTCGTGTGCTAAAGATGGAAACGGCGTTTTCTTACAAACACACCGTTTGTAACAGGAATTATTCGGTGCCCCTTCCACCCAAGAAAACATCATATTTCCTCTAGAAGGGCCGTTCTGGCGGGCGGAGTGTCTACAAGAGGCTAGACTTTTTTTTTATATATATATAACGCATTGGCGTCACAGGCGAGATCGACGGTACATGCATAGGTGTCGATGCATAGAACGACAGGGATACCTTGTCATAAAGCATAAATATGGCAAAAAAGATAATTTTCAATGTGTGTTTTTCGTGTGGCATATACATGCACCCAAAACAATGTGCGCGCATGGTCGGCAATGTGAAAGTGTTGCTATATAAATATAACTCCTTAAGCGTAATGAGCCCCCATTCTAAACTTCTCAGTTGCGTGCCACGATGCCTGTGAGTGTGGTGAGTGATTTCAACATTTACTTCGACAGCGGCGAGGCGGTTTCTCAAAAAAGGCAGCAAAAAGTGCTACATTCCCGTTACGTAAATTTAGGATAACTGTTACTGAATATTTTGCGCTCTTGTGTCTGGTGTCCTTTGATGCATTGCGTAAGTCACTGAAGTGAATATTGCTTACAATTGCGCTTTGGCTTAACGAAAAAACGACACTAACGAAAAAAACTGGTTTCTGTCCTACTACTACAGTATTACTCATCGATTTACTCGTTTCATATTTCTTTGCAGATTATGAAATCGAAGGTAAGTAGAAGGGGTAGTAAATGTTTGTCCAGCTTCCAGTATGACTATTGTGGTTTGGTTGCTTCAAAAAGTTGATCCCTCTGAATCAGCCCGTTTATCCTGAAAGGCCGTCCATTTGACACTCACGTTCAGGAGCAAGGAGGGATCGCAGCATTTGAGGCAGAGAAGCTAACCAGAGGAAAGGAGACTTTGAACTTTGAACGACGAGTCTAGCAGAATAGAGGAAATTGAACGGAAGATGATGTCGGGTAAAAGAATGCTGTTTAGCACTAATGTCTAACGACTTGAATTGCCTAAAAGGAATTGTAAGGTAGATGTTTTCTGTTTCAAATTTTCTCAGCGCGCTTTTCACAAGGTCCTTAATATGTATGGCAGAACGATGTTGCAGGCAGTGTGCAATCTCACATCCCAAATATGGGTGCTCACAAAAAGCAGCGTCATTGCTCTCCGCGTGTTGCCCCACCTATTGAAACGTGGCAACGAGCGTTTGAGGGCTGAATGAAGCATGGGTTTCTAGCGAACATCTCTTGGCGATGAGCTTTTTGTGGAATGACGTACCAACAAAAAGACGTGCGAACAAGTCAAACCTAAAACATTGCCTCGTTGCGGTATGTCTATGCTGTTAAAAGCTCAAATAAAAAGCTACTTAAGAAAATGGGGAGTAGGAGTTTCCGGACTTCAACAAATTGCAAGAGTGTCGTAAGCACGGTAATGCTAAAGACAAAAGAAATGAGAGCGCATCGAAAGATATTACACGTGCTAAACTGACGGCCATGGTTGCATGTATTCACAAGATTGCTTTTAATGAACATTACTACGTGGGCCAGTTGGGCAGATGAATCAAACATCGGCTGCGGAAACATGTCTGTAGCCGCGAAATTTCCTTCGAACACCTTCCATCCGCTGCCATGCCTGGAAGTTAAGCCTGGGAAAAGCTTCCTAGCTGGCAGTTTTCAGCCGGTACATTTGTGAGAGCAAGAGGAAAACGTTGGAAGCATACGGGATTTTCAAGCAGAGGGAGGCATTTGTCAGCTCCCTTTCAGTGTGACTCCTCTCATTTCACTTCAACAACTTTCTGCGCGATTTTTAGTGGCGTGCGTTTCCGCACGTCTTTGCTCGGTTAATCTGATGTCAAGCACGATTGTACATGCCTAGTGCCCGTATTGCGTTCCATCTTTCCACAGTGTCTTCCCCTCGATTTTTAGAGCGCAGCTCTTAAACGGCTGCTCGTGTCGTTTCGCTGTGGCCCTTGCCGTCATCCATAGATGTAGCCAACAGAACGTGATTGACTGATAGCAGGTTTTAACGCACTAACGCAACGTGGGCGACGAAGCACGCGTACTCGTAAGCTCCGGATTAGTTCCGATAACCTGGGGATCTTTACCTGAGCCGAAATCTCGTAAACACGGCGTTTTTGCTTTTCGCCTCCATCAGAGAAGCGGCCACCAGGCCCGATAGTCGAACCCGCATCCTCATGCACATCAGCGCAGCACATTGCCAACTGAGCCACTGCGCCGGGAAAACCAAGAGAACAAGGACACCGAAAGGAGAGCGAGGCGAAAAGCAAAAGAGGAGAGAATGGCGAAAGTGTGATCAGGGAAGCAATTTTCCTTGAGTGCCATTCGAGTGGCGTAGAAACGCTGCGAGATGAGAACAGAGTACCGCGTGCCGTCATGCGTTCGCCAGTGACGCGAGCACTTTCTAAAGCAAAGCTTTTTACTTCTACCCCCAAGGGTTCTTTCGCGACCGTTGGTGTCACCAGAAAACTCCAGCGAAAAAATTAAAAAAATTACTTGCAGCGCCGGGAATCGAACCTAGAATTATTAGACTAACAAAGCGAGAGCCCGTCGTCTTACCGATTTAGCTACGAGCCCACGCGAAGACGGGTAAGACTGGGGGTGTACTCACCAAGCACATCTACGGGTTTACCCCCTGAGTTCTCGCTGAATGCCACATGAAAGCGTCACGCGACCACTCACCCCCGTTTAGCGGCCCTGTGCGCACCTTGCTCATGTGCCAAGAGTTACAAAAGTTAAAGGAAGCTCACACCCATGCATGGCATCTCACTTCTAGTATACGCCAATGTGCTAAAGCCTGTGGCTTCCAGTGTTCACGTAACAAATCGCCGCTCATTGTCGTCCGCCCTCACGCCAAATTAAGGAATACATTCAAATACTCCTTCATGGCCAGGCCATCACTCAAAGCCTCAGCATCAAGATCCTGGGCCTACATCTCGAGGATAACACCAATAGTGGCGTATCCTAGCAGCGCCTCAAAAACAGCATTAATCAAATCATACAAATGATCAGGCCAGTTGGCACCAAGAAGCGAGGCCTAAAGGAATCCGTTACCTTTCGATTAATTGAAGCTTTTGTCCTCTCGAGAGCAACTTACGTCAACCCCCTGTCTTCTTCTGGACAAGGAAGACATAGAGATGCTTTATATAATGATTAGAGAGGCGGTCGAGCAGGCCATTGGTCTTCTCATCAGTGCGTCCACACAGAGGTTGCTTAGCACGGGTCTCCACAACACGGTGGAAGAGCCGATAGAAGGCCATCTTTCTAACAAGAAGGTCCGACTCAGAACTGCGGTGAATAATCGCATGCTTCACCAGATTGGCTGGGCAGCTAAGAATGTCACTCCGCTTGACGTACTCCCAGGCTCTTGGCGACTAAGTCTAATTATGCTCCCTTTGCTTAGAAAAATGAACCCCTCACATGACGAGGGTCACCGAAAAGCACGGGCTCAAGCGCTAAACACCACCCTCGGTGGGGCTCATGCAGTTATCTACACAGACGCCTGCTAACATCGAGGGCAGCAATACGCCATCATCGTAGCTACCTCCAGAACCAACCTCCTTGCGTGTACGTCGCTTAGGACCCAAGAAATGACGGCAGCAGAAGAGGCAGCCATCACCTTGGCTCTCACTCAACCAGGGGTTCGGAGGGTAGTCACCGATTACCAGCAAGCCTACTGGAACTACCAGTCGGGTTGGGTGTTCTGACCTGCACTGCGCGTGCTAAAATACCACTCCCCAAACGGTTCCATTCAGTTCATCTGGACACCCCCCCACGCTTCAATGGAGGGCCACGAATACGCCCACCCAACAAGCCTGCGCTTTTACCTCCCGTGCTTTGGAGGTGCACGAGGACAGTCACCCGCTTGTCACGTTCAGGGAGATAACCCAGCATTATCGTTTTCTGAGACATACCGCACCTTCGCCTTACCCTGACCTTTCCAGAGAAGAGAGAGAGAGAGACAACTTTATTGGCTAGCCTGCAGAACGAGAGGATCGCCTCCTAGAGAGGCACCCTATCGTGACGCGGCCTGGACGTCCTCGTGGTGTGCGCCGCAGGCGTCGACTGGCTCGGCTGACGGGCAGTGAGGGGGTGGATCCCTCGGCCTCGCCGCCTCCCCGAGTCTCTGCCGTGCGAGAGCTGCCTCGAGCTGCTGGACGGCCTGGAGTTGGGTCGTGTATTCGGACGAAATCATGGCACTCGTGAAACTGTCCGGCAGCCGCGTCGGGGCGGCCGCCTCGTCTGGGTTGCGTTCACAATCCCACAATATGTGGGCCAGAGTCGCGTTTGCTCTCGCGCACACACAGCACTGCACGCTGTCGTAGGCACCCGGACACACGTATTGCGCCAACTTGTGTCTTTTGTCTGTAGCTGTCTGTACAGAGTTTGTCTGTACAGTAGCTGTCTGTACAGAGTTTGTCTGTAGCTGTCTGTAGAGCACGGCCTCGGCCCTTGTGAGCCGAGGATGAGGTGGTGGCATAGTTCGTCGGCTGAGCCGGTACCATTGGAGGACCTCGGTATAGGTCGTGAGGGGTTCGTGGTTGATGGCCGGCTGCCTAGCCGAACGAGAGGCGAGAGGGGTCGCCGCGCGGTTGGTGAGTTCGCGCGCGGCGGCATCTGCCGTCTCGTTGCGATTGGCGTGGCCGTTGCTGGAGCCGAGCGAGTCCATGTGCGCCGGGAACCATCGAAGGGACGTGGCGGACACTGATGGGGTCGTGGTGTTGCTTCGCACTTTCACTGCACTTTCACACACACTGTTTCGCGCATAACTGAGTATCGCGGAGCGCGAATCACTTAGCACTGTGGTGCACTGAGGGTCCGTCAGGGCCAGGGCAATGGCCGTCTCCTCGGCATGACGCGCGACCGGGACGCGGAGACTGCAGGCGCTGTAGATGTCGCCGGTGGTAGCCCTGACTGCCACCGCTGCGTACGTGCCGGGTCGGTCGGGGTACTCGGCGACGTCAACGTAAAGGGCACCGGTGTCGCGGGCGTAGAGCTCCGTGAGGGCCTTGGCTCGGGCGACTCGTCGGTCGCGGTTGTACTCGGGATGCATGTTCTTTGGTATGGGATTAACCCGCAGTCTGCGCGTGACGGCGTCTGGCAGCGGGCGTGTACTAGAGGTTGAGACTGCTCTGGATGCGTAGCCTAGCCGGTCGAGTATGGAGCGACCGGTGCGCGTGGTTGAGAGCCGCTCGAGCTGGGCCGTGCGGTGGGCCTCGGCGATCTCGTCGAGGGTGTTGTGGATGCCCAGCTCGAGGAGCCGCGCCGTGCTTGTGCTGCCGAGGAGCCCGAGGGCCGCCTTGTACGTCTTCCGTATCGCGGCGTCGATTTTGGCTCGTTCTGGCGTTTTCCAGTGGTGATATGCTGCCACGTATGCAACGTGGCTGATGGCGAATGACTGTATCAGTCGGAGGAGGCTGGCCTCCTTCATGCCGTGGTGCCGTGTGGTCACTCGCCTGATGAGGGGGGTGGCTGTCGTGAGCTTGGTGGTGAGGCGGTTGACTGTAGTGCCGTTGCAGCGATTGCTCTCAAGTATCATGCCGAGAACTCGGAGGGACTGCACTCGCGGGATGACGGTGCCGTCTCTCGTGCGCACGGTGATTGCTGCGGTTGTTATGCGGTGGCGAGGTGTGCCCGGTGGGGGTATCACTAGTAGCTCTGACTTTTGGGGGGAGCAGACGAGGCCGGAGCCTTCGAGGTGTTGTTCGATAGTGTCTACCGCGTGCTGTAGGGTCGTTTCGATGTGGCCGTCGCAGCCTCCGGGAACCCACAGTGTGATGTCGTCCGCGTATATGGTATGGCGAACCTGGGGTATCTCCGCTAGCCGGTTGGCCACGCCGATCATTACGATATTGAAAAGCAGCGGGGAGATTACCGAGCCCTGGGGCGTTCCGGTGCTGCCTAGCGATTTCTGCGGTAGTTCGAGGTCACCCACGTGTATCGTGGCGGTGCGTTCCGAGAGGAAGTCGTGGATGTATGCGAATGATCGCCTGCCCATGTTCAGTCGCGATACTTGCGCCAGGATGGCAGAGTGCCGTACCTTGTCAAATGCGCTCTGCAGATCGAGACCGAGCACCGCCCTGTTGTCGCGGGTGGGGGTGGTCACGTCGAGTATTTCGTGTTGCAGCAGGATCATGGTGTCTTGGGTACTCAGGCGCTCTCGGAAGCCTAGTATGGTGTTAGGGTATAGCTCCTCAGTTTCGAGGTAGCGTTGCCATTGTTTCAACAGGACGTGTTCGAGAACCTTGCCGACGCATGACGTGAGAGATATCGGTCGGAGGTTCTCTATGCTAGGTGGTTTGCCCGGTTTGGGGATGAGCACCGTCTTTGCTGTTTTCCATTGCTTGGGCAGCCGGCCCGCTCGCCAGAGAACAACAAACTACCCTACGGCTCATACGATACGGGCTCCTTCCCACAGCCTACGCGTCTTCACTTAATGCATCCGAATGGCTACGACGCTGAATGTAAATTTTGCTCAGAAGTAGGAACACTCCGCCCCGTAATCGGTTTGTGCGACTTTAGTACAGAACACCCTCCTCTCTTTCCGTCAACTACCAAACAAGAGCAATATGAGATGCTGCTGTCCAGGCCCTTCTCTACCTACGCAGCTTCAGCGGGTGGACAGAACACAGGCCGCGTGGACTGCATATGGGCCCCACAGAAGAAGGAATCCCTCCCCAGGGCTCCACTCTCTGCCGTTCAGAAATCTAAGCAGAGGTATTCCTTCCTCCTCCTTCTCTGCCGAAAATCTCGTCGCCTCCGTCCGCGGCGCAAAGACGGAGAAGTGAGATCGTCTTACACCAGGTTTAATTTTATAAAAAAAGTTTCCGCTCTTGTGTTACACCAATACAACTCAACCAAACACCGTTCATGCATCATGCATTGATTTAACCTTACAAAGAATACCTATTTGAACTAATAATGGTGTGGCTAAGTGCATTCAACTTCTCCCTGGTTTTTCTATTTGTAGAGCGATGCGAGTGAATGATAGTGACGTCGCCTGGGTAATCGTCATGGGTGCCGTTTACAGCTTCCCTTTCCAACCACATTCACGGGGTGAATTGGCGCAATTTTTTTTAAACCGCGGAAGTACTTCCTCTGCCACTGCTGCGAAACGAGGTACCCGAGCAGAGAGTCAGCGCCGCCCTTATCAAAATGCCTTTCTGAAATTATTTCCCTCAAAATATTTAGAAAAGCCGAAGTAGCTAAACAGCTGCGCTCAATTTCGGCCAGTGGGTATTGTATTCGTAAGCCCAATTTTTGCACACACGTAAAATGGACGTTTCGCTCATACCTGCTCCTTTATTTCACCTCGCCTCACCATACCCACGCTTGTTTTTAATTGTCAATTGCCCAGTTCGTCATTCACGTGCGAAGACGTTGAACAACGCGCTACATGCGATTTTTTTGCCGAAGAAGCGGCTGAGGACTTTGATTCAGCCACTGACGACGAGGACAAAGCGGCAGCATCAATGGCCTCGCTTTAGTATCTCATAGAGACTGACGACGCCTGCCCGCGGCACCGGCGGACACAGCAGTTAGTGTTACGACAGCTTGCGTACTGCTCACGTAGAACACGATACTGGCAGCTAATAGTGCTGGCATTACCAAACGGGCTATTGCTTTCCAGCTTGGACGTATTCAATTGTGACCGAAACGCAACAAAAGGTAGCCATTATGGTACTTATTTATACACCTCGTATGGCGACGTACAGCGATGCAATTTAAATATTTAGAATAACTTCTGAAACGTAAAATATAGAGCCGGGCCTTCTGGTGTATATAACAATTCTGAGGTTGGCTCAATTTTTTAGTGATACGTGGCCACCCTTCAGACCATCCTACACAACTACACATGAATGAGAGAGGTATGAAGAGGTACTTCCTTACGGTACTTTATCCCAGGAAAGTAGACAAAGGGTCATCCTGAAAGATGTTAGAATGGGGTATTACGCGCGAAATAGCGTAGACTCTCCCGGTGACGCGGATTCATTTAACAGCAACTCTAAGCTGTAGTAATCTAGGTGCAGTTGTGAGGGCAAGCCCGAGCTGAGACTTGCATTCTAGCCGCTTGCGTGTGAGCTACAGAGAGCTTCACGGACATCACGCAACAAATTAACACCCCGATTTTTGTACGTGTCTATTGAATGGGACATGAACAGGCAGTAAGTAAATAGCAGACATGCTTGCAGTGGTGTAAGGGATGAAACCAAGAACAGGTACTTAAAAGCGGAATTTCTGCTTCGCTAGCATGATAAGATCCAGTAGCAGCGAGAAGTGCGAGCAGCGTAACCAAGAACTTCATGCATTTGTTTCTAAAACCTGAAATATAGCAAAGAAAGGAAGGCGACCTCAGGTGACCGCTGCAAATGTCATGTCACTGGGTAAAATAATCCGTAATAGCCGCTGCGTTGGACAGAAACGATCTAATATTCGCAAACGGCACCCGCGTAGAAAGGAAAGTCTTTAGCGACGGTTAACAACAAAAAACATACTTCCTTTAGCCATTCCCCGCCGCAGTGGCTGAGTGCCTACGGCGTTGTGATCATGATCCTAAAGCTGCAAATTGGATCCCAGCTGCGGTGGCTATTTTTCACATGGAGACAAAAAGGCTGAAAACGCCCGTGTACTGAGATTTCAGTGCCCGTTCAGTATACAAAAGGTGCCCGAAATTTACCCGGCACCCATCACTATTCCGCACTTCACGGCCAAGGCGTAAACCCTATAATCAGTTTTTTCACGATAGTATTAACATCTGTGACAACCCCCCACCTGCTGCGATTTCGCGGACGAACTGGTGGAGGCCTATCGGATAGATTAGCTGCCACGGTTATCAGGCACCTGTACCGGGCAGCGTATTCCTGCGGACTCGGCTTGCACGCTCCGCTAATCACTATCCGCAAGGTTCAAATCCCCCAAAATACCCATTCAAATAGCCTGGTTCAACCACTCCGGCACAATATGCATCCAACTTACCACACGCGGAAGCGGAAGCAAAGGGTAAGCGTGCTTAGGAAGTGGCTTCCTGACATACAGCACATTCTTTATCTGAACGCAGTCGACTACTGCCACCATGTTGCATATGCAGTAGCAATAATCGACCACCTTAATAGCAGACCAGTTGACTCCATGTCTATCCGCACCGTCAATACTGCAACGGCGGAGAAGGCGGCAACAGCGCTTGCATTAACGAATCCGCCGACTGTCCCAATTGGGATCCTCGATTCGAAAACGCCCATTCAAACATTTTGCAGGGGCTTCCTGTCCCCACCGGCGCCCGAAATTTAAATCTCAAGATGACCCCTCCACCTCAGTAGAACTGATTTGAACCCCCGCTCACGCCTGGTTTGGGGTAAGGAGGCCGCCCATTCTGCTGCTCCAGAGTCCACCTTGCGAGGAGACACCAGCCTCATCCCATCAGACGGTTCCATAGCACCTAGAGATAGCCTACTCACCTGTCACGATACAGCGATACATTTCCGATTCGCCAGACGTGTATATCCCCCTGCTCACGTCAGCCTCCACAACATCCACGAACGCACGTGGCGCCTACTACAGCCAGCTAGCCTCCACTGTTGGGCGCTCCTCCATCGCCTTCACCCGTCCTTTTTTTCCTCTCCGCAATGCCCATCATGCGGTATTCCCACCACCTTATCCCACACCATGTGGGCTTGTTCTAATGATACTTTTCCCTCCATCACCTGCGAGAGCACCGGGACAGGGCACCGGGTAGCTCGGAAATGGAGATTTAGGCTTCTCTGACTAATCCGGCTGCCATTGTCACCGATAGGCTGAAGACATGGGTCACAACGTCCCCATAACAGAGGTTGGTTCAGTAAAGTATATATCTCTGTCTTCCGCATACAGCATGTGCGACAAAATATATATTTTTCGCAAGGTCGCTTGGCCCGTGCATGTGAACGCTCACCGAAGTCGTCGCAGCTGGACTTAAATGACATGTGCCGAAAGATCGGGTAAATAAAAAGGATAAATGTGTAATATGGAGGCATAAAACACCCAAGTAGGGCCGAGGCAACAAAAAATAGGTTACCGGGTGTCCTTCAGTTTACGTGGGAGGTGAGGCTTGGGTACGACGTGCATGTGAGGCGCCTAGCGCACTCCCATACGGACGCAAATGAGCACCTCAACGAAGTAATAAAAGAAGGACAGTACAAAATAAATGCTCTACAAAGAAATGGCAACAGAGACGGCGCAGATAGCTGACTACTAGCGAGCATTATCCCTAGGCATCACCTTGCACAACACGCCAGCTCTAGGAACAGATGGTCTTAAGACTACACTGTGACTACGACAACCAATCTCGATGAACGTAAGAGAGATTCGCCGGGCATCCGGCTCACGCTTTCGGGGCTGAGGTAGGAAGTTTGGATGGCCTGGTGTTTCACGACGACGAACAAAAAGATTCGGGATTCCTGGACCTGGCCGTGCCCCTTCGGACCGGCCGGTGAACTTCCGATGAACAAGGTTCATCCCCTGTCCCCAAGTGTGGTGCAAATTGTGGAAATTCAAATAGACATCTCGGAGCTGTCCATCTCACTTCCAAAGGACCCCTGCACCATTTTTTTTCGCGGTACGTTTCAGGCATCACGTCTGTTCTTCGTGTCATGCGAATATGGACGCAGAAACAATCATGGTCCATGGAGAAATGAGAGTAATTCCATTCTAAATTTAAAAATACAAGCAAAGAGAAGGTTGCCGTCTCTCTCAAAATCCGGGCGGCTGCTGCGCGCTCCCCACTCTCACCTATGACGGCGCATCGCAGAACCAATGAGGACAGCAAAAAACTCGGCGTTCTGGATGTTGTAGGGCCACAAATTTCTGCCCTGGCCCCAGGGAGGCTCCTTTCCCGGCTTCTTGACGACGTCATTCTGCGGCACCGCGGCAACGAAACCGATACAGTGCCGACGATTGAAAGCGAATACCGCCGAAGTCCTCTGTCTATCGCTGCGTTGACGTGTTGCTGCGCGTACTTTTCTAAACTCTACCATAATCTGGAAGTTTTTTTTAACAGGGAGGCTCTTCAGCACAAGACCTACTTTAACGAACACCCCAAGTGATTATTCAAAGTGCACTGCCTTCAAAATGAGGCTTGACGTGAACTCCACTTGTCGAGTCACGGAAAGGCGAGAAACAGCCGGAAATACGGGTTTTCAACAAAACACTTGTGAGGTGCCCACACCACAAAACTAGGCCTCCGCGAGGTTGAACTACCGTTCTTTAAAAGATGTCTGATGTGTTAATCACTCCGCCATTCTAGGAACTAGTCAAGGTGAAGAAACTTGGTGCACAATCCCTGAGCCTCAACGAGTAGTTTTTGTGGGAGTCGTTTTTCTCGTTTGGCAGATGGACCGGCACTGATAAGCTTTGTTCATCGCGGAGGCACCTTGCACATGAGCCCCGTCGTGCGCATACTACAATTAAGCCAGACCTGCATTAATTAATGTATATAAAGCTATCGCACAGTCGTGCTATACCGAACCAGGCACAGAAATGCGCCACTGTAGAATTTCAATTGTCGTTAGTAACAGGCTTCGAACACACGTAGCGAGGCGGCTGCTTGCTGCTAGATGAAAAAAGGTGGAATGTGGAAAAAAGGTGTGATTGTCTTTCGGCAAATGTTACGGCGTATAAGACTGCGAAAGCAGAACCCCGAACGTCTTGACGAACTCGCCGGTCAGAGAACACCAGATGTGTTGCTTGCTTGATGATATCTGCTGACTACACCACTTCTGGCGTTGACGCTGATATCCGCCGAGCACATACATCGTCGTGTGTAACGCAGAGGGACGTTGTGCGCGCATTTTGGCGAAGCCCGCAAGCGGCGGACGTTGGGCAATGCTGAGAGTAAAGCAAGTGGCTTATTGTAACGAGGCTTGGAAGGTCACTCAAGTGTCCCAAGCGGCCAGTACTATCTGCACTTCTTACTATCCGCGGTTAACTTTCATGCTTCTTTTACGCGAAAATACGACCTCAAACACTGTATTTAGTTTGTTTGGTTGGTACAATGCCACATTCAAAATATTGCAAGCTCAGCCAATCGTATGATGGGTAGGGCGCCCGCGTTTCTACGTCATATCGGTAGGCTTAGCGTGGTAGGTAGGCACTGCCGCATTTTCTTGTATTTGTGGACATAAATATTAAATAACCTTTTTATTTGCGGGCCGATCATGACCTTTTTCGCGAATGTATCTGAACGGCACGAAGAACAAAAATGAGGGCCCAAAAAGTACCTGTAAGGAAGTGTACACGGGGTTCTTTAAAACGCCCGAGCACCGACGCGACCGGAAGCCAGCGGCTGCACGATCCCCATTCGCCTTTACTTCCCTGAGATTGCTTACGTCATACAAGTTTCCAGAAACAATCCGGCTAGATGTACACCACTGCGGGAAGACAACCCTTTCGTCGCGGCCCCAAAGGAAATAAAGTAAAATATACACAAAAAAGACAGGGGAGGCTCCGGTGTAAAAACGGGAAAGGAGAGATAGAAAATTGCTGTCCCCGCAGATAAAGCCGCCATGGGAGTCGGCGAAAGAAACAAATTCGGCGCTCTGCCCGGATATTGTGGAACCAGTCGCGTAAGCGTATTTTATGTGGTACAGTCTACCTGCAGGACGGGGAGGCAGCAGCGCTTGCAGACGAGCTGATTCTACCACCTAGAAAAAAAATCGAATATCACTGGTGCGTATAATATTGGTCTAAACAAACCAAATATTTTAATAAATACTTTTAAATTCAGCACACTCGCATAGCTGATTCATGCGGAACTCAAACATGAGCTCTGGCGAGACCAGCTCGCCAAATTATCATTAAGCCGAGCGATAGTCATACACATTTATGTTGTCAGACTTCCGGGTTTAATTGTATCTTGTACACGTGCTTCTTTTTCATTTATTTTAAGAGGACGGAAACGAGAGTGCCGCAGCAAGGCCTGCTGGAGGGAATGGCACGGATTCATCTGGTGCCAAACCCGATCTCTCGAGGCAGAATAGATCAAGCGGTACGACGTTTAAACATGGGCACATGGACATGCCTAAAATCAAGACGATGCCTTCAATAGGGGGGAAGCCTCCGACGCCTGCGCCTCCGACGCGGGCGCCTCCGGCGCGGACGCCTCCGGCGCGGACGCCTCCGACGACGACACCAAAAATGGGTGAGGACGCAGGGTCTTGTTTTCTCATTTCTTTTCTTCTATACGCACCACACAACCAGTGCATTGGTCTTCTCACGCTGCCTATGCCTAAACACTAGCTCGCTTCGGCTCCTGTCAGTTTAGATGGTCTGGCAAAATGCCCTCCTAGGCCGCGTAAATAGACATCTAAACTCAACCATAATTTCATAGTACATCATGTTAACAGTAGAGGAACGGATTTTTTCTTGTTATTTTCAAATTGCTCATATGAACTTATAGATCTCATGAAATTAACAGAAAACCACCAAGGGGTGGCAAGCAACACTCCTTGGGTTCAGCGGAGCACATTAGGGCAAACAAAACACAGTTCGAGCACTTTTTTTTTCCAAAATGTCCGTGAAACCAGTTGAAGGAGACAACAGCGACAGGCGAAAATAAAGCTCCCATTTAACCAGTGTTTTTAGTGACGCTCGGAAATCTGCGTAAGGTATACGACTGCGCAGGCTGGGGGCAGGAAGCGTCAAGATCCTGCGTAAACATAAGAGAACGGATTCAGGTTTACGCGTTTTGGTGTAGTAAGGTATGGACATCCGCTTTACCAGTCACGTAGCTGTTCTTGTGCGGAGCGTCTAATAGCTTTGCACACTGGGTCTCTAGACGTCCTTTCTTAAGATCACTTAGGCAAAAAACAACTAGATGCGCGTGGGGCATTTCTGGCCGATGAATAGCCAGCCACAGTGGTGTCGGATACATTTGTGACCGTCCATGGATCGATCAGTGAAGAGAAGAGTTCAAGGTTCTCTCTCGTGTTGCGAGCCAGTGACGTGTACAACCTACTACAAGCCACTAACATGTTGGTAACCACCGCGAGCCCCTCTAATAGGCCACTCCTGCAAGCAGAACTGTCGTTTCTAAAACCCTTTCCGTTATCCAGTCTCCCTGCACTCACGGAGAAACAAAATCGTTACACTGACTACAGTTGGTTGCAACTTATGCTTTGGTGCACACACTATCCGAGGAGATGTTTATACTTGCATAGGTGCCACCGGCAGAGGCTACCCGGGTAGCCCTACTCCGTGTATACACATCGTAAAAATGGCATGCATATCTCTGTACAAATATTAAGAAAACTGGGGTTAAAACAAATGAAAATGATTCCGCAGTGACAATACTATTGGTAAAACTCATCAACTGTAAGTGCAAAGTTCCTTGTGCCCCTCTTCCTGCAAGGACCACGCCCGCATTGTACCTAAAGAGCACATTAAAAGCTTTCCTAAACAGAAGTTGCCGAGAAATTGGTCTGATAAAAAATAAAGCAGTTCCAATAAATGTGAAAGCTGTAAAAAGGCGAGAGCAGCCGCTCGTCATAGGAGCTCTGTCACCGTTCTCTGCTCTAAGATGTCTTTCATCACGATCTTCCCCCTGTATCAGTTCTGTGGCGATAAATAGAACAGAGGTTTGTAAAGTTAGTTTTTTATACCCGCCTTTGAAGTGCTCGCGTTCTTTCGTTGGGAGAATTCGCAAACTTTTCTTTATCTTTTGGTTCCCCTTTCTATCTAAAACAATGCGATCCGAAATTCTGTTCTTTTTGTGCTTGGCTTTCTCTCACTCCTTATGCCTTCTGGCGCCATTTTGAACTCTCGATTTCTTATTCAAAGGCCAATTTTTTCTTATATACGAGCATTTATAAATAAATGAGTGCAGGGACTGCTGTTTACTTGCATACATCTTGCCCCAAATGTAGCTGCAGTTTCCTTTGCTCTAAATAATGGCGACAGGTATGATCAGGGGCGGCTGTTCTAACTTTATTGTTGACTACATCAAGTTCTTCCTCCTCGAATTCTCCTCCTCGAAGAAAGCGGGTCCCTAAAGTGTTCTACACTTATATCCTCTAATCTATTAGAGCAGCATCGGGTACGTTCAAGATGAAAGGCGCCTTAATGCAGGGCACACGACGTATGACCGCGTAGTTAGTTGTCACACGGAAATGGGAGCCAGCATAAGGTTGTGCCTTGTGAGCTGATGCTGGCGCAGGGGAATGTGATTTGAACGTCCTTTGCCAACCTTAATTTCCCTAACCACTGATACCGCCACGCAACCTTATTGACCTGAACATTCTGTACACACCGCTGGCGCCGATTTTTCTTCGCAACCCTACACGATATCCCCAAACCATCGAATATTGGAAAGAATCACTTTTGGCTGTGGCTTCCCCACACGAATGCATGATTTGCGACCGCGCCTCAGGCAAGACCCGTTACATGCTCTTAGCATCACTGGCGAGCTTCTTGCGCTAGAGTAGACTTGGATCGGACGTCAAGAAGCTTGGATCGGACGTGCTGAAGCTAAGTAAAACTTGAGGTGAAAACAATAACGAGGGTTCCGCCATTGAGTCTGCTACAAAAATTCTAACAGTAGGACCCACTTCAAATAAGTGTGTAGTAACTCCGGATTTCGGTTGATGTAGGAGACCAGAAAACATTGTGCTGTTTCACAGTTTCATAGCTAGAATATTTATTTTCAAAAGAGAATAACATCGAGTCCGTCCGCAGACGAGACAAATGAGGGGGACCGCAACGTGCTTCAAAAAGGCAGCAAGAAGTCCCTCAGCCGGGACGCAGCGGCGGTGCCAGGTGACGATGAGGCGCGGGCTTGGTTTTAAGACCCGGGCCCCGGTCTGAGCACGCTTTATGAAGCCTAAGCTTGACCCTTGCCCAGAATGGTGCCGGCCGGGGCTATGGAGTCCACATTTCAGCCCGGCCCGGGCCAGGCCCGGACCCGCCGTGTCGATCTGAGGCCCGCTTGCCCATTTCATTTATTTTTAAGCCTGGGGAGGACCTGCGTGTGCGTGATAAGCCTGGGCTTAGACGCTGAGGAAAACTTGTTATATGGTTTAGTGTTTTTGTAGCACGCCATCAGATGGAGCATCTAAAGTGTATCATGTCATGATCTCAAATACAAACCATTAGGTTCACCAAATGAATGTACTTAAGCTTACACAGTCTTAAATGCACGCAATATACACTTATAATAGCTCCGATTCTTACTGGCAACGTCACGTGGTTGTCAACGTTGGCAAAGTCATGTTATTGGCAACGTCACGTGGTTGTCGCAGCCACAAGTTGGCATTGCTGAATTTTTTGTTCCCCATTTAGATGCACGAGTGTTCACGTGCATTGAAATATCTTACTTGCAGTGATTGCTCATCCAAGGCGTTTTTCTAGCATGCAAGTTCTATTGCGGGCCACGGCAGCCGTATTTCCATTTGTGCGACCTTTATATATAAACATAGGGGCAGAGCTGTAGGTGGTCAGAATTCACTCCTTCCCCGTCGAGGCATATCATGTAATCGTATCTTTGGTATGTTGTACAATAAAATGCATTATCTTGATTCAGAATACGAAATGAGATAAAAACTAGCGTAGTAACTATCAAACGTAACAAAACACGTTTTTAAAACAATATCTGCTATCAATCATTAGAACACCGTAAAAATAAACTACAAACAAAACTTTTAACTATTTTTTCTACCCATCATTTCGTAGCTAATAACGGTCGGGCGCATAAATTTGATCCAGAGCACGGCACAGGACCGCCAACAGTCGACTTCAGATAATAGATAATCGACTGTAATTATTATTGTACAAGACCTTGCGGTTAGGTAAAGCGTTGTTTCAAGTATAGAAAGGAAGTACTGGAAAGAGATTTCAACTTTGTAAATTGCCAATGGGTGGTTGATGTATGCACAGCGCGAAAGCTTAAATCACCGGTTTCAAAGCTGCTGCGAGGTGGCAGCTAAGCAGCAGGACACGACGGTCAACAAGACTCGCGCCTTTCGTACCGGTCTCCCTTTTCCGTGCTAAGAAGGGCTGGGAGTCGCATTCCAACTCGTAGATTTTGAACTTTGTTTACAACCTGCCAAATGGAATTTATGTTTTAAGTTTTACTGTTGTCTTAGTGTGCGAAACGTTTGCTTGTTAATAGAGAAAGCGGGGCTAATGTCGGTAACGGAGTGTGGTGCAGCGGCCCTTACAGTAAACAAGCTCTGCTGCGTCGATCTGTGCTTTCATGTCAAAACCCTGGTCTCTGCTCTTTCAGAAAAGAGGAAAGGCATGCTTGTGTGCATCCTTGGAAGGAATCTTATAAACAATGCGAGGCCGACCACCGCTGATTGTGACTACACGATTTTCCGTGACTTGACTATCGAGGGCGGTGAGGTGGTCGGTACGTACGGGTACACATCGTGGGATCTGTTCAAAAAGGTTAGTACGAAGCGCCACGAATTAACACGATAAAACCCTCTCTCAATCAATCCTGTGGAGGTTGTACTCAGGATTCAAAACGCAAATTTACTGAGGAGTACATGCCTTGACAAACACTTGTATAGTCTTTACACTTTATTAGTGATAATAATTGCGCTAAAAAACCATGAGTAAAAGTAAACTTACGGGACCATAGACAGCAGCCCTGCGCCTGTAAGACGGTAAAAGGTTTGCAGGGCCTCTATTTTGCAATTGAAAGAACGTTAACGTGTAAACGCGTTATGCTTAGTATCAATGGGCTAACGTACCAATAAAGTCTAGATATATAGCATTTGCACCGCACAATTTGCGTATTATGAAAAAAGTTGAAAAAGTACGACCGTAAGGTAAGGTATCTCCTTCCCTGTCCGCAGTATGATTTGTGTACATGTTCGATGGCTTACCTAAAATTCTGCAGTTTGCAGATAAGGGTTTCAGGTAGGTGATGCTGATATTCACGTTTGAAATATCCTATTTTAGGTTGCGCACAGCTTGCGTATCTGTTGACCCTAGAGTAGTTAAATATGCTGTACAGCACTGCAAACTTTGAAATGGAAAGGAAGTTTAGGTATGGGAACGGCAATTGCTCATATTGACACGAAGCACCGAGAGGCGACTAACAATCTGTGTGGTTATGGGGAATTTCCAATAGTTCAAACTAACAAGATTGTGAGACGAGTTCCCGTAGAAGAGGACGAAGTGTGATGGCTGCGCATTCCTCAGGGTGTGCTAGCGGCGCTCATCCACTCGCGTTTCAAATACCGCAATTATATTATTCGGTGGCATTCTGCTCTGATAATATCTTGTGGTGCTGGTGCTGGGCCTTAGGAGGAGACGGAGCTTCGCAGCGGTCATTAGGTTTTGTTCATGGAGCTTCGCTCCGACGACTGAGCGGCTACTGCAGAAACACAACCCCGGTTCGCAACGACGCTCCAGTGGATACTGCTGCTTTAGCAAGCCTCCACATAATTCCGTCGCACCCCAGTACCCTTGCTTCTTTTGTGACACGATTGACGAGGATGTGGAGGACTGGATCTTGATGTACGAGCGCGCCAGACAATCATGCCCGCAACCTGTCTTTCTGTCTCAAAGGTATGGCCCTGACATGGTTTCGGATGAACGAGGCATGCCTCACCAGCACGGACATTTTCAAGAAAGACTTGAAAGACATATTCGGGATGTCCGGTAGTCGGCACCTAATAGCAAAGAACAATCTCTATTCTCACGTGCAGAGTACCGCTCAGTCCTACGTCACGTACATCCTTGATGTACTGGCCCTTTGTCAAAAACGTTGACTGACAAATGTACGAAAAAGACAAAGTGCGACTAATTCGGATGTGAATGGCGGACGACGCGTTCAACCTCCTTGTTTTCAAGAACTTTGACAGATAAGACAACATTTTCGCCGAATGTGGCCTCTTTGAGCAATCGAAAAGCTGCTGAATTGTTCAGTATTTCACAGGACTTCCGAATAAGGCTCCGACCTCGTCGAGCACCGACAACGTCCAGCCAACACCAGCAGAGTTCCGTTCGTCAAAGGCATTATCGACTTCCCAAATGTGACCAGAATAGTGTGTCGAGAACTTGAGGTCATGAATCCAGCTACTTTTCAGCCTAACCCACAACCATCCAGTGGGCCTGGTGTATCTTTCATAGAAGCCGTTACACTCGACGAACTCATTAATCTCGGACTCTAGCCTATTTGCGTCGTCACTCATATGGGGGCCCGGTTACTTTGTTCAGAACACCTCGTCGTGACCATATACCGCCGCGCTTCCGATACCGGAACCCACATGAATGGAGAATGCTGACTACCACGCAAGTTGCTTCAACTCTACCGTCCGGGCACGTCGCCCGGGCACGTCGCCCGCTACTGCCATAACCGCTCGCTCCCATAGCGCCCGAGCAACTTCTCCCAGCACACCGTCGAGGGCAATCAACGATTCTACGCCAGCCGACAGACGCTACCGCCAACCTATTTAATTCTACCGAAGGTCGCTGGTCCTATCCCTCGCCGTCGCCGCCGACACGTCAATCCCATTCATCCCGCCGCTCTTCCTCGGCATACCCATGCTCTAAACGGGAAAACTAGACGATGCAGTGCTCAGAGGTACCACTGGATTTTCCCGACCCCAAGAAAATCCTCTACCAATGCTGCCTGGCGAAAAGAACTTGTTGAATGTTTAAGTTGACGGTGTCCTTGTCAGTGCACTGATCGACACAGGGACACAGCTGTCAGTGATGAGTGCGCTACTTCGCTGCCGCCTCCGCAAACGTTTGACGCCAGCACTTCTTGTCTCCGAGTCACTCATGGAGGAAGTGTTACCATCACGGGGGTGTGTACTGCAAGCGTCACAATTGCTGGTCATGATTCTTCTGTCCTTCCTGTTCACCGTGTTAGAGCATTGCATTTATGACCTCATTCTTGGCCAAGCTTTTTTGTCGGAACATTCTGCGCTGATCAATTGCTTTTTCGGACTCATCCACCTTGGCCTACCCCTGCCGCCAATTACCGTCAATGAACCCTTGCCCCGTCTTCGCGGCCTCTAAGACACCAGTTCGCCGCCTCAACCTAATTCTGACGTGTCACTGTGCGTATCTCCCTCTGTTGCCAACAACAATAACGTCATTTCTTTAATAACAGCCGTTCTACTGGAGCGCAATGTCACACTCCCACAGAGTCGATTGCCAACAAAGTACTGGTACTAACTTTCTGGAAGCGACTGCACCGACCGAACCTTTTGTGAAGATGTTAGACCTAGATTTGCTTCCTGCCCACGCCAATGAACTCCGCTGCCTTCTGGCTAACCTTCGGTAGATTTTCGACCTTAACAATCGCCCTTTAGGGAAAGCCTCTACAGTCCCCCACCAGATTAACACCGGCAGCACAAGCCCCGTTTACAAACGCCCTTACTTAGTCTCTCATAGACAGCGGCGAATTATACAAGCGGTAGATAAGGTGCTAGCGACGGACATCATTAAAATTTCGTGTAATCCATGGGCATCACCAGTATTGCTGGTCAAGAAACAAGATGACACATGGCGGTTTTGCTTCAACTATCGACACCTCGACGCAGTCACAAAGGACGTGTATCCGCTCCCAAGGGTAGACAACGCCCTTGACTGCCTTTAAGGGGCTAATTACATTTTTTCTATTTACTTTATGCCTGGATATCGGCAAATCACCGTAGATGACATAGACCATCAAACAGCCGCCTTCTTCGAACCCCATGGTCTCTATTAGTTTAATGTGATTCCATTCGGCATTTTTTATGCTCCAGCTACATTGCTCGTTGCCCTAAGGCTTCGCATGGTCCCCCTGCCTCTGTTACCTGGCTAACGTTATCGTATTGTCAAGATGCCAAAGACGACGCAGTTGTTTTCGAGGAAAACAAGTTTATTGGAGCGAGCTTGTGCTCCCCTAACAACTCAAAGAATACACAAGCGGCGAGGCAGCAGTCAGCAATGTGACGTACGCAAGCGAGCGTCGGCGATCAGAATACCGCGGCGTCTTCACTGCAGGCTTTTATCTTTTGCAGCCAGTGTTTCTCGAACCGTCGAATTACATCTAGAACAATGTATTAAAAAGAATCTTATTGGAGCCTAGTGTAGTTCTGCGGGAATGCTGTCGGTATCGGAGTGAGATAACCCGTGCGGCATAAAGATAAAGAATGGAACATGCGCTTCGCTTGGGACACAGATAACAAAGCCGGGCGACACCGGGCAGTAAAACCAAAACATAAACAAACAAACCAAATGCCTAGTTCGCGGCAGTATTTCCCCCCTCATTTACTTCCCATGTCAAACCCCTTTCAGAAATTCTATCATTTTCAGACGTGCCGGTCTCCAGCTGAATTCTTCCAAATGCCATTGAGGACATCAGCAAATCACGATCCTCGGACACATCGACCACGCGAAGGGGGTTCGTCTGGACTCCGATAAAGTTCGCGCAGTTAAGAACTTTCCAGCACTGTTTTCGACGAAAGACGTTCGAAGAGTTTTAGTACTTTGTTCGTACTTTCGACGATTTATCAAAAACTTTGCTGATATGGCTAGACCCTTTACCCACCTGGTGATGAAAACGATCTTTTTCCGTAGGGTTCCGAGCAAGCGGCCGCTTTTATTAACCTCATCTCCGTACTGACCCACTCTCCGCTTCTGGCTCATTTTGACTCTTATGCTCCCACAGAACTATGCACAAATGCCAGGGAGCACGGCATTGGGGCTTTCTTGCGCAACGGCAGGATGGTCTTAAACATGTTATTGCTTCTGCCAGCCATCTCTTTTCCCACGAGAACGCAACTACTGCATTACGGAACCACAATGTCTCGCCCTCATGTCGTCTGTCGCCATGGTTCGCCCTTACCTGTTTGACCAGCCATTCACAGTTGTAGCAGACCACCGCGCGCTTCGCTAGCTCTCTGCACTAAACGATACGGTAAACAGGTTAGGACGATGGGCATTGCCCTATAAGAATATAAATTCTACGTAAAATACAAATCTGCCCGCTTGCACGAAGATGCCGATTGCTTGTTTCGACATTCGGCCGACCAACCTGAGGCTGATGACGATAACGACGCAGTCTTTTTGTGTGCTATAACTGGATTCGTCCACATTCTAGCAGAGCAGCGTTCTAACCCGATAGTAGGATCGATTACAACAACGTCAAGTTTGCCTAACCTGACGCGTCGACGCGAATGTTTGTGTTTGCGATAACATTTGTATCGCCACATTACGCGTCCTGACGGGCCGGAAATTTTGCCCGCAGTCCCAGCGCACCTGCGATGAACTGTGCTCCAGCAGTTTGCCGATATGCCTACTGCTGGTCACCTCGGCTATTCTCGCACTATGGTCGCGTACGCCAGCGTTTTTGCAGGCCCGGCCTGTACCGTTCCGTCCACCGATACGTCAATTCTGCAGATCAGCGTCAGCACCACAAGACACCAACATCTCTTCCTGCGCGAACACTACAGCCGCTCGACATCCCGGTAGAACCTTTTTTTCGGGTTCGCCTGGAGTTGCTTGGCCCTTTTCACCAGTCGGCATTGGGAAACAAACGTATTGCTGTCACAACAGATTACGCCACAAGCCACGCCATCACTCGTGCTTTGCAGAAAGCTGTGCTACTGTAGTGAAACATTTTAAAGCAAAGCTTTTTACCTCTACCCCCAAGGGTTCTTTCGCGACCGTTGGTGTCACCAGAAAACTCTAGCGAACAAATAAAAGAATTTACTGGCACCGCCAGGAATCGAACCCGGAACTAATAGACTAACACAGCGAGAGCCCGTTGTCTTACCCATTAAGCTACAAGCCCACGCGACGACGGGGAAGACAGCTGGTGTACTCACCAAGCACATCTACGGGTTTACCCCCTGCGTTCTCACTGAATGCCACGTGAAAGCGTCGCGCGACCACTCTCGCCCGTTTAGCGGCCCTATGCGCACCTTGCTCATGTGCTAAGAGTTACAAAAATTAAAGGAAGCTAATACCAATGCATGGCATCTCGCCTCTAGTACGCCAACGTGCTAAAGCCTGTGGCCTCCAGTGTTCACGTAAACAATCACAGTTCCTTGTCGTCCGCCCTCACGCCAAATCAAGGAATACTTTCAAATACTCCTTGACGGCCAGGCCATCACTCCAAGGCCCAGCATCAAGATCCTGGGCCTACATCTCGAGGCTAGCACCGAATGACGTCTCCTCGCAGCGCCTCAAAAACAGCATTAATCAAATCATACACATGATCAGGCGTGTTAACACCAAGAAGCGAGGCCTAAAGGAATCCGGTACCTTTCGATTAATTGAAGCTTTTGTCCTCTCGAGAGTCACTTACGTCAACCCTCGTCTTCTACTCAACAAGGAAGACATAGAGATGCGTTATATAATGATTAGAAAGGCGGTCGAGCAGGCTATTGGTCTTATCATGAGTGCGTCCACACAGAGGCTGCTTAGCACGGGGCTCCACAACACTGTGGAAGAGTTGATAGAAGGCCATCTTTCTAACCAGAAGGTCCGACTCATAACTGCGGTGGGTAAACGCATGCTTCACCAGATTGGCTGGGCAGCCCAGAATGTCACTCCTCTTGACGTACTCCCGGACTCTTGGCGACTAAAACTAAAGATGCTCCCTTTCTTTCGAAATATGAACCCCTCACATGACGAGGGTCACCGAAAAGCACGGGCTCAAGCACTAAACACCAGCCTCTGTGGGGATCATGCAGTTATCTACACAGACGCCTACAAACATCGAGGGCAGCAATACGCCATCATCGTGGCTACCTCCAGAACCGACCTCATTGCGTGTACCTCGCTTAGGACCGAAGAAATGACGGCAGCCGAAGAGGCAGCCATCACCTTGACTCTCACTCTACCAGGGGTTCGGAGGGTAGTCACCGATTCCCAGCAAGCCTACTGGAATTACCAGTAGTGTTCGGTGTCCTGACCTGCTCTGCGCGTGCTAAAAAAACCACTCCCCAAACGGTTCCATTCAGCTCATCTGGACACCCCCTCCCGCTTCAATGGAGGGCAACAAATACGCCCACCCAACAATCCTGCGATTTTACCTCCCGTGCTATGGAGCTGCACGAGGACAGTGACCCGCTTGTCACGTTCAGGGAGATAACCTAGCATTATCGCCTTCTGAGACAGGCCGTACCTTCACCTTACCCTGACCTTTCCAGAGAACAACACACTACCCTACGGCTCATACAATCCGGGCTCCTTCCCACAGCCTACGCGTCTTCACTTAATGCATCCGAATCGCTACGACGCTGAATGTAAATTTTGCTCAGAAGTAGGAACACTCCGCACCGTAATCGGGGTGTGCGACTTTAGCCCTAAGCCCCCTCCTCTGTTTCCCTCAACTACCCAACAAGAGCAATGGGAGATGCTGCTCTCCAGGCCCTCTCAACCTACCCAGCTTCAGCGGGTGGACAGAACACAGGCCGCGCGGACTGCATATGGGCCCCACAGAAGCAGGAATCACTCCCCAGGGCTGCACTCTCGGCCGTTCAGAAATTTGAACAGAAGTATTTCTTCCTCCTCCGCCTCCTTCTCTGCCGCAAATCTCGTCACCTCCGTCCGCGGCGCAGAGACTGAGAAGTCAGATCGTCTGACACCGGGTTGGAGCTTTAATTTTATAAAAAAACGTTTCCACTCTTTTGCTACACCAATACAACTCAAACACGTTCATGCATCATGCATTGATTTAACCTTATCAAGAATATCTCTTTGAATTAAGAAATGGTGTGGTTAAGTGCATTTCACTTTTCTCTGGTTTTACTATTTGTAGAGCGATGTGAGTGAATTTAAGTGACGTCGCATGGGTAATCGTTATGGGTGCCGTTTACAGCTTTGCTTTCCAACCACATTCACGGGGTGGATTGGCGAGATTTTTTTTTCTTCGCGATGTCATTCTCCAGATTTGGGATCCAAGTGAGTGGCTCACCGATCATGGCCGTTGCTTTATCTCTCAAATCGTTGAGGAAATCCTCCAATCCTGTTCTACTAAACATAAGATAACTACAGCGTAGCATCATCAGACTAACAGACTTAGCGAACGCTTAAATCGTATCCTGAGCGATATCCTTTCCTGACCGATATCGTATCCTTTCCGGCTACGTTTGTGGGGATCACTGAAACTGAGACGCCTTGCTACCTAATGTAACGTTTGCAATTAATTCGCCATGGCATGATACGGCTGGGTATTTCCTGTTCTACCTCCTTTATGGCCATGATCCCACCCTACCTCTGGATACCCTCATGCCAAAGTCGGCAGAAGAACCCTCATTGCGATCGAACACGCCTGCGATGCCATTTCTCGCGCTGACAATACTATACAGGTTGTCCAAAACCGGCTTTGTTTCTCCCAAGTAGATCAGAAAACGATTTCTGACCTAAGACATCGGGCGGCGCACTCCTTTCCGGGATCTCTTGTCCTTTTCTAGGAAACTACCCGCCGTGTCGGTATTTCTGAAAAACCTCTGCCCCACTTCTGTGGTCCATTTCGCGTCTTCCACCAAGTTAGCGACGTAACGCACGAGATACCCCCGCGGCGTCACAGCAGTCGAGTAGCGCTACTTCTAGAGACATAGTACATGTTGTATGACTCAAGCCATATTTTTGGCCAGACACTGCAACCCCATACCGCCGCGAAGACGACCGTTCCGCCAGGGAATAATGACACGAGGCACCGAAAGGCGACTAACAACCTATGTGTTTATGGTAAGACTTGCCACAGTTTAAACGAACGCCCCACACGGGGCACCTTGAGCAATCTTGGTGACGGTACTGGCGATACCGCGGACCCCGAGCCCCCAAAGATAAGCTGGATCCAACCGTGGCGATGTGTTTTTATAGGTGGAGGGTTAGAAACCACGAACGGTAGCCGTCGGAACCCAGGTCAAGCTCCGGCGGATGGGCTCCCTGTCTGTTCACCAGGCAGGGAGCTCCGGGACCTCTTTGGCTACCAGGGTAAGGTCAAAGAAGAAAGTACCCCCGTCTCCGTGCTTTTATACTATGCTTTATTGTATTGTCTAAAACCCCCCCGCCCCAACCGTGATCGGTCCCTGAAAAGGGGCCGCACCGAAGTATCCTTTCCTCCGTTGCCGTCATTAACCTTTCCTGAACCGGACCATTTTTCTCGATTTCTTGTGATGGAATCCCTCAATCCAACCCACCTTCTTGCATCTCAGTCAGTCTTCTTGATCGCCAAGTATCTTGAAGCCATAGTAGGAAAATCGTATAAATGCTAAAAACAAAGGTCTGGTGAACTCCTAATTGAAATAAATGACAAGCAGCAGTCTGCAAAGCTTCTAGCTCAGACTAGACTGGCTGATCTTGACATCCAGGTCACACCCCATCGGAGCCTCAACAGCTAGCAGGGTGTGATATCCGAGACAGACCTCCTGAACGAAACAGATGCGGATCTCCTTGCCGGCTTGAAGGATCAGGGCGTCACTACCGTGAGACGCATCACTATCCGTAGAGACTACAAGGAGATTCCCACCAAGCACATCATCTTGACCTTTGACCGCGCAGTTCTCCCACAACATATATATGCAGGTTTTATCCGGTGCTCAATACGTCCATACATCCCGAACCCGCGGCGCTGTTTTAAGTGCCAGCGGTTCGGGCACGGTACAAACTCTTGCCGTGGCCGAACGACGTGTGCGAAATGCGCGGCGCACGATTATCCTAGTGACAACTGCCAATCCGATACCCTCACTTGTGTAAACTGCAGGGGAACGCATGCAGCGTACTCCCGCAAGTGCGAAAAGTTCCAACTCGAAAAAACGATAATCAACATCAAGGTAACCGAGAACATCACCTTCCCGGAGGCGAGAAAGAGGTTCGCCTCTTTCCCTCTGGGGAGGTACGCTGACATGGCTCGCCGGGGGGCGGAGCGGCGTCTGGTGTCCACAGGGACCCAGTTCAGCGAGTCTGACCTGGTCCCGCCCCCGCCCCCGCTGGGTTGCCTCACGCAGCCCAACCCGGCACCACGCCGCTTGCTGAGGCAGCAGCGGTTGTGGCGCAAACCACTCCTGTCGGGACCGGTGCCGCTCCCGCCTCTGTCTCCCCGTCCTCCAGTGCGTTGGAGGGTACCGAGGTGATGGACACCACAGGCCCCGCACCGGCTCCCACCGCCACCGCACCGCCCGTGCCACCTCTGGTACCCCGGACGCCCTCGGCGGTGGCGGCTCAAAGGGCTCCCGAGGGGGGGCCAAGTCCGGGGGGCCCGGTCCGTCGGGCACCCCTCGGACATCCGACGATGAGAAGGATGTCGGGCCGTTCCTGCCTGCAACGCAGCGCAAGGAGCGGCCACCGACCTCCAAGCCTACAGACAGGCCCAAAAAGCCCAATCCCAGAGTAACAGCCCCGAAAGACGACACATGAACAAACACGAACACACACACACCAGTCATTCTTAAATTTAAATAATGGGAACAGAAAACATTATTCAATGGAACTGCAGAGGCCTCCTTAAAAATCTTGACGATGTGTATGAGATTCTGCATGCCAGTCAGCCAAGTATCATGTGTCTGCAGGAAACCCACCTCAATTATAAAAAAACAAATTTCTTAAATAGGTACATGGTATTCAGAAAGGACAGGGTTGGCTGCACCCACTCGTCAGGAGGTGTGGCCATTATCGCCTTGAAATCATTAGCATGCCACCCTCTCTCTTTAAACACTGTCCTCGAGGCTGTAGCGATCGGTAGGTTAATATTTAACTGGTTGATAACGGTATGCTCCATCTACATTCCTCCTGATCATGCACCTTCGAGCTCTGATTTCGAGGCGCTGGTCGACCAGCTTCCGGAACCATACATACTAACATGCGACCTTAATGCGCACAACTCTCTTTGGGGCTCCTCCAGAACGGATGCCCGAGGTCGCCTGATACAGAAGTTTCTTACATCCTCCGGAGCATGCCTTTTCAACAAAAAACAGCCTACATACCATAACTTAGGACACAATACACACTCGCATCTTGACTTGGCTATTGGTTCCGCAGTACTCTTTCCATGTCTTGAGTGGGGTGTGGGCACGGACCCATATGGTAGTGACCATTTCGTCACTTCATTAACATATATAGGTACAGGCCCAAGCAGTCCATCTTCCCATAAAAGGTTTATTGAATCAAAAGCAAACTGGAGCACATTCACACAAACATCTCCACTACACCACACATCCATAAAACACCTACACGTTGAGGAAGCCGCCCAACTCATCACGGCGTACATCCTCGACGCTGCCGAAAAGTCCATTCCCCAGGCCTCCAGTGGGTCCCGCACCCCAGGGAGGCCCTGGTGGAACGAGGACTGCAGAAGGGCGCGAAAGGCCCAGAACAAGGCGTGGGGTGTCCTTCGCCGGTAGCCCACGTCACATAACCTCATTTCTTTTAAACGGGCAAAGGCTTTTGGGAAGCGAGTGGGTCGTGAGGCGAAAAGGGAGAGTTGGCGCACCTTCCTCATTTCCATCAACTCATACACTGACACACACAAAGTCTGGACACGAATACGAAAACTAAAAGGACAACAGACACACAGCCTGCCCCTGGTTAGTACAACAGGGGACACACTGGAAGACCAGGCTAACACACTTGCACAACATTTCGAACACGTGTCCAGTTCAGCACACTACACCAACACTTTCATTAAACACAAAGCATCATGTGAGAAGAAGTCCTTGCGAGACACTAATAAGTCGAACTCATCCTATAACAGCCCCTTTTCACTTCATGAGCTGAAGGTCGCACTCGGTACTTGTAAACCTTCAGCTCCAGGTGCAGACAGGATTTCATACACAATGATACAACACTTACACGCAGACACACTTGAAACACTTCTTCACCTCTACAATAAAATATTTCTTTCGGGGCACTTCCCACGCTCTTGGAGGGAGGCCATAGTAGTGGCTTTCCTAAACGAAGGGAAGGACTCTTCCTCTCTCGCCCGTTATCGCCCCATTGCCCTGACAAGCTGCCTGTGTAAGCTCTTCGAGAAGATGATAAACAGGAGACTCGTGTACTTCTTAGAGTACAACGGTCTTCTGGAGAGCTGTCAGGCAGGCTTTAGGGTGGGGCGATCTACGAACGATCAACTCGTTGCGTTAGAGTCATAAATAAAATATGCTTATCTCCATAAGCAGTACTGTATGACAGTATTCTTTGATCTTGAAAACGCGTACGACACTGCTTGGCGGTACGGCATCCTGAGCGATTTGAATTTGAAGTCCTTTGGTATGTCGGGTAACATGTGGAACACGCTTGCCAGTTACCTCTCTGAAAGAACGTTTCGCGTGCGAGTTGGAACTGCACTCTCTAGAGTTCATGTGCAGGAAAACGGTGTTCCGCAAGGTGGAGTTTTGAGTTGCACGTTGTTTATTGTAAAAATGAACTCTCTTCGGAAAGCTCTGCCACCAACCATTTCCTTCCTGCTCAATCTATGTAGACGACGTGCAATTATCCTTTAAGTCTTGTAACCTGTCTATCTGCGAGCGCCAAGTCCAGCTTGGTGTTAACAAGCTAGCTAGCTGGGCAGATAGCAACGGTTTTAAATTGAATCCAGTGAAGTGCACTTGTGTTTTGTTTTCGAAAAGGCGCGGCATTCGGCCGGATCAAGACATCAAACTCAATGGTGTCTCAATTCCAGTCAGAAATGAACACAAGTTTTTAGGTGTAGTCCTTGACGCAAAGCTCTTGTTCATTCCACACATAAAACAACTTAAACATAAATGCTTAAAGACCATGAATATACTCAAGGTTCTCTCCCACTCTTCATATGGGGCTGACAAACAACTTCTTTTACGTGTTTTTACCAGCCTGATAGGTTCACGATTACACTATGGAAGCGTTGTTTATGGGTCAGCAAGTAAGACATCCCTCAAAATGCTGGACCAAGTGCTTCATCTGGGGCTCCGGTTGGCATGTGGCGCCTTCTGGACTAGCCCGGTCGAAAGCCTCTATGTGGAGTGTAATAAGTGGAACCTACAACGTCAGCGAGCATACACAGATCTCCTTTTTGCTTTTAAAATTTCATCTATGCCACACCATCTTTTTAAATCGGCTTTTTATGATACGTCTACGACTGCACTACTCCCTAAACCGACCATCGTTCTCTGCGCCCTTCTCTTACAGAGTTAGAGAGGAAGCGTCAGAGCTTTCTGTCTCCTTTTTAGACACCATACAAAGTTCTCAAACAAATTTTATAGCACCATGGCATCTCCGCCCTGTATCATGCGACACATCCTTCACACATGTAGATAAAGACCGAGCTCCCACATGTGCAATTCTGTAGCACTTCTTGTATTTGCAGCAGAAGTATCAATTTTCTGAATTTTATACGGACGCCTCTAAAACTGCCACCTCTGTGTCCTGCGCGGCGCATGGGCCCGGCCTTAATGTCACTAGAACTCTTAACAGTAATACCAGTATCTTTACGGCAGAGGCTTAAGGTGTACTTCTTGTTGTTAATCATATCCTTCAAAGTCACATCCCACAATCCATTATATATACAGACTCCCTCAGTGTCGTGCGGGCGTTGTCGTCAACAAAGTCTTCAAAAAATCACGTTGTAAATCTAATAGTCAAGGGTATTATGTCTGTGTATGTCCATAAATTTGAAGTAGTCCTTTGCTGGGTCCCTGGCCACTGTGGTATAGCCGGGAACAAAGCAGCGGATCGAATGGCCGCTGCTGCTACACTCTCGAATACAGTAGACATAACCACATTACCCTACAACGACGTGAAACCACACATCAGACAACAACTTCGCAAAACATGGCAAACACACTGGAGCGAACAAACCGACAAGTTACACGTACTAAAACCACACTTGGGACCATACCCCACCGACACACGCAATAGATACACTGAAGTCGCCTTGGCTAGATTACGGATAGGGCACACTCACGCAACGCAATCGCACCTGCTCACTGGATCTCCAAGACCTCTGTGCAGCATGTGCGGAGAGGCCCTATCTGTGATCCACATAGTCATAGAATGTAAGGCACTCGACACTACACGACGCAAACACTTCCCTCAACTACACACACGACATATTCCACCACACCCATCATACTTCTTAGGAGATGATGCCATGTTTTTTGTTGACCGCACCTTTGAGTTCCTATCAGAAGTTCACTTTTTACAACTCATCTCATACCACCCATAGCTTTACCCCTGGTCCTATACACCAGCCACCTTATTTATTTTTTAACCACTCTTGTTCTTCACCCTGGCCCTTTACACCAGCCGTACTAATAGTTTTTAACTGATTTTATTTCGTGTTGTCTCCTCATCAAATAACTTTCTGTTTGGCGCTCTTTGCCCGTGTCGGCCTTGCGCCAATAAAATCAAACCATCATCATCATCAGGTTAAACGAACGGGGATTGTGCGACGAGTTCCCGTAGACGTGCACAAAGTGTGATGGGTACGCAATCCTCAGTGTGTGCTAGCGGCGCCCGGCCTCTTGGGTTTCGAATACCGTAAATGCATTTTTCTAGGCATCCTCGCCTCGTAAACATATAAGAGTTTTTTTGACGCAGGAACAGTTGAGCACACATCATTTTAAATGAGCTAGCAGCGTCAGGAATACAGCTGATAAGAAAGGTTTTGCTTCCAGACTCATACGCACCAGCAATTGAATAAAAAATTGCCTGGTCTGCTCCCATTAACACAGTCGCGACATCCGCTGCAGAGTTACGCTAACATGAATCAACGAAACATTAGTTAGAGACCGATGCTGCGCTCAGTTATTCACAGACATTATAACTCGGAGTGCTGCTGACACTTAAGGAAGCATAATTGTAGTAAAGGTTTCCCAAGTCCACACATTGTAGCAATTTTTCTGACCAGTGACTGATCACGGTTTATTTACAAGGCGACCATTTGCGCCAGTGAGATTTCCCACCTGCGAGGTACTTGCGCTTTCTGCAATGAACGACATACATTGGGTCTTCTTGATTACCAGTCCTGGATCATTCGCGAACTACCCGAGACACAATCCTGCGCGCGACTCTCCCATGTATTCCTAAAGGACTTCCAGTTCGAACGCAGTCTTAGGACTCCCCGCACACCGTCCAAGACTGCCAAATCGAGGATTCTCATTGTACTAACCCGTAGTCCGTCTACCACTTGTACTTTGCTGCCTACTAGTTACTTGCAATTCCTGACACCAAAGCGTCCATCCAAGGCGGCAAGATAAAACCGAGATACGAGGGTTGTTGCAGCATAGTGTTGCTAAAAATCATAGACACCCTTTTTTGAGCCTACACATGCAAACGCTTGCGTGAAATATAACAAGGGAAGCGGGGGCCACCAGGGTAGCACAACCGCATGAAGCACACAACCAGCTCTCAATAGAACAAAACGAGCCACACATTGGTGTCATGGCAGAAGACTTCTCTGCCATATGAGATATTTAAAGTGCCATACATCTTAACTGGTACATGCTCCCTGGAGAATAAGGCTGATGTCAACTTCTAATCTCGCATGTGTATTGTGGTAGAGATACGAGACCGAAATTGTAGCTCAAAGCAGTATTGATAAGATATGGGTATTCTTCAAACTGCCTTTTGCTGTTTTCCTCGTACTTACACTCAGTGAATCATCCACCCTGTTATGAAACACCCCTTCCGCGTCGTTTAAGGCAATCGGTTGCCCAAACCACGCTGTAAGCAGTCGCTCATCTTTTTTCAGGACATTTTGGAGTCTAGCAGGATATTCCTTCCAAACTGTATTTCTGTTGTCTCCGTTGGTAGTGTAACATTATTGCTCTCATAAAAAAGAAACAGAGGCACTAATTACTGGGAGTAGCAAATAGGATTCGTTTGGGGTGACATTGGCGCCTCTCGCTGTACTACAAAAGACGTTGAGTGAGGGCTTGAAGGGTGCCGGGAATTAGCGCCATTGGGCCACTAGTTCAGTGCTAAGTAGTTACGACCACAAAGTACGGCAACTGGGCTATAAATGTTAATATTTTGACTTACCACTTCCTGTTAACACTATTTATAGATTCAAAAAGAGTTGTATTTTGCAATAAACTATATTTTTCGAAGGGGTGATGTTGGACTACGGTATAAAAGTGGGCAATGGAACTTTTGAGCTTCTTAATGGATCCCCTTGTAGATCTTGACGTATCTCCAAGGAGGGTTCCTTGGAGATCTGAATGACAAGTTGGAGACGTCCAGGGGAATATGAGTTTGTTTGTTGAATGCGTTAAAATGGTGGTTCTCGAACAAAGATCCGCGGACACCAGGAGGTTCACAAAATCATTTCCGGAGTCCGCGGACATCTCGCCAACAAAAGGGCTTCTTTTCGAAACATTCTCACTCTTTGGAGCACAAGATGGCTTCGACACATTCGCGATTTCGCTGCAAACCCCACAATATTTGTTCAGTTCACGCCGATCCCTCTTCCATCACAACCGGCGGCAAGCTGTTTTTAGGCTGCTCATTGATATTGTAATTCCCCCACTAGTTATATAGCAACAGCGACGGCCGACTCATCTGTGCACACCAAGGTTCAACATCGAAGACACCTTCCTAGAATCTACCAAACACACATGGCTTATGACCCCATTTTGAACCAGCGTAAATTGCTCTTGCCATGAACCTGTCGACGCTGAAGTGAGTTAGTGGAGCTCAATAAAAACATGGCGATTCAGTTCAAAGTTTCACTTAAAGCTTTGTGCATTTTGGTTGAACTGCAGAAATGTTCCACTTTCGTTGTGGAATAACTAAATTTACTGTTCAAGTTTGCTGCAACGTATGGTATGCATGGGAGCATACTTTTCAGGGGGAAAAGGCTGAATGTTGCCGCACATAAGAAACTCTGTTTACGTTAGGCTGTGTCGCGTATTCATAAAAAGTCGTCAAGTGGCACTTTTGTAAATTTAAGCAACGTATTTTACGCTGGGGTTGTGTTATATGCCTACACATCCCCTCTCCACCCGCTGCGACGGGACCCTAGTGCTTTCACTCGTACTCGAGCAATCATTTAGACATTCGTGGATAAGAAACATTACAATAAATTAAGCAACAGAGATAACAAAACTGCGCAAAGCTTTTAAGGAATATGTACATCTGATTTCTCCCCAAGTTGTCACTGTGTTTGATTACTCAAAATTCGCTCGCATATACTTACCTTGCAAGGTAGGTCTACGAGCTTCTTTAACAGTGGTTACCCCCACGCTTGATCGATGGCTATAGAGCTTAACTGCTCTGTTTGATGTCGGGATATGTTATGGGAACAGGAATCCGCGTTTATGAAGGGTGAACATTTTATATTAATTTTGCTTGTGCAAACAGTCTTCATAACTACCCTAAGAAGGCTCATAAACCTGAAAAGAGGACAAACACATATTACAATGATCCATCTTGTCTTAACTCGTGCACGAAGAAATTACGTGCAAACGACAACCTCGGTCGTGTATTCACAAGGCAACGTGCGTCCCTTTTTGGGCTGTCGTTATATCTTTCCCGAAATTGTGCACGTATTCCTACTTGTCGATAACCACTGGTTGCAGCACACCTGGTGAGATCATGGCAGAACTCGGCGCTTTCTGACAGCAGCGTCACCTCTGCTGTGCCAGAAGGAGAAATGAACAAAAACGCCTTTTATGTAGTAAATGGGCATATATCATCCTCGCCGCCAACGTTTCGGTTCCTTCGATCGCCGTAGGGGGTAAAAGCTGTGGAGAGCCTAAATAGTAGTGCTTCTAGTGGGAGCACCTAAGAGCCCCCGCTGTCGCTTCCCGGTGTTATCATTCATCCTTGTATCCGAACGAACAAAGGAAACACGGTAGGAGGAGAAGGAAAGCGAACGAGAAATTAATGAAGAAATTATGAGGGAAGGGTGGTATGCCGAGACGAGAACGAGATAACCAGGCGATCGAATCCACCTAAGATGAGCGAGCAGAAAAGCAGAAGGTGAAGGTAAGGTAAGTGAAAGTAAAGAAAGCGTTGTGTCGTAGCGCATATCCCCGCGTCGATGCGCTACAACACAAAGCCAGACTACATAACGTGCCTTGGTGTGTTCGCTGTTGCAGCGATTGCTTGGTGATACTCGGCCGGCCTCAGCCTTGAACCAAACGACTGCAGTTCACCCTGCGTACAAATTTCGCGTTTAAAGAATCTTAGTCTTAATCCACAGTTTTATATTGCGTACTTCTAATCCATTAATGTAAAGCGAACACGGATAACAGGACGCAAATTGTGGTTTCTGTTTATTTTACTTCTGTGTTAACGCAAAATACACTCTTCTCTGTAGCCGCGCTTACAAGGACTTTGCTGCCACAACAAAACGTTCTATGCTTGTCATCGCTCTCCGAACGGCGGCATTCTGTGCAGTTTATATCAAAGTCGAATGTGTTCCCGAAACCCGGCGTCAGCTTTGTCACTGCATACCTGGACATCCCAGGGAGCCCAATTTCTGCTGCATCTATGACTCCTGGAATTCTAAAAAAACTCACGGATCCGCCCCTCAACATTCGGGCGCTGGGATTCCTCGGCATCGAATACCCTAACATGAAGTTGGCGCCGTTGGAGAAATACTTCAAGGTGAGATTTTTTCAGAAGAATGTTACATTTCGCCAACACAAAATACGCAAAAGTTTCTGACAACGAATGTCATTTCACCGGGCGAGGTCTATACGTGAGCCTATGCTCGACTAATAGAAATATTTGTCCGCCTCTCATTTACCATGGCACGTCTGGGGGTCAGGCGGCGCCCAACAGCCACAGCTACGTTTCTGCAGTCAGTAACCTATGCATTCAATCTTATCAATTAACGACTTACCTATCTAACCGAAGCGCACTGTCATGCTACCCCTCTAAAAATGACAATGATATGAGCTTGTGTCACGTGGCTGCAGTGTTTTGTTTAAAATTGACGGTGTGCTCATAATCTTTTCTAAAACCCTATCTAGAGTGTACATTTGTTCAAAAAACAGTGCCAGCCTCGGTTCAGCCCTCTTGTTCTCCCTAAAATATCCTCAATGGATTTTTTATGCCGGTAATGCTGACATATCTAAAGCCTGCATCCATTGCACTGGCTCAGAAACGCGTATGCTTGTCCTCCTATAGGATGCCAAGAAGCCATCCAACAACGCTATAAAACGAAGGTTAATAAGCAAAAACGGATTTAGAATGATTTGATTCAGGATAAGGAAGGGCGCTCCAAAAAGCTTCCTTATAACTGTGTGATGACATTTCCGCAAGTTAGGGGTCTTGATAATAGAGTGGAAAGGAATGAGGTGAATGTCCCGAGATGAAAGCAGATAAAAAAAACTGCACATGGACAACCCCGTCCAACAATCCCGCGTTTTTTGTTATTTTCCAATCATCCCCTTCACACTTGGACTTTGATATCCTTATTGTTAGCCATTAGACCTCGATCGGCGTTAGCCGGAATGTTGTGGGTATCTGAGTCCCAGTAAAGCCCATGTAACGTTGTTACAAGTGTGCGCGCCCTACTGGGCTTGGCAGCGAAGGTGCATATGGCTGACGTTACACAGGTTTTTGAGGCAATTCCAAGCGTACGCTACAAGCAACTAAAGTAAGAGTGAGGCTTGTGCTGAAACGTAGCCCTGCAACAAGAAAGTCTAAAAGCTCTTCAATGCAGTGCCACACAAGACCACCCTCTATCAGAAGGCATGACAAACCCGTGACTAAGAGCCGATACATGACAAAGCAACAAAAAGATAGCAAACTGGATGCAAGTACCAGTAAGGGCGTGACAGAGAAGTTTCCCGCAAGTGGCGTGCTCCACAGGAAGGCGCGTGCCACGAAGCGAGAATGCGGGGAAGGAGCATAAGTCCACTCGTTGTAGGTAACTCATCATAGGAAAACTGGTCATTGGGGAAGTGTTCCAAAAGGGCGCACCGATCTAGCTGGTCCAGTACTAGGGAAAGGGGTCGAACCGACTTTCTCCTTGTTTAAAAATTTCTCAGGTACTTCTTTCTTTTGCAAAGAAGGGGTGGAGGCTTCACCATGGTGCGTGGTGTGACTGATATCCTGGTACTTTCAAGACTGCCAACCCGTTTTTTTTTGTTTATTTGGTTGTATGCCTTCCCATAAGAGAAACAAATGAGTCCCATATACATTTCTTACTGTTAGTATGGCCATCAACTTTTTGGTGCTGTTTTTAGTTTCACCGTCTTACTATTACTTCATCGTTTTTCCGTACATTTTTTTTGACATTTCACATTTTTTTGGAAGCTGCTTTGAGCTTTTAGATACAAATATGCAGTCCTAGAACCCGGTATACCGGTGTCCCTAATCATCTACCTTGGGGATGTTGTTTGACCACGACAGAGGTCGACAACTTCACCTGAAAACAATGCGCGAAACGTTTATGTACGAACTACTGCTCGTCTCAATTGTTGTCTGCACACATATTTACTGACCCTCGCAATTACGACACTAACGTGTTAATTCATTCATTTCTATAAATTGTAGTTTTTCGTGGTTTCCTACACGGAGGGACACATGGTAAAAAGCAGCTTTACGCTTCAAGCGCTATTGTGGGTCTTAATACAGGGATATTGTTATGTTTTTCAGAAGTTCGCATATTTACAGGTAGCCTAATAATGGCAGAAAATGGCTAGCCCCGGTGCGCTCATACAACCGAAGCACGGTAGAAGCTGGTGGATGAGTAATGGAAGCACAGCTCTAGCGATGTCTAACTGCTCGCCGAAACAAACCCCATATTGTGTTTCAAAAAAGTGTGGGTTTGATCTAGTATCAGGTAATAATAAATAACCAGTTTTTGCTTGGTCACCCAATGCCACAACGGAACGCATTGTAGCTGCACCAAAATCTCTTGATTGACAAATAAAAAATATTAGGCGCTTTCTTTGTGCATACATATCCAGTTGAAAAATACAAAATTAACAACCCAGAAATATCTCAATTTTTCATTGCTAGCAAAATCTGGCAATCAAACTTGGTCGAAGAATATTATAAAAGAAAACTAACTTTGAAAAAGTCCCGTCGTATACATTACTCTCGTCAAGCGACTAAGTAAAAACAAAAAAATATATGAACATCAAACTCAAAATGAGGTAATAAAACCCTAAAGGTGTAACTCCCAACCATCACCCTTAAAAGATTAAATAAGGGGCTCAAACCGGAACCGAACCGAAACGAAAACCGCAACTGAACCGATATTTTTTCCAGAAGTGAACGCGACCCCGAACCGTTATTTTTTGAGCACGCTCAACCCGAACCGGAAGTGAACCGAAAAAAGAAATAACGGTTACCGGTTCATGCCGAAACGGTTCGACCCTCCGTTGTTGATATTGCACAGTGAATGCAATTCAGGCCTTTCTTCTTTCACATACCATCAAATTTGTACCCGCCTGCGCGCTTTGCCTTCCAGACAATTGAACACTATATATCACGCTCCATGTAACAATAGGGGAAATGAATGAGCACCAATGTAGCACTGGTCTCTTGCTTCTGGAAGTGCGAGCGTAGCGCAAGCTTACCAAACGAAATGTCATTCTCGGCAGCTTGAAGGGGATACAAAACGACTTTGCCCTTCCCTAGCTGTGACTCTTTTGGAGCAATCAGGCTGCAGGAATGCTCCACTGCGCAAAAGCGAAAGCCCACACCCGATGTGTGCAAAATTTTTGCATTTCATAATTTGTTTAAAAGTTCCGACTCCTAGAAATTGTTAATACTTAACAAGTGTGACCGCAGGAGCTGCGAAGTGGTTAAGCCGTTTGCTAGTGACCACAAGTGGCCTCGATCTCCCTTCCCCACGACTGTTTTTCTGAAGTAGATGGATATCGAGAATATCTGTGAATCGAGATTTTGATCCACGCTTAATATCTCTCGATGGTTAAAATAGGTCTGCCGGCCTGCAACATGAGCTGCGCCTCGGAGCAGAGATATAGCACGGGGCAGCAAGTGCGCCAGGTTTTTTTAACGTGTGTTTACACGGCACACAACAAAAAAGAAAAGGCAAATCACGTTGCTTTCAAATATTACGCAAAAAGAACAAACCGAATAAGTAAAAGAAAGCACCAAAACGTAATATTGCTCTATACTTTTTTTTTACTTGCCTTTAACTACCAAACGTGTCATCAATGCGAACGAAGTGAGTTCCGTGGTCAGTTTTTTAGGACAGTACAGTGGGCAATCTCTGTTTTTTTACAGATACAAATAGCAGATATATAAGAGAAACCTGTTAAAGTGCGCAGTTCATACATTCGCAAGCAACTGCAGCCATAGATCTTGCCTTGGAAGCAGAAACAGTAATGATGTAGATAACACGTGCACAAAGGCAGGCCGTACCTCACACTGTCCCATTCGCCCAGAGACAATTGTTTCTGCTTGTTCTGCAGTTTTGCCTCTTTCAGATCTGATTTTTTTCGAAGGTGCACCTGTACTGACTGCCAAACTCGCTACGTTGCTTCTACTGCTACTCGTTCCTGAGGGGAGTACTGCTGTAGACGAAATAAAGGACGTCTTCCCAAAAAAGTCTCATCTCATGCTCGCGCGTCTAAATTTCCCTGTCATTTTGTAACACCATATTCTCTTATAAGATTCCGCAATGTAGCACACGCAACGATGGCCGGGGGTCAGGCGGTACGATGACATGCCGATCGTAATGCACACATCCGGTATAGCTATCGCAATAGGAATTGCAGGGGTCAGAGCAATAATGCAGTGGCTGAGCGTTACTTAAAGCTTACTTTTAACCAAAGTGTGGCTAACACATTTGGCAAGGTGGCAGCTGACAAATTATTCAGGGTGACCAAATAATCTAATACATCGGTACTATTTATGTGCCTGTTGTGGGATTTTTCTGTTTTGTTACAAATATAAAAATGTGCGCGTTTGGTATTGAGCGCTGGTATCTTAACGCGCGAGTACGCAGGCCTAAATTTAAGGCTTCAAGGTTAGTGCGATGGGCGATGCCATAGCGATGATTCCGAATTCAACAAAAAGGGAAAGGGCAGAAAATATATTCCACCGTCATATCTCTTGGCGGTGGCTTTATGAATAGTCGCTCGGACAACATAAAGCCTGGGTTAGAAAGTGGGTGGTAAATTGTCGCCACTTCACCAGTTTTTCTAATATCTCAGAATTGTTTAAAGTTTGCTTTGTAATTGCGTACTGCGCTTGAGGAACAGGATCATTCTGAATTTTTGTTGGTATTTGGATTTGACTGTCGTTGTAAACTATAAATGTTTTTTTTTAATTTCAGTAATAATTCAACTCATCGAAAGTTTTGCGAACCTGTTCGAGCTCCCGAACCAGTTCGCGAACCGGTTCGGTACGTGTTTTTGTCGAACCGGAACTGAACCGGAACAAAATGATTTCGCCTGAACGAGAACCGTAACCGAACCGGTATTTTTTCGGTTCGATACACTGGAATAAATCGGTTAATATGTTTATTAAGTAGCAGTGGTGCTACACAGCGCTTATTGGAGCAAGACGAAGAGGGAAGAGGGTGTTGATGAAACATCCCTCGTTCAGGATGCCTGTCACCGGCGACTCGATGGCCCGGTAAACCCAGGCCCTCTGGCGGGCCGGTTTCATGCTGGTCAGCTCAGTCTCCCACTGCTCCTGGTTGGGTTAGGGCAGTGGTGACATGAGTATACGACGTGGAATGGGGTGGGTGTGCTGTCGTACAGTTGACATTGAGAGGGTAGATAGTGGTGTTATCAGGTGAAGATCGCACCCACCATCAGATTTGGTAAATGTAATCAGACCCAGCAGATTTCAAGATCTGGTGGGTGTGATATGGGGACGATAAATTAGGCCCTCCTGCTTGATTAGGGTGTGGTGGAGGGGCGTAGCCCTGGTTAGTAAGTGTCTCACTCTAGGTTGGTTAGGGTCTCTCTTTTGTCTCACTACCGTGAGACAAAATGGCGTTGTAAATATCATCGCAAGGAATTTGGAGTCATGGCAGCAGTCATCGTTTTTGGTTATCGGGAATTTCGGAAATGCCTATTTAGCAGACCGGATGATCGCCTATCCACTTTGCGGAATAACTGCATGATGATGTTTGGAGTTGACTGGCGCAAGGCCAACTAAGGGCAAAGAGCGCAAACAATAATGATTAAATGAGAGTGACATGGAAGTAAAAGTAGAACATTTCAGTAAAAGTAAACTAAAACGCAACGTAATCAAGATGACTGGTGTGAAGGGCTAGGTTGTCAAGATGCATGATAAGAAATGAGTTGCAAAACTTTTATGTCAGCAAGACACTTAAAAACACGTTCGACTGAAAACATGGGCTTGTCTCCTAATAAGTATGATGGGTGTTGTGGAATATGTCGTATGTACAGCTGTTGGAAGTGTTTGCGTCGTGGTGTGTCAAGAGCCTTACATTGAATGTGTATGTGGATTACGGATAGGCCTTCTCCACACCCACTGCACATGGGTCTTGGAGATCCAGTGAGCAGGTGCGAGTGTGTTACATGTGTTTGGCCGATCCGTAACCTTGCCAAGGCAACTTATGTGTGTCTGTTGTGTGAAACGGTTGTGTATCGTCCTAAGTGTGGTTTTACAATGTGGAGTGTGTTGTCTGTCTGTTCATTCCAATTTTTTTGTCATGTTTTACGTAGTTGTTGTTTTATGTGTGGTTTCAAGTCGGTGTGGGGTACTGTTGTTATGTGCACCGTGTTTTTGAGTGCAGCAGCAGCCATTTCATCTGCCGTCTCATTTCCAGCGATCCCCAAGTGACCTGGGACCCAACAAACAGTTACCTCAAGGTTGGCGCCATATGCCGACATAATTGTCCTAAGAAGAAGATTGATGATGTAATTTTTGGATTTCTTTCGGGATGATAACGCCCGTACGACACTTAGTGAATCAGTGTAAATGACAGATTTTGGGGTATGACATTGGACAATGTGATTCACGGCAAGAACTATTCCATAAGGGTCTGCTGTTAAGATGCTACACGTTACATTCATGGATTCAGAAGCTTTAAAATTGGGTCTGTGTGCGTCACATGACACGGCGGAGGCAGTTTTAGAGGCATCGCTATAAAATTCTGTACACTGATACTTCTCCTGCCGTGCCAGAAAGTGCTGCAGTAAAGCATTTCTCGGTACCCTATTTTTATCGAGTAGGATGAAAGATAAGTCACACGACACAGTGCGAAGGTGCCATGGTGCTATAAAATCAATGCAAGATGATTTCAAGATGTTTAAAAAGGAGACATTAGGTAAAGGCACCTCCTCTCTCACTCTTTTGAGAAGGGAACAGAAACGGATAGGCGATTTAAAAACAGCAGTGAAGGGGACGTATCCATAAAAACAGGTTTAAAAGGATGGTTGTCGATTGATGATATTTTACAAACATATAAAAGATCAACATACATTCGCTGGTACTCCAGGAACTATTTGTCCCATTCCACATGCAGGCTTTGTACAGGGCTTGTACGGAAAGCACCACATAAGAGGCGAAGCCCCAGGTTCAGCACTGCGTCGAGCATTTAAGCGCTGTTTTTGTAGCTGACCCGTAGACAACACTACCGTTCTCCAAACGAGACCAGACCAAAGCGGTATAAAGACGCAGTAGGAGTTGTTTATCTGCACCGTATGATTTGTGAGACAAGACTTTCAAAATATTCATTGTTTTTAGACATTTTTGTTTGAGTTGTTTGATGTGAGCGATGAATGTGGGTATTTCATCCATCACCGCACCCAAAAACTTGTGTTCCTTTTTAACAGGGATTGGGTCACCATTGAGGTTTATTTCACGATCTGGCCTTACTCCACGTCGCCTTGATAATACGACGCAGGTACTTTTTGTGAGATTAAGTTTGAAACCATTTTAGTCTGCCCAGCGAGAGAGTTTCTTTACCCCAAGCTGGTATTGACTTTCACATATGGATACGTTACAAGACTTAAAAGATATTTGTACATCATCTACATACACTAAACAGGAGATCGATGGAGGCAATGCTTTCCGAAGCGAATTCATCTTGACGACAAACATCGTGCAGCTCAAAACTCCGCGTTGAGGCATGCCATTTTCTTGAATGGGAACTCTGGACAGTGCCGACCCGACTCTCACACAAAATGTTTATTCGGACAAGTAACTATCAAGAGTTTTCAACATATTACGTGTTACACCACAGTATTTTAAGTCTGCAAAGATGCCGTAACGCCATGCCGTATTGAACGCTTGGTCGATGTCAAAAAATACTGTCTTGCAATACTGTTTGTATATAAAGGCATCTTTATTGTATAATTCTAATGCAACAAGCCCATCATTTGTGGATCGCCCTGCCCAGAAGCCTGCCTGTCAGCTTTCGAGAAGAACATTGTACTAAAGAAAGTGCATCATCCTCCGGTTAATCATCTTCTCGATGAGCTTGCGCAGGCAGCTTGTCAGGGCAATAGGTCTATAGCTTGCGGGAGAAGAAGGGTCCTTCCTTTCTTTCAGAAAAGCCACAACTATGACCTCCCTCCAGAGCCTTGGAAGGTGCCCCGATACCCATATTTGGTTGTATAGGTGCACGAGTATCTCAAGGGTGTCTGCATGTAGGTGTTGAATAATAGTGTATGTAATGTTGTCTGCATATAGAGCAGAAGGTTTACAAGTGGCAAGAGCAATCTTCAGCTCATGGAGTATAAATTCACAGTTGTATGCAGACTTTGACTTGTTATTGTCACGTATAGGCTTTTTTTCGGCTGATGTTTTGTGTTGCATAAAAGTGTTTGTATAGTGTGCCGATCTAGACACGTGTTGGAACTGTTGTGGAAGTGTATTAGCCTGACCTTCCAGAGTGTCTCATGTCGTGCTAACCAGGGGCAGGCTATGTGTGTGTTGTTCTTTTAGTTTACGTAGTCGGGCCCATATCTTGTGTGTGTCCGTGTATGAATTTATGGATGTGAGAAAGGCGCGCCACCTCTCTCTTTTTGCCTCACGGCGCACACGCTTACCTAAGGCCTTTAGTCTTTTGAAAGAAATCTGGTTAAAACTTGTGGGGTGTCTACGGAGGATGCCCCACGCATTGTTCTGGGCCTCCCGCGCACGGTTGCAGTCGTCATTCCACCAGGGCCTTCTAGGGTTGCGCGGGCCCCAAAGGCATGGGGTATTGACTTTTGGGCGGCGGCGAGAATGTGCTCCGCGACGAACTGGGTTGCCTTCTCTACAGGTAAGCGTGTTATGTCTGTGTAGTGTAGTTGAGATGTCTCTGTGAATGTGTTCCAGTTTGCTCTTCCTTCTATAAACTTGCAATGGGAAGAGGAACTGTTAGGGCCTTTATCTATGTATGTTAGTGAGGTTGGGAAGGGGTCACTGCCATATGGGTTAGTACCAACATCCCACTCAAGTGATGAAAAGAGTACTGCAGAGCCAATGGCACAGTCGAGGTCTGGATAAGTGTTGTGTGCTATATTAGGTTATGTAGGCTTGTTTTTGTTAAGTAGGCATGCTCCTGAAGAGTTTAGAAATTTTTCGATTAGCCGACCTCGGGCATGCGTGTGGTGAGAGCCCCAAAGAGTCTTGTGTGCATTGAGGTTACCTATAAGAATGAATGTTCTGGTAGCTGATCTACTAGGCCCTCGAAATTGGAGCTTGAAAACTGGAAATCAGAAGGGGTGTAGATGGAGCACACTGTTATTAGCCTATTAAAGATTATGGTTCTAGTGGGAATAGCCTCAAGGACAGTGTGTAATTGGATAGGGTGGCATGCCAATGATTTTCGGGCAATGATGGCCCCACCACCTGAAGATGTACCACCACCATCCCTGTCCTTCCTAAATACTACGTAACTATTCAAGAGATTTGTGTGTTTGTAGTTTAAATGTGTTTTTTGTCGACACATCACGCTTGGCTGATTGGAACGCATTATGTCGTAGACTTCAAGATTTTTAAGGACGCCTCAACAGTTCCACTGGATGATATTTTATGTTCTCATTATGTACCTTTAAGAGCTACTGGAATGTGTGTATGGGTTCATGTTGTGTCTATCAGGGTTTGTATTCTTGGAGCGGGTTTCTCTGGCTTTTCTGTTGGTTTGGACGCCACAGCCCGTTGCCTGCGCAGCGATGCAGACAGGAACGGTCCGACGTCCACTTCCTCATCAGATGGTGGGGGGGTATCCAGCGAAGTGTGCCGCCTGGAATCGGCACCCTTTCGGTTGCCTTTGGTTCCAGCCGCATGCGCCGCGGGCGTGGCAGGCGGTGGGGCTATAATGGGTGCTTCTGTGGGCCCTGTCGTGTCAATATCCTCCGTGCCCTCAGGTGTACCAAGGGCCGGTGGAGAGGTAACAGTGAGAGCGGCAGAGCTCCCTGTGGCGATCGCAATCGCCACATTCACTGGAGGCGCCCCACTGGGCAATTCCTGACTACTCTGGACTACCATAGGCAGTCCGGCAAGAGACGGCGCCTCCGCAGCCTCTACAGGTGTTGTAGAGGCCGCAGCTGGCCGCTCAGCTGGGGGTTGGGACAGCAACACGTCAGCAAGAAGACTGCACTGTGTTGCCGTGCTGAAAGGGAAACAGCAATACCCAAGGAGGATGGTCGGAGGGCTCTGAGAAAGAGCGACGCTGCACAGGCCATGAAAGGAAAGCATCAACGCCATAGGCCGGTAGGCTGTTGCCACTGTGCAATAGTAGGCGCCATTAGAGGTTAGGGTACCAACGGGAGTGAACAGAATGCTCCCAGCAATGGCTAGTGGGCGGAACGAGAGAGATGGAGAGAGAGCAAAGATTTATTTTGCAACCCATGTCAGGGTCCGCGCTCAATGAGGTTGGGATCAAAGGATGTCCCCGCGGATGGTAAGCAGGTGGTCAAGGGGGGTTGTCAACGAAGAGGTCGTCTTGCCCAGGCGGGCAACAAGGCTCAGAGGGTGCTGTCCACGGGGCTGGTGAAGTGGCGACAGACGCGGCCGCAAAGTTCAGCAGAAGGTTCAACAGCATGTCAACGGAAGGTCCAACTAGGATTTCACCCTAACACTCTTCAAAAGTTCCAAGCATCCCGCGTAAATGTTTTTCGTGGATAACCATCTGTATGATTACTTTTCAGTTGCAAAACAACTTGTTATTGCCCCCGTTGCAATATGGGTTACATGCGATTGAATGATCAGACGGTTAGCAGGGATTAGCTGACTGACAGCGTCATCTTAAAACACTTTTTGCTCCCTCCCACTTGCTGCGAAAATCCATTCAGATGGGTGTTTCAGTGTTTTATCTTCATCAGAAAAATAACCACTGCGGCCGGAAACCTAGAACTCAACCGCAAGCTCAGTTGCGTTGCACTTTCCACTGAGCATTTGCAGGGGGTAGCGTTTTGATGAAACATGAACAGACAGCTTTCGTGAGTAAAAAAAACCAAAAAAACCAAGACATAAGGATGCAAATTAAGAACCTCCTCTCTCACCCGCTGATGGAATACAAATGACAACAGATGAAAAGAAATGCATGCCTCATGCACGCACGCCCACTGCAGGGATATTATCTGGGTTTTCCTCCTGGACTTCTTCACCCGGGCGTACCTAGGTATTCACGCACATAGACGAGCCACTTCACGACAAGGACAGCAGTTTAACTACTTGAACAGCGAGATTGTAAGGAAGGAATAGCGCTGAAGAAGACAAGGACGAAGAGAGCGGGACACGCTCGGGGAGCTATGCGGAGGAGGCCCAGGCCGCTCTGTGGCCCCCGGCATAGCGTCCTGTGTGTATTCCCTCCTTTTTGGCACTGTCTACTTCATCTTTATTCTTTTGTTATGAAGTCGTACCGACAGGCCAAACTAGCACCCTTTTCAATGGCGACTTTTGCGGCTGTGCCGCCCTGCTGCAATTTTTCCCTTCGGGCACGTGTAGGGCGGACTCGGCTGAGCGACCCCTCGCATGTGGCGCCCGGGGAACTTGTACCTCTCTGCCCCACCGTAGTTGCGCCACTGCCTGTAGTTGTGTTGGCGCTAAGTAATGGGGCCATGTATGAGCGGTAATTGTGGTTACAAGAGTTTCATACAGTACTCCATATATACACATTTTGTTTAGGTATTCTCTTCTCCTTTGGTCTCCCCGCTTGTCCATACCCGCTACTCCAACAAGGGAGAAGCGGGTATTGTTTCGAAGCACCTGTTTGGGTGCGTTACATCGCCGGGCACTTTTTGGTGCATCACGCCTCGCGACACCTTCATCGCAGACCAGCGATGAGAGGGATTTAAAAACAGTAATTTCGCGGTAAACAGTTCTTGTTTTTAAGTAGTATAAAATTGAAAAAACAAACACACAAACAAGCTTTTCCAGGGAAATTTTTGTTGTGATGTGACCGATTTGCTGGGGCTTAAACGCTTTGTCAAATCAATGCATTAGGGTGAAATGGACCGCATTATTGAAAAGCGGAAGCTCTGCTTTTACTTTTATGGTGCAGCTTGTAATAATTATATTCTTTTTAGTCCTAACGAAACAATTCATCGGGCACTCAAGTCCCGTAACTGATTTGAAGCCGAAAGCCATTGATTATAGAAAACGTCTGCACACATGTATTGTGTTAGCGGTGCTCAGAACAAACTACGGGGGATTCGCGAACAAAACCCAAGGCCTAGCTATTTGAGTACCGGATGAAACAACGGTCCACGCTGAAGCCAGTGCGCCAGCTACTTCGGACTCAGTCTACCAGACCCCCCCCCCTCTACATGGTGGTAATTTACATGCGAGTTGGCTGCTCCTGCGCAGCTTGTGCGGCAAAACGATCTATTTCCACACCTGCAACCACAGGGCGTTATGCCGCACGAGCTCCGCCGAAGCAGCAAATTTTTTGGTAAATTTGCATTATGTAACATTCGCTTTCCGTATAAAGGTACGCTTTGCTGCCAGTGACACTTGTGCTGCTCTGATCAAAGTAAGATGTTCTCGCTTTTTTTAGTACAACTGTACGTGGTGACGTATATGGTATGTGCCCAATTTTGCTGCTCCTAAGCAATATATCGTCATGAAATACAGGTGTTAAGATTTCGCCCTAGCCGTTCATTGTGTGAAAAGTTGGAGAAAAGCTATTCTTCCGTGATAAAGCAAAAATAAATAAACTGTCCAACCACAACAGCTTGCTTCTTACTTTCCGTTTATAATGTCCCCTCGGTGTCTTCTTAGTATTAGGTAAAGTAGTTCTTTACTTTTATGTTTATTTTCGTATGAAACTAAATTTATATATTTGTCAAGTATGCTCCTTCTTATGTAGAGAAAAGAGAAAATTGGAAGCAGTTACAGACATTCCAACACAGTTCTCAAAGCATGCGAATACATTTCTGGCGAATATTTGATTTTCCTTGTTTTTGGCAGTAAATGTATTTTCACTTTGTAGTTATAAATGTTTGTTAATAGTTCGAGGTAATGCTTCAGTACATTACCAGGTAATAGTTATGCCTTTGTTACAGCTGTTTTAGTCCGTTAAAAAATCATATCCAGGAGGCCTAGGTGAAAAATCAGCGCCCCTTCCCTCTTCTCGCACTTTCTCCCCCCAGCGAGCAAACGTTCTCACTACATTCCTCTTGTCGTCGTCGAGTTAACTGGCCGCCGCTGAGCGTGAAATGTTGCACAGCTTTCTGAAAAGTGTCTACGCTTGAGGCTGGTGGATGTTTGAGTGCTAGTGTAAGTGAAAAGTTTCCATCATGAACGAAAATTTTGTTGTGTCTTCTCGAACTGGGTTCATCAATATAAAGCCACAAAAGCTCGCAAAAATCATACTTTCCATGGCGCTGCAGAAAAAGAGCCATATGCACTTTTAGATATCCTCACGGTCGGCACAGCGGGAGTTTTAAAACTTTCGCCAGTTTATGGCCCGTGTTTTCATGTTTCTTATGATTTTTGTAACCTGCCCTTCCTTTTTCAATGACCAAGCATCATGCAGTTTCTTACCTGAAGGCAGGCGCGCTCGGAATAAAGCTGTATCTGTTTCCACCGAACATACGCGAAGGCTGTACTGCGAGTCGAGAGCAGGAATATAATGTTTTATTTTGCAAATACGTTTAGCATTCGTCCACAAATTTCTAGAAAAGCAATGCCTAGTCTGTGATTTTTTTAATTGCCCAAACGAGACGCACTTTTAACCTGTTTGCCTTGTAACCATAGGTGTAGCTGTTTCCCGCAATCACGCGTTAGGTTGTATTTACACGGGCTCAACAGGATATACTAGAAAACATATTCATCTCGTGGTCTTCTTAAGTCAGTTACTAAACAATTCAAAAGTGACTTCTACAACATCATTCGTGCTTACTGGCTTCCTTGTGTTTATTTTTTATTCTACGGAGCTATATTTTGAAATGATAAGTGTAATTTATGAACTGCTGTGTAGACTGCATTCAATTAGTGAGCTGGGCTAGCGCATTATTATTACCGCTGCGCTTAAAGCGAAACGTAGATCAACAACCTAGTGAGATCTCGCGGAGAGAACCTGTTCCGTCCCGTTACTTCTCCTGACGAGTGGATGAAGGCATTGGTCCGGTCAGATTCCCAGCTCAAGAACAAGGTCGTGGCTGGAGCGGATGAAGTCGTTGCGGCCCTTTGTGTCATGCCCAAGGCGTCCTCATCCATTTTATGAATAAAAGTTGTTTCGTTCTATGTCTCGTAGTTGCAGCCCCAAGAAAAAGCACGGGCGGAGGAACCAACAGGCAAAGGCGGCAGCTTCAATCTGTTTCATTCTCACTGACGCCCTTGCGTAAAGGAATTACAGTGGTTCATATATTTCAGACTAAATACTCCCCGCTGCACCGACATATGATCACCCGATTTCCCACCGGACGTTGATAAATCAGAATTTATAAGATAAAATTGTTTTTCACAATAGTGCAACTATTGATGGCAGAAGGCATGTAAACAGGAGTTGGATACACATTGACGTATAAATAGCAAATATACAACTTTACGTTCTCACTTTTTCACCGCTCTCGGTACTGCGAGTCACTTGATTCACTTCTCTTCTGGATTTTACAGGTGTTTAAAACTGCACTGTCAAATCTGGACAAGGCGATGACCTTCATCAGCGTTGTCATCAGGAAAGAAACAGACGGAAAAAACTTCGTCGATGACATAGACAGCTTTTCGTAAGATTGTACACATCATTACGCAGCTTCGAATAGCCAAGCGGAAATTGCCCTTGTTATGCCAGTCAAGTTTGTCTATATTGTAGTGTGTTATTCAAAACGACGAAAGCGATCCAGTCGGCTTGTGTCGTTTTGTTTTAACAGTATACACGGCCTCTAGTGGTTGTTTTCTGAGAGGGAACAATAGTAGGAGGAAGAGAATTCGCCGTGATTTACAACATTGTATAACAAAAGATTCCAGCAGAAATGTTTCAATTATTCTTTATCGTCACTGGTTTTTATTTTTCCTGTATAGGTTGTGTGTGCCGTAATCAAGCCTAATAACATCGTATATATTTGCCGAAATCGAGAATACACTGCCAAGCTCCTTCATCACGCAGTTGACTTGCACTACGATACAAATAGATGGGCGTCCAACTGTTCCTTCCCTGATCTGCAGAAAATCTGTCTGTACACCTGCTTTCACCATCATATACTTGAAATTATTTGTAGTGCGGCTAGTCAAACATGTTCCTGCTTTTACCTGGCCATGGCATTACTTTTTTGGTCCACTATTGGTACCAGGAACCTTTAGAACCAAAAATTCAGGTCTATCATCTCAACAGTTTGCACGACGACGTAAAGTAGCAATGATTAATAAGTCAACAGTACAGTCCACGTTTGTGACGAGATACTCCACAATGGAAAAGTAGGTGAGAATAGAGTAGGAGACAGGTTTGGGGGAAACGATGGATTAGGCCACAACAGTCGCGACGGTCGCGACCGTCGAGGTGATACACTAGTTGGATTCACGGAGAGAAATAACCTGAGGCTATTGAACGTACTCTTCTGCAAACGGAATAATAGTAAAGCGCCATAAAAATCACACAATGTCAAACAAAATAAAAACCGAACATCACTTCATTTTTGGTGATACCCCACGTATTGCGTAGGACAAGTTGCGATGCCCTAAATCGGTGCAGCGATCATAGAAATGTTAAGAGCAAACTATAGGCTGACTCTCATAAGGGAAGAATGGAAACTTGTGAGAACTAGAAACCGTATACTAATGGCGTTAGCCAGGGCTAGGACGTAGGAGTTAAAAGTAACCCTTCGGGACAAATTCACAGTTTCAACTGAGAAGAACGAGTAGAATGTGGGCATTCTTATTGACAACGGAACGGTACTCACAGCGTCATCCACAGCTGGCGCTTAAGCAACATGCCGGAAGCAAATTGGCGGAGTACCTTAGTAAACAAAAAACGTTGTCTGACATCATAACATAAAAATGTCGACTACGGTGCATGATAGTTTATTTGCGCAGCTGTCTTAAGTTATTGCCTGAAGTGACAGGAACGGTACTTGAGTGCGAGGTGGCAGCGATTGAAGAAACTGGACAGAAGAAAATCTAAAGCAACTAACCAGAAGCTAGCTCTAGGTAAAAGACAAAATTTGCGGAATCAAAGATGAACAGGGTAATGTCACCCACAACGTTGTAAAAATATTAGTGAATCGACACGATTTTTCACCACGTTATACACCAGGGACGTCATACGATGATAATGTACTAAGATGCCTAGGCTAAAGAACAGTGTTTCATGAATAACTTCAGGAAGAAGTAAAGGCACGAAAAAGCACGATACGAGGAAGAGGTGCACGGGGCGACGTAATAACGATGGATCTCTCAAGTGTTGCGATTCAGTGCTGCCAAACCTTGCTACACTTTTTCGAGACTGTTTGTGGAATTAGATCGGGCAAATAACCTGGAAGAACGCCAGCATAGTTTGGACTCAGAAGAGGAGAGCTATAAAAGATCTTAAGAATTTCAGACTCATCAGCGTAGTCTGATTGTATACGAGCTGTTAAGCAAGGTAATAAAAGAAAACCCGAAGCGAAAGCCTAGATTTCTAACAGCCGAGAAACATGGTGTGTTTACTAAAAGACATTCTACAATCCCCCACATGTATGTTTTCAATAAAGTAATTAAAAGTAGGCACAGCATAAAGAAGCCATTTACATGGCACTTGTAGACTGTAAACCGGGTTTTATTCAATAGACACCGCAACAGTGCTGGGAGCGTTAAAAGATCACGGACGACAAGAGGCGTACATTACTGCTGCAAGGCACATCTAATTGCATACGGTCAGAACAATCCTTCACGAGAAAATCCAAAAGTTTTTTTAACCAAATAGGAGTACGGCAGAAAGATACCACTTGGCCACAATTGTTCATTGCTTGTGTGGTTAGGGTATACACAAAGCTTAACTGTAAAGCGAAGTATGCATAAACTGGGAATTGTTGGGCCATTTTACATCTGAAGACGATATATTCTGGCCATTGGGTGTGCAGAACACGTTAATAATTCTAGATGAACAACAGTCACCTAACTTAGTGGTGAGGGTAACAATGAACATAAATAAATCTAAGGTTACGATAAGTAAAAATCCTTGAATTGCGCCTTTCAGCTTAGGAAGTTAAAAGCTCGAACAAGTATACGAACGCAACTAGATTGGACAACTTCTCAGTGATGATCGAAACTACGAGAAAGTATCCGGGCACAGACAACGAATGCCCCAGAGAGCACTTGGCAAGCACTCATACATTATAAATAGTCTGTCTGTCTGTCTGTCTGTCTGTCTGTCTGTCTGTCTGTCTGTCTGTCTGTCTGTCTGGGTTCAGTCTAGGGTCAACTTAAGTGTACAACGTCTCAGTGTACAAATTGTAGGGCCATGCATACCACACGGGTGGTATACCCGGTCCGCCTGTGACGGTTCACAGTCGGTGCCCAACGAGCATGTGTGTAGTGCGTATGCCAGGAAATGAGAGCGCACACGCACTTGCCCGAGCGTTGAACCACCGGGCGTCTGAGCATGCACTTCCACATTCAAGTAGACGTAGGGCGCAACCAGGACCTCAAGAACCAGTTGACACCGGGGATCTTCTACGGACAGCCCGTCAAAACAGACAAAAGTACCCAACACCACACAACTCACTCACTCTTCGGGAATCCTCTGTACTAAAGCAAATTCAGACAAACATGCTACCTACTGTACACCTAACACACCGACCCCAACGATTACCGGGGGCCCCCAAGTGTCCTAACTGCGGGTACTACCCTAGCATCCATCACACTCTCTGGACATGTACACAGAACCCTAACCTTTCCCCCATACCCAATCCTACCCCCACTTCAAGGGAAAGAAGGCTGGCCGACTCTAGCGCGGAAGTGCAAAGAACACTAATTGAACGCGCAGAGAAGGACCTGTCGGCTATCCCGGGAGCTCGGGACTAGGGGATCTTTGCAAAAATAAAGTAAAATCTTTGCAAAAATAAAGTAGGGATCTTTGCAAAATAAAAGTAAAGAAAAGTAACGCATGTGGTCAAAGCAGGACAGAATGGCGGCACCAGAGGGCCCTAATGAACGCAGGATGTGGCCGTAGGCGCAAACTCCGCATCTGATCCGGGCTGTCAATCACAGGCGACCGCGCGTTCGGCCGCCATCGCGGGTTTTGGCGGATGCGCCGCTTTGCACTCGCATAGCCGCTGCAGTGCGGCGTTCACATTCGCTCTGTTGGCGTGTTCATGTGGCTTTTCACATGCCTCTACAAGTGCCATTTTTGGATGTGCCGTTATCACCCTGTGGTGCACACCCTTTGTCCAAATTTTCTTTGCCAATCCTAAGAATTCTAGACCACCGAGAATTAACAGAATAGGTTTTCGCTTTACATGCGAGAAAAATATTTTATGACAGGAATAAATTGTTTTCATTAGTTTTTCGGCATGAAACAATTGACCCTCCGTCGGGATGTAAGATTCTACATGGAAGTATTTTGCGGCAAGCGCACTGTGACTTGCCCTAGAAAATTTTGACAAATGCTGTAGGTTCTGGCGTTTCGGCTTAGTTTCGAAAGCAAGAGTAAGTCTCGCGATGCCTGCACCTCTGAAAGATGTTCCTTTTGTATATATACATTGCGTTTTAAGTGCGAATGCACTTTATAAGCGACCCCAAACCATCCACCGCCGGCGGCAGCGGCGGCGTCGGCGGCGGCGGCGGCGTCCGCAGTCCTCCTCTCTATATATAAAAAAAACAGCAACCGGCGCCAGGTTTCGATCCGAGGATTTTGCGGCCGCAGCGCGACGCTTTACCGCCTAAGCCACGGACGCGACGCTGATATCAGTGTTAGTAACGCGCTTTATATCTTTAACGCATTCAAACTACGTCGTCAGCGGCGTGCGTTGGCGACTCAGCGGCGTTATAGCGGCTTGATAACTGCGTGGTGTACACGTGATACTAAAAACCCGATGGAAGAGATGGAAGAGAAGGCGGCGAGGCGGTGGGCTGCGGGGGCCGAGCGCAAGCGCCGCAAGCGGGCCGACAACCGTGCATTCGCACTTTCACATTCTCCCCCTTGGGGAAATGCGGGGGAATTTTTTTAGTTTATGCTAAATCTCATCACTAAAAGCTGATTAAGCAAGAGCTTCGGTGCGTATTTTAATACTGTGCTCCTGCAATCGACAATAAATGCAACAACGTGTTGTTATTTTCAGCGACCTTGATACGATAATCCTGGAGACCCACATAACCTCAGTTGGAAACGACGTCCATTCGAAGACATGCTCCGCCCATTACATGGCATACAATGTTGGGAACAAAGTAACTGGTGTTCCGACTTTTGTAAGTTGATGCCTATTTTTCCTTATGCACTGCATCAAAAGATGTTTAAAGTTTCAAACCTGATGCAGCATTATCAGCGCAGCTTCAAATTTTCCGCTTAAAGACACCGTTATACAATGAACCGTTAGCTGACATGTCACATGAAGAACGCCGAATTAAGGGCACCAGTAAACAAGGAAAACCGCGGATAGAATATCCGCACTAAAAATGGCTATTTACGGGTACGCAGACTACAAATAGTACCGTTTAGTCACATACAGCCTCTTTGAATATTTATTTCGGCAGGAAATTCCAGACGCATATACGGCTGATAATTAGCATGACGTATTCATCCTATGCTTTAGTAAATGTTTTTTTTCTTACATCGAAAAATAACGCAGACATGTACAGTTTCCTCGTAACATTTGCGTGAAATACAAGCTAACTCATCACTGCAAGAAAGGTTATTAAAGCAATCACAACCCCGCTCCCCCCCATTCTGAAGGCTTTTGCACTTCGACTTGCATATATAATTACCTACTAGTTTATCGGCGAAAAAAACACTGAAAGTCGATTTGATTTGCTTTATTGTGGGGTGTATCGCGCCGACGCAACGCAGGCGATGAAGCGCGCCGTAGTGGAGGGCTCCGGATTAATTTTTACCACCTTGGGATATTTAACGTGCCCCTAAATCTCGTACACACGTGCATTTTTGCTTTTCGCCTCCATCACAAAAGCAGCCGCTGCGGCCGAGCAGAGAACCCACCACCTCGTGCTCAGCAGCGCAACGCCTTAGCCACTGAGACACTGCGGTTGGTGAATGTTGATTTGAGTAAGCGGAACATACTGATACTTCGGAGCAGTAGGCTGTCTTGTTACATCTGAAATCTTCTACTCTTTACTACTCAGAACTTCTGTCCGCTACTTTACAGAAAAATAAAAAATTATGTACAGAATGCATTTTGCAAAAATACATTCTGCGTTGTAACCACCCAAGCTCCGCGTGAGCTACGAGACGCGTCGCCGAAAATCCCAGTGTAAAGAAACTGGTGTGTTTATATTTAAACACATGGCTCACAATTACTATGCTCATTAAAAAAACATTGTCTGCAGCTCGGACTGCGCACTTGTCGCTCAATATGTATTGCGAAAGCGTTTCGGGAAGTGACCGCATTCTAACGAAACACAGCCTGCGGCGCGCTACTCTGCCGTTATCTCGCAGAGTGCCGCCGCCGCCGAGAATGTTGTTGCAAATCGTGTTTCAACCTTCCAGGCAAATGTTACGTGTTTCAGACGAGCCACGAACGTTGGAGGAGCGGCTGGCGAAAGTGTGAGGGAGAGGCACTCAGACATACTGGGCGATGGCGAGGCGCTGGGAGTTGACGCCGTAACAGCGCGTGTCACCTTCCTCTTCACTCTTTAGTTACCCCCACGTTCTTAGTTTAAAAAAACGATAATCTTTCTTGGGCTACTTCCACCCAGAAATTTTGGTCTGTCTGTCTGCCTGTCTGTCTGTCCGTCTGTCTGTCTGTGACTCGATTCAGCCACCCGGCCAAAGTAAAATTGATATTTCGCCATAGTCTTATATACTCACAGCCACATGTAAACGTCTTAGCCCGGTTTATATGTTCATATTTGTCATCTTTGTTGAACAAGAACAAGACCATAGGCAAATATACGACAGGAAATTAGTACACAAGAGATATTTACAGTGTTCCTTTATTAAAAAATTCATGGATGATTGGTTTTTCGATAGCAACTGATATTCTACATCTACTGCAGAAAACCACCGCCTCCTGGCGGCATATGAAAAATCAAGCGGCAGCAGCAACGAAAGGTTCCACTAGCTAGGTTCCACGTTCTGCTTGGAACGCACGTGGAGCACGGCCACGCGGCTCTATAAACCTTCTAGTTGGCCGCCTCCATTCACGCGCATCTCCGGCGTACTGTAGCGCTGGCAACGAGGAACCCGGCATGTATCAGTGGAGTGCGGTAAATTCAAATCGCCTTGCGCAAACCTTTAGTGTGTTTACCTTGGGATGAGTGCGACAGTACAGGAGCAGCATGAGAGGGGAGCGGGAAAGCAAAAGAGGGGCTTTTTCTTTGCAAATGTCTACAAAGACTATCTTCTTTTGACGACATTTGCAACGAAAGGAGCAGATACGCGGTCAGTTTTTCTGCTTTGGGTGTCTTGTTTACCCGCTTGGTCACGCGGACAGCGCCTTCGCTGCCACCACCGCCGCCAAACCATTGTACCAGGTGCCAAATGGCGGCGCTCCAAAATCGGCTGAAGAAAAGGAAATGTTTTCCGTTACAATACAGCGATATATGGGCACTTGAGAATGCGAACGCTAGGAGTAACTGGAGTGATTGATTGGAAAAGTAAAGAACAAGGAATGACGAGCACAGCTCGGCTGAAGAACTCGGAAGCAGTAGAATGAAACGGGAAGGTGGTAGTTCTACCGGCCCTCGCTTTTTTAACGTAACAGGAATTATTAGTTTCAGTTTTTGAGTTTTCCGTGGGTGCGTGCCGTCCGCTATCAGGCGTGTTTCAGGCCACCGCGGAGATATGTCATCGCTTCCACTCGGAAGCTACAACTGATGAAGGCCGGTGCCAGGGGTCGCTTAAATCTGGAATAGGGTGCAGCGGCCACTAAAATGTGGAAAGGAGGAAGTAAAGGTTTGGTTAGTTGTTGATTGAGGATCTGCGTTGGTGCCTGATGGTTGCGGCACTGATGACATGACGACGATAGTTGATGGAGGGTTTTAAAAACTGTATAATTAAGCGGCAGACATATACATGATATTCACAGACAGAAGTAGATAGAGCAAGGGATAGAGTGGGGTTCTAGGTCAGCTAACACTTTGTGCACGCGGCACCGCCGTCAGCGACGGACCCTGACCTAAAACTACCCAAGTGGTGAGATCTTCCCTAGCCTGACCTGGCTAGCCCGGCAATACGCCGGCCATGCGTGGCACATTAAAACCCTGAGGATTCGACTCCGAGACCTCGTGTCTTGTGGTTTTAATTGGTCACCTAGTCTCCACCCCTGATACACAGGCCAATCACCATCCCCTGGCGATCGGATTGGGCGGGTTACCACATCTGGGTTTAAACCGCGGTGGGCAACGCCCCCCGTAACCCTGAGACATCGGTCACCCTCTCTCACAACAGAAAGAAGGAAAATATTAAAAGCAACTCAAACAAACAAAATGACCACTCAAAAACCCGCGGACACACGTGCAAGCGGCCGGGAACAAGCCTCTACGAACGTGGCGTGCGCCGCCCGTTCCCACGATTCACGTCAAAGGCTGTACAGCCACTCCACGCCAGCTGAAACCCATAACCATCCGTCTTAACGACCCGGTGCGTCCCGAAGATTCTCCGCCGTTGACAGGCAATGCCTCGTTAATTGGACCATGGGCCAGAAACAGCGCGTAGGGACAAAAGGACACGGCGGCCGGCTCAGGTGTCGCCTCTGCCGCGCCCATCCCGAGCCGCTACGCGCACGCCCGCGCACGCCTCCACTCCGCGTGCGCACGGGCCAACAAAGAGAGCACTTTCCCCCACATCGACCGTTGTCACGCTCCAGTCAATAGCTCCAAGCCTCCGCGTCATCAGAAGCGCGTCGGGCCAATTGGTTTTACAACCGTCCCTCCGGCTAAACGCGCGCGCAGGCGGCCTCCTAAGAAACCGCTGCCACGTCCGCGGAAATCGCATCGAACATCCGACCCACGCTTTCCCACGCTCGAAGTGTGCTTTGGAACACGCCGTTCAAAACAATGCCACAGCCCAGCTGAGCCTCAAGAAAATTCGTCTCCACGCAGGCGGCTTGATCCAAAGGCCGTTTGCTCTTAGCAAGGAGGCGTCTCTAAAGCCCTTCATGCGCCCTTCAGGAAACTGCCACTTCCCACGCGTTCGACTCTGCAGCATCGCTGGCGCCTGGAACCCTTACAGAGGACAATAATTTCACGCCGGAGACGAAACAAAAGATATACTTTTCCGCCACGTGCCGTGCCTGCGTAGGGATGTTCGTTCAAAGCCGTCGGCGTTACTACACTCGGCCGAAAGAGTTACCAGCCGTGACTGCAGCTGACACCATACCAACAAAGCGGGTACGTGCTCTAAGCTAAAAATTTTACACTTTAAGGTAATTCACGTACCAAAGCTATATGTGGGCTATGGGGCACGATGGACTGGAGGGCTCCGGTATAATTTCATGCCCCTTGGCACGGGACTTTTGTCTGCCTTTTTCCATCAGATAAAGTGCTTCCGCAGCCGTCAATCGATTCGCGTTCTTGGGCTCACCAGCGCAACGCCTTAAAACTGAGCCAACGCGGCGTGTTTTCTGCCGTAACAGATGCCTCAACCAACCTTGTACCCCCTAACTAAAACAACGGGGCAAGAAAGTGACGCCTGTCTATGGAAAATGTAAAAGGAATAGATTGTTAGCAGAAAACAACTAAAACAAAACTTGGTATATACGCCGCCTAATAGCACTAATTTTCAAACTACATTTCGATATTCCCGCGGTTTTTCCTCATCATTAACCTATGTTTAGCAAACGGTGGATGGCGCCAAGCGGCCAAGTAAATATCAGCAAAAAAGTACGAAGGAGCCTTCTGATAACAGGGAGTTAAGAATGCTTGGAACGGCTCCAAAGGGGAGCCACCGAGCCGCTCTCACAATAAACAAACAGGAGATAATTCTGATCTAATTTGCCACTTGATAAAACCAACCAACCAAGAAAATTTAACCAAGAACCCAACCAAGAAAATATTTGCAACGTGGAAGAGCAGGAAGAAAAGAGTAGAAACGAGACCTATGCAGCCACTGCTCATGAGAAGGATTTCGCAGAGCCTTCCGTAAAAGAAACACACCTGTTGCTAGAAAAATCATATAAACACCATAACCAGGAGATCATATAAGGCAACCTCAACGTCGCAATCTCCACCGTGAAACGAACCCACAACTAGTAGACCGACAGGGTAAGAGTTCATACCCAATGACTGGTCAGGATCACAGCTCCGGAAAACAGCTAAACATATCGGTGTAGACCTAAAGAAGTCCAGGAGGAATGGCAGGGTGATTATATACATTCGAGGAAAGTTGCAAACCCATGTGAACACATTATACAGCGACTCCAGGATGTACAAAAATACGAGGCGCCAATTGTCGTAGGTAGATACTCTGGCCTGTGTGACAGCATGGTTATTATACGGGGACTAAGAAGCCAGAGCTGGAGTTATCTTCTTGGCAATCCGACTAGCGGAAGTATCGAATAGAAGCGTAAACATGAATTCAGACTTACAGAGCGCCTTAAAATGTTACTGCAGGCCGAATACCTAAACAAACGCTTCGTTAAGATACTGTGACCTACAATAAAGAAAGTTAGCAGTCACCTGGACACCTGGAAAGAAGGCTCAGGGAAACAACGAAGCGCCAATCAAGAGGCACACAAACTCGAATACCGTGCCTCATGCCGCCACGAAAACAGCTATCCCTGTGCTGTGTGTTTATGCCGAGACGCAGGGGAAACCCGAGCCGACGGCGCGCAGCCGGTGACTCGGCCCGCCCGACGAAGGAATTACGAGGGCGCGACCGAGGGAGGGGAACCGAAAAATAAAGGCTCTCTCAGAATGAACGCCAAACGTGTCGGTTGTACGTTTCTCGCGCTCCGCGAACACCACATAGTGGCAGCGTACGTTCGAACCTACTACGACAGCACCGATGGAGGGGTCGCTAGCGCAGGGTGGAAAAATGGCTATGTCCAGTTTTCAATGCAAGCCTTCGGAGGAATTTACTTTCGCAAGCCCAAGTGGGTGGCCGCAATGGAAGCGGCGTTTTGAACGTTTTCGCATCGTGAGTGGCCTCGCCTCGAAATGCGCGATGGAACACGTCTACGCATTTGTCTACTTTATGGGCGACAAGGCAGAAGACATCCTTGGCTCATTCAAGTTGACAGAGGAACAGAAGAACAGCTGCAACGATGTTTTGCAGGCGTTCCAGAACCAGTTCGTAGGTCGAAGAAATGTCGTGTACGAAAGAGCGACATTCTTCAAAAGACAACAGCAGGAAAGAGAAGCTGTCGAAGAGTTCGTCACTCAGCTACACCCACTGGCCAAGTTGTGCAGTTTCGGAGAACTGCATGACGAGATGATCCGGGACCGGATAGTAGTTGGGTATCATTACCCGCAAGCTGTCTGAACGAATGCCGCTGAACACGGAGCTGACCCTCGAAAAGGCCACCAACATGGCGCGACGGTCTGAAGTCGTAAAACAACAAGCTGCTACGCTCCACGGAGACAAGTAAGGAAACGTGGACAGAGTCGGCCAGACTCGTAAAATGACCGTACCTTCAAGGAATCGAAAGGGGTCTGTAAAACGAGACAAGAAGCCGCCTGAATCGGAAGCAAAGCAGTGTGTGTTCTGTGGCTACTCGCAGCAAACTACAGGGAAGTGGCCTGCGCAAAACGCCACGCGCAACAATTGCCGCAAAAACGAACATTTTGTCCATGTCTGCAAAGGAGGAGCATCATTCCGCGAGATCGTCGGTAGCAATGATGTCTTTCTCGGAGCAGTCTCGTCCAGCTGCGACGACAAGTAAATAGCTACTATGGACATCAATGGGTCGCCCGTCACCTTCAAAGGGGATAATGAAGCTGATGTGACTGTGATTCCTATGAAAACGTACAGGAGATATTTTGTGCAACTTCATCTCCAGAAGCCAGAAAAGGTTTCGAAGGCATCTAAGAGTGACAACTCTCTGTTTCCGGCATTATAACGGCAGAGATGTCATACCGCGACACGTCGATGAAAGGAAGCATCTACGTTGTCGATGGTCTTCAGATGCCTCTCCTGGCAAGGAAAGCCTGCGAAGAACTAGGCATTGTAAAACGTCTTGATCAAGTCATCATTCATAAAAGCAAAGCTGTCAACCCACAGGGTGTGTTTCCCAAGCTGTTCTCTGGTCTTGGTAAAATTAAGTTCGCATACAAGATCAAGCCTAAAGAAGATGCTGCACCGTTAGCGTTGACCACTCCTGGGAAAGTTGCCATACCAATAATGGCGAAAGCGAACGCAAAACTTCAAGTGATGGTTGAGCTTGATGTTATCGAGCCAATTGAGGTGCCATCAGAATGGTGTTCTGGAATGGTCATTGTTCAGAAACCTGACTTAGATGTACACATATGCGTAGACCTGACTGAGCTAAACAAGTTTCTAGAGCGAGAGGTTAACCCTCTGCCTATCAGTAAACATGTCCTTGCGCAACTTGCCCAAGCCCAGTACTTCTCCAAAGTTGACGGCAATTCAGGATTTTGGCCATTTCAGCTAGCGGAAGTGTCTCTAAGCATGACCACGTTCATAGCGCCATTTCGCAGGTACCGGTTCAAGAGACTACCGTTCGGAATCAGTTCAGTGCCGGAATTATTCCATAAAAAGATGTCACAGTTTTTGGATAACCTGGGAGGCGTCCTGTGTAACATGGATGATATCCTGATCTTCGGCAGGACTCAAGAAAAGCATAACACCCGTCTCAGAGTGCTTCTGGAAAGGTTACAGAAACATGCCTTCAAGTTGAACAGTGAAAAGTGCTAGTTCAATGTTCAAATAGTAAAGTTCTTGGGACACATCATTGATAACCAAGGAATTCATGCCGACCCGTCAAAAGTGCAGGCTATCATTGGCATTAGACCTCCATCAAACACTCAGGAGCGAGGAGGTTTCTCGGAATAGCAAACTACCTGATGAACTTTGTCCTGAACAGGTCAGAGAAATACCTCACCCCATGAGCGCTCTTCTCAACGCGAAAAGCGAGTGGGTATGGACCGCTTCCCTACAGAAAAGATTCGAAATGCTGACGAAAAAGCTGTCTGAAAGTCCAGTTCTACCAGTATTCATCCCATAGAACATGACTGTAGTTTTAGCAGATGCCACATCGTTCGGGGTATCCGCAGTTCTGCGACACAAGCAGAAAGATGGAGTCTGTCGACCTGTAGCGTACGCATCCCGTAGCCTGTCAGAGACAGAAAGGAAGTACGCTCAGATTGAGAAAGACGGCCTTGCTGTGACCTGGGTATGTGAGAAGTTTCAGGAGTATGTCACTGGCTTACAGTTTCCCATTAAAGCTGACCATAAGCCATTAGTTCTTAATTTTATGTCGAAACGTTTGTCAGATGTCACTCCCGGGCTACAAAGGCTAAAAATGCGGATAATGCGACTTCATATTGTCGCGAAGCGCCCAATCCGTTTGCTCTTTTCTCTTTTGTAACATCCCTCTCCGGTCGCCAAGCCCCGCTTTTTCTAAGAAGCGCATGCGGAGAGTGTCTCTGCGTGCTGACCGAAAGGGAGACGGCTGTTGAGGGGAGCGAGCCATCGTCTCAGCTTAGGTTACGGCGCCGCAGTGGCGTTCCATTCCCCCGTGGCCTGTGCGCTGGTCGCGTTCTTGCTCCGTGTCCTCAGTGTTCTTCAGACGGCCTTCCTTTTTTCCCCCTGCCTACTTAAATGCGTTTTTTCTAAATGACTTTCTTTACACCCATAGTTCTCGAGGCGCGCGTTTTCGGGTTTGACCTTGTCTCTGTGTTTGACTTTTCCTTTTCATTTTGGCGGGAACCTAGCTGATTGGAGCTAAGAAGCGTCTCGCGGATTGGCTGCAGAAAGCCTTCTTCCATTAGGTGAGCACGCTCCAGGATGCACTTTTGATCCCAATACGTTCCCCACCGGACCGTTTGAAGCGAACATAACGCGGCTCCGCTGGCTATTGGGCGACCGGGCAGCAGCTGCACCAGGGGAGCCACTTGCTGCCGGTCGTCGGGGCCAGACGCGGGAGCCCTTCGCCCGCCAAAGGGGGAGCGCACGTGCCGGTTTGGAACGCGGACGTGTCTTACATCGGCTCCGTGAATTATGCCAAATTTCGGCGGACCACCTTGCCCCATCCTGCCCAACATTGTACGTACGTGTTAGGCTTAACATTTGGAGCCTGGCGATACCACTTTTTGGCAATTCCGCCCATTTTTGCGGATTTTACGGCCAATTTTCTCTGCGAGGTGAGGCCGCTCGGCTAAGCCTAACGAGGAGTACGACCACCCCGTGCCGCGTCAGCGGCCATTCCGGCGTACGTGACCGGGGCCCCAGCGGCCGCCGCAGCCGCTGCCCGGGCGGAGGCAGCCATGGATGCAAGTTCGGCGGAGCTCGAGGACCGGAACCAGCCTCATTTCGACGGGAGCTCGGGCCGCACGGCGATCACCGTTCCCGGAGAAGAGGATTTTTCACCGGGAGGCCAAGCCGGCTGGATTACCGCACAGTGAGGAAGACGACCACCAAAGAGCGAGGAGGGGACTTTGCAGCCGGCCCCTGCAGCCACCGGAACGCCGATCAAGGCTAACAATTTCCAACCAACGAGAGCTCAATTTGCTCGGAAAGTTAACGCAACCATTGAGAAGGCAGCGAGGATGCCCAACAACATGCCCCGCAGCGAGTACAAGATTATCGTTAGGCCTCGCGGAGGACTGATGGTCGGCAAGACCGAGCCAACGGAACTCATGCGCGCCATTGTACGGGCGGCTGGAATTGAAGCGAGCGCGTCAGCGGAGGACATGACATGCCCCAACGTTGCGCAGAACATTGTGGTGGTGAGCACTCCGGACGAGGAACGAACCATGCGCTATGCCCAGATCCGAACCATAACCATGGGAGACCAGATTTTCGAAGTGTTTGCGTATCACGCGGCACCGGAGAACACGGCCAAGGGTGTCATCAAGAACATCTCCGTCACCAATACGCACGAAGACATACGCCGGTATGTGCTAAACAACTTCAACACCAAGGCGATTGATGCCCACCGCATTGACAAGTCGGAGGCCGTCATCGTACTATTTCAAGGCAACAAGGTACCGTCTTACATCAAGTATGGAATGGTGCTGGTGAGGTGCTACCTATACCGGCAACATCGTGAAGTCTGCAGAACGTGTGGGCAGGTGGGCCACCGTAAGGACGTATGCCCGCACCCAAACGCCAGGGTCTGCTTCTCCTGCGGCAAGTCGAACCCGGGACAAAATCACGCCGAAGAATGCAAGCCACGCTGCAAGCTTTGCGGCGGCCCACACCCAACGGGCATGGCGAATTGCAAGAACAAGTTGAAGACGCCGTATCTGGTGAAGAAACGGCAATGGGATCACAAGAACTAGGCAGCAGCAGAGTCAGCAAAGCCAGCGCCTGCAAAGGTCAGAATCTCCAGAAAGGACGATTTCCCAGCACTCGTTCCTGGAAACCACCGCAGCCGCAGCAAGAGCCACATGGCGAGCTGCGATAGGCGGAGAAGCAAGTCGCGCGACGGCGTGACGTCATGGACCTCGGTCGCGGCAGCTGGCGCCAGCGGAGCCAAGAAAATGGCAGCGCCGACTGCGAGCAGCGGAGCCAACAACCGCTCCCGATCTAAAACGCCGCAAGTCTGGAAGGACACACACAAGTCCGAAAATCAACTACTTAGAGAGATGGTGCAAAAGCAACAAGACGAAATTGCACGACTCAACCAGAAACTAAATGAAATCTTCAAGCAAATGGCGAACGCAAACGTAGGCCTGGCCCCGAACTTCAAGCCACCCCAATGGACTCAGGCCAAGGTACCCCAACCTCTCACCCTGACGCCGCGTCACCTACAACAGCAACAGGAGAAGCAGAAGCCCACCCAGCCCTAGGAGGACGAGGAAGGGAATCTCAGGGCAACACTGACATGGACGATGCAGACAGGGAGTCAACCGTCTCATCTATATCATCGCGCACAGTAAGCGAAGCAAGAACCACGGGCAGCATAAGCATCGCGGTTCGCATCCGCCGCAACACTGAAAGAATAGAGAGACTCGCGAAGCGCATGGACGCGTTCGAGCACCGGGTGAATGCAATGCTCGATAGAATCGAGAGGGAACTATATGCCCTCCAAGAATGCCTATACAGAAAGCTCGGTCGCGATGATGAAGCGCCGATTGGAAGCCACGGTAACAACTGCACGCCACAACCAACATGGCAACAACAACCAAAGCAAGCCTGAAGATTTGGCACTGGAATGCCAATGGCTTCCGGTGCCGAAGATCAGTGCTACAGCAACACCTGCTGGGCCTCGAGTCACCTCCCGACATCATCATGGTCCAGGAAACGCACACTGAAAACGCACCAGCCCTACCCGGCTACCGCACGCACGCCAGTCCCCCCAGCGCCCGCGAATGCGGCAAGGGAGCAGCGCAAGGGGTCTGCACTTTCATCCGCAAAGGGATCACCTTCATCAAGCACGAACACTTTCTCGGACTCAGCAGCTCCATCGAACACTGCGCAACCGAGGTGGTGATCGGCAAGAAGCGAAAGGAGACGTTACTCCTCGTCAACACCTACAGCAACCCGACACATAGACAGAAAAAGTTCAAGGCTCTACTACACAAGGCCCTGAACACGGCGTCCCCAAACGACACTGTCATAGTATGTGGGGACTTTAACGCACAACACAAGGAGCTCGGCTACAAGAGAACCGCAGCCAAGGGAAGGGATCTGCTGGACGATGCGGCTGACGCGAGCTACATCATGCTCACCGACCCGTCCAACCCCACCCGCATCGGCACATCGGTGGCCAGGGACACCAACCCGGATCTTACATTCGTGCGCCTGCCAGACGGCAGACCCGTACAGTGGATGAGCACGGGCTACAACCTGGGCAGCGATCACGACATAATTGAGGTGACGATACCAACCCTTACAAAGGATAGGATCGGTTACCGGAAAATCAAGCACAAGCTCACCAATTGGCACCAGTTTCGCCAAACGAACCTGGGCAAGATTACTGACATTGAAGCACGGACCGAGGGGCTGGTAACTGCCGCATCGCAGGCAACCACAGAGGTGGAGACGGACGAAACCACCCACCGAATAGACCCCCGCCTCGCACACATGATCGAGGCGAGACAGGCACTGGAAAAGCGATGGAAGCGCCAGCGGCACAAGAGGAAACTCAGAAAGAAGATTGCCGAACTTGGACGCAGCATCGAAAAGGACAGCAGATAACTATGCGCGCAGCAATGGCACGCCATCTGCAACGAGGCTGACGTGCAACTTCACAAAGGCCGAACGTGGAAGCTGCTCCGACACCTGCTGGACGAGTCCAAGAGCAAGGACTACCAACAACACAGTCTGGCGAAAATCATCTACACTATCACCAAGAAGGTCGGGGAAGAGGAGATGTGCAAGCGCCTACATGAACGCTACCTCCCCAGCACTCCGAGCGAAAAGCATCGAGACTATAGCGGTCCGCCCAACCCCCTACTCGACAAGGACATTGAAGAGTGGTAGGTGCGCAAGGCGGCCCAAGACCTAAATTGCAAATCAGCCGCGGGCCCCGATCAGATCAGCAACAAGGCTCTACGAAACGTGAATGACGAGGCCATTACGGTACTCACGGCTTACTACAACAAGTGCTGGCGCGCCGGCAAACTGCCCAGACAGTGGAAGGCGGCCAGAACGATACTAATCCCCAAGCCAAACAAGCCACCCGGCATTGAAAATCTGAGGCCCATTTCCCTCCCCTCGTGTGCGGGAAAGGTCTTGGAACACGTACTCAACAACAGATGGCAGAGATTCCTGGAAGACCGGGACGTGTATCCGAGCACGATGCTGGGCTTTAGAGAAAAGCTCAGCACACAGGACGCCATGTTGCTCATCCAACATGAAGTCATGGACCTCACAGTCAACACCGGGGACAATCGGGCCATCCTCGGTCTGGATCTGCAAAGCGCCTTGACAAGGTGCGCCACTCTGCAATCCTAGCCCAGGTTGTTAGGCTCGGACTAGGAGAACGAACCTACATTTACATACGAGACTTTCTGTCGCACCGTATGGTCAAGCTACAGATTGGCAACATGCAACTCGAAGAGAGGGAGCTTGGCAGCATCGGTACCCCACAAGGCTCAGTCATTTCACCGCTCCTATTCAACCTGGTGATGATTTTGGGTAGCCGAGCGGCTGGACACGCTTCCGGACGTGAAATATACAATCTATGCGGATGAAATTACCCTCTGCGTTCCCAGGGGCAGTGACGGCCACATTGAATCAACACTCCAAGAGGCGGTTGACAACATCGAGGACAGCCTAAAGGACACTGGACTCAGGTGCTCCCCGCAAAAGTCGGAGCTTCTCATCCTGCCTCCGCTAAGGAGACACCGCAAAAGGTCCATGGAGGAGGCCGAAAAGATCACGCTGCGAATGGGGGACGGAACCATCATCCCCAAGGTCCAGAACATTCCGGGTGCTCAGCATGCACATTGAAGCCAGCCGCAGCAACACAATCACAATCGACCGGATGATCACAAAGATGGGGATCGCAATGCGCCTCATCAAGAGGATCTCCACCTGCAGACAGGGGATGCGCGAAGCTTACCCGGTACGGCTACTACAGTCTTTTGTGATGAGCCACGTCACATATGTGGGCGCGTTTCATTAATGGAAGAAGCAAGAACGGGATAGGATCAATGCGGCCATCCGCAAATCCTACAAGGCAGCACTGGGCTTGAACACAGCACCAGCAACAAGGCACTCCTCGAACTGGGAGTGCGCAATACACTGGAAGAGGTGAACGAGGCGCAACGGGTTGCACAGCTCGAACGCCTCGGCTCCACAAAGACTGGAAGAAGAATCCTGCAGAGGCTAGGCATCAACCCTCCCCTGACCTCACTGCAGGACGACGAAGTCGCGCCCCTCAGGGACGAAATCATCCGCAAAATCGAGGTGCTGCCCCTGCCGCGCAACGTCCACCCGGACAAGAACGCGGAACGGAGGGCGGCGCGAGCCCGAGCGCTCGCCGAAACGCACAAGGGAGACGCGGGCGCCGTGCACGTGGACGCGGCCAAGCACCGCGACCGCCCAAACACCTTTGCGGCGGTGGCCATCAGAGCCACCACTGGTGAACTGCTAAATGCCTGCAGCATAAAGGCCAAAACGGCCAAGCAGGCAGAGGAGGCTGCCATAGCCATAGCGCTCACCAGCTCAACAACTACCACCATACTCAGCGACTCTAGGTCGGCGATCGCGGGCTTTGCCAGGAACGCAGTCTGCGGGACAACGACAAGCATCGTTGGTGGCGGCCAGAGGACAGAGACTGCATACATCCGCTGGTTCCCCGCTCACGTGGCGGGCCTGATGGACAACCGTAACGAGGAGGCGGACGCCATTGCACGCGAACTAGCATCGTGCCGTGCAATGCCACCCCGTCCCTCGCCAACGGTAGACCAGGACATGGAGCTCCTGACTTCATACGGGGACGTGCTACAATGGCATCGCATGGGAAGACAGACCCTGCTCCCACCTCACCCGAGGCTCACGAGGAGCGAGGCGGTGCTTCTTCGTCAACTACAGACAGGAACGGTGCTCACCCCAGCGCTAGCGCGCCACGTGTGCCCCGGCGTCTACGAGAGTGAGAAGTGCAGTGCGTGTGCGTTGGTGACTGCGGACCTAGCGAACCTGATGTGGGGATGTGACAGACACTCTGTGTGCATGGGGAGCAAAGATCTCCCACCGGACATTATCGAACTCATGAGCTCTAGTGAACACGAGCGGCAACTGCAAGCGGTCCAGCAGCTCGAGGCTGCTCTGGCGCGGCAAAGGCGAAAAGGAGACCTCTGAGGACTCGTCGAGTAGCCTGCGCTGCAGCCCAGGCATAGCTTCGGGGTCTGCCTTGTTTCATAGACAGGGGAGCGGTGAAGCCCCGCGTGGCCTGATCCGCCTCCTGCCCGCCGGAAAAGATTCACTAAAGTCATTTTCTCTCTCTCTCTCGTCCGCCAACTATGTTTTGTTAAGTACTCTTCATTGCCTGTTTTCTCCTATTTTTATGTAACAGTTGTAACGTTTTGTCTCTATGTTTTTAATCGAAGCGACAATAATTAATCAAGTTAACCTTTTGAACTTCTAAAACCTTCGAGTGCTTCCTCGCCGGACTCATCCTTCAAGAGTAGCGGTGCTGCACCAAATTACGCCGTTACAATATAAAATGAGACATGTGCCGGGAAAGGACCTTGTTGCTGCTGACGCTCTATCTTGACAGCCGCTACCTCACCGAGAGATCACTGAGCTTGACGAAGAAGTTGCATGGTACGTTAGAAGCGTATTTGCCAATTTTACGCCAACTGACAAGAGACTTGTGAAAATTCGACGAGAGCAAGCGGCAGATCCCATTAGTAGCACATTGAGCAGCTACAGCAATGATAGATGGCCAGACCGCAAAGAGCTCCCTTTCGAATGTAAGGATTATTGGCAGTACAGGTCAGAAATAGCTGTTCAACATACCCTTCTCATGAAAGGATCAAGGGTTATAATTCCTGGACCCATGCGCAAAGAAATACACGCGGAGATACACCGGGGACATCAAGAAATTGTTAAGTGTCGAGAGTCGGTATGGTGGCCGGGTGTATCGACAAAAATCGAAGAGCTTGTTTGCCGATGTAGACCATGCGTCAAAGAACAGGGATACAGACATGAACCGTTGATGCCATCTGCTTTTCCCGATCGACCATGGCCGTAAGTTGCAATGGACGTGCTTCACTGTGGAATGAAGAACTACTTGCTTATGACTATACTATGCAAGATATCGCGAGATCGCCCTGCGTCCGAGAATGACATCGCAAGAAGTCATCAAGCACGTGAAGTCTATTTTCGCAAGGCATGGTACGCCCGAAACAGTTTTCAGCGACAATGAACTTCAGTTAAAAAACTTGATGGCTCTGCTTACCACCAGTTCGCGGAAGAATGGGGCTTTGAACACATAACATCAATCCCCAGGTTCCCGCAAAGCAATGGGTTCGTTCAGGCAGCCATGCGGACCATAAAAAAGAGCCTTTAGAAAATGGGAGACCGTTATGTTGCTCTTCAGGCCTACATAGCCACGCCATTTGCAAATGGCTTTAGACCTGCGGAGTTGTTAGTAGGATGGCGTCTGAGAACGTCTGTTCCGGCAGTGTCTAGTTCGCATGATTCCAATGTGGTCGACAATACAGCGCTCCGGGCGTGGGAACTACGCCGAGCAGCCCAGCACAAGAGAAACCACGACAGAAGGTACGGTGCTTGGATCGTCGGTGATATAGTGCCGGGAGAAGCGGTGTGGGTAAAGAAACAGACCAAGTCTAGAACAGTACTTCCATCGGCGGGGTCCTGATGTTTTACATTCTGGAGACAGACACAGACAAATTGCGAAGGAAACGAATCCACTTAGCCCCAGTCCCTGAAGTTGAGGTTCCACACTCGTCGAAGGAATCAACGCCTGGGAGAAACCCGTCAGCTTCGCAAGATGCAAGGAGACGTGAGCTGACAGAAGCGTCAGTTCACGACGATCAAAAGCCGCCAAAAAATAATGAACCCCAGAAAAGCTCATCCGCCCCACAAGACTATAAGACACGGAGTGGACGCGTAGTCAAGCCTGTCCAACGCTTGTAAAAGGGAAGACTGAGAGGGGAAGATGTGCTGTGTGTTTATGCCGAGACGCAAGGGAAACGAGAGCCGACGGCGAGCAGCCAGTGGCTCGGCCCGCCCGACGAAGGAATTACGAGGGCGCTACCCGGGGAGGGGAACCGAAAAATAAAGGTACTCTCAGTCTGAACGCCAAACGTATCGGTTGTTCCTCCCGCTCCGCGAACACTACAATCCCCTCGCTAAAAAATTCCTTGCCATCTCCAGTTACGTGCTATGTGGGGATAGGGTGAACCGTGCAGTGTATGTCGGTGTTGCTTACCGCTAAATTGCTGCCAATGTGGAAGGAAATATACAGGGTGATTTTGTTTTAACTATATACAAATGCACATTTATTATGAACAAGCAGCAGTCGTGTAGCTAATGCCAGTCAATAGGAATATTGTGTTTATCGGGTTCTGCTACCTCATCCAACTAATGTTCCTGGAGTTGAGGTTTCCGTGCTTTTAGGTCTCAGTTCAGGAATACAGCCCGTAAGTTGTCTTCGTGTCATACGCCCGAGCATGCTACGTATGATTTTGGGGAAAAGAGGTATACAGCTTTGCTGTGAAAGTCATGTGCCTTTGGAGGACGAAGAGTTCTACCGCGAGGTAATAAAACACGAGTGTCGCGGTGTGTTCTTTCAGAACGCGTTGCGTTTTAGCGCGAGCAGTTTGAAAACGAGTGCCCCAGTGTTTTGTAGGGTGACTACATGAGACGACAACAACGATGACAGAGACGCCGACAGCACTAGCTCCTAACGTGCTTCGCCCTATAACGTTAAGCAGGTCTAATACGCCTGGGAACACGTGTTCCTAAGCGTAGCATGAGGATAAATCATCAGAAGTATTTGCAAATTCATGCGGGGAAGCAGGTTCACAGGGAATATCCGAAATTATCTTAAAACAGTAATAAATTCGGGAAAACATCGACCACCTTACAATCAACGGAGCCGTGCTTAAGGAGTTTCTTAGGGTATAGCTAATTAAATTCTATTCTAAACATTTCTGTTCTATCGAGACGTGGGAGGCAGCTTTCACCAGCTAGGTGCATCAACATCAGTGTTAGCTGAGTGAGACCGCAAGAAAAGAAGCCGCTGCTTCTGGGGCACTGAACTTCAGGTTCTACCCGTGAGCTACCATTTGTTTACCCCCTTTCCTATAAAATGAAAATTTCTTTTTCAACAAATATTTTTCCTGTTTCTTTCTGTCAAGAAAACCCAAAAAAACATTCAGTACTCGGAAGACTATACACAATAAACGCTATTTAACACGTAACTTCCGGCTCCTCACTGAAATTAACCAGCATTTCGCAGCAATAGCCTTTCACGCTAATATTTTAAGGCACACAAGCGCATAGAGCCTCTGTCTATCCTGGCCGAAGGCGCTTAAAAAGTAATACTGCTTGTCTCTCTTCGCTGGCATTCAGCGATCGCGAAGCAGAGATTGTAAATGCAGCAACTGAGTTCGGGAACGCTTCCTGGGCGTCGAAATAATGCTTAGGTAGATGTTATCCGCACCATTTTAACCCCGTGCTGTGCGTAGAAACTGACATTGAATCAATGCTGCGCGCTAAGCTGAGGGTGGTATTCGCATTTAATGAACAAGGTCGTGCAGGAAGACATTGTATGGGCATTTGGTGAAGAAAAACGTAGATCCGATTCCGCTAAACAATTTGAATGACCACTTACCAGCTTTACAGTGCTGCATAACTCTAAGTTTAGAGAGGTTGACGCGCAGTTAAAAAATAAGAAGAAATTTAGTGCAAAGTTTATAAAATATTACTTAAAAAAGGAACGCCCTGGGTAATCTGAAAAAAACTCCAAGAGCCAGACACAACCAAGCACAAAACATTTAGCATTCCTTCCTAAAGAAAGTTGACGGAAGCGAGAAAGCTAAAAGTCCGTGCAATGAATCGCCAATCCTTTAGAGAATGAAATTGCTAGCGAAAACCGAATGGTAGGGAAGATTTTTTCAGCGGTCAGTAAACGTGCCTCTGAACGCTTTAAATTTACAAGGATACGTGGTTTATGGGATAATGATATACTGCTGTACTTACTCGTAATCAGTGTGTGTGTTTTTTCATCTATAACCGCTCATTTTTAGCTATTTTCAAGTAACCGCTGGTGACAGAATGGAAGCTCGCTTTCGATTGATTGTGGTGTTTAACGGGTAGAAACAACACGCCTAACGGGGCGCACCGTAGTGGAGGGCTCCAGAATAATTTTTACCACCTGGGCATCTTTACGTGCGCTGAACCCTTTAACACAGGGAGGTTCTTGCTTTTCGCCTTCACCAGAAACGCGGCCGCCGCGGCCGGGAATGGAACCCGCGCCCTCGTGCTCAGCTGCCCAATGCCTTAGCCATTGAGCCACCGTGGCGGGTACCGACTTAAAAAACCGCTGACCCATTAAAACGAATCAATTAGCTTCAGTGAAGTGAGCCGTTTTGCCGTCTCTAGAAAAGCGCGACATGGGAGGGGAACAGCGTGACACGGGTGAGCTCCGCTGACGACTGTCGTCTTTCCGTGGCATTTGCAGTGTAGTAAACAGGGACGAGGAATTTTGTTAAATTTGAAGTTGCGGTGAAAATTCATCCGGTCACCATTAGGTTTCGTCTTGTATTCAATGCATCAGGTGTCTGGATCGTTCCATGCATCAGTTATTGCACAGAATACATGGGCAGTTGGAAACGTCGCGAAATAGGGCCAATAATATTGTTGGTACTTTGGGTTGTCGACTAATGAGTAGATCAGAGTGCAGCCAATAACCAACATGTTGAAAAATGATGGCAAGCTGTATTTCATTCCGCCGTTTCGATGCAAAGACGTTGCACTGAGTATTTGCTTTATTTTTTGCAGAAAATCGCTAACAAGACTGTGGCACACTTTAGGGCCAAGACATGGAAGTTCCGCATTATGTTCTCCTTGTCAGTCGGCGTCATGGTATATGTTGGGGACAAACCGATTTCCCACGCCGGCGCACCTTGCGATAGTGGCTTTCTAATGGATCCGAGTATTATCTGCGATATTAAAATGAACTTAACTGCTGATAGCACAGAGTATGCGGGCTACATAATTTGGGCTAAAGATAACCGACATCACTTTTTGGCTTCGATGGACGTGAAGAAGACAGAAAAACTGGTGAGTTGTGCCTGTTTTTTTTATTTTTTTCTGGTGCGTGTTAGCTTGGTTAGGGTTTGCTTTCAGCTGAAATATGGTTATTCACGACTTCAAACGAAAAGAGCGATGTTGTCAACTTCTAGTTCTGGCACAAAGAATGCTGTAGATCAAAGTGTTTTCTGTTACGTCTGTAAATATTGTAAGGTAATGCTAAGTTCTAACATAATTAGCAGAATGAGTCGGCAGGCGTATTAAGAAAATCCGGAGATGGGTAGCAATGCCGCCAATTTTAGCTAAATAAGCATGTGAGAGCTTGCGCGTCCCCTCAGAAAAGGCTAGATCGGTTTACTTCTTCTACGTAATCTTTTTTTCAGATGGGCTTGTACGTAACGGACCAATCCGAGGGCTGGGCCCTTTTCAACCTTGAAATGGAGCTAAAATGGGGCTGCAACGAAAGCAATGTATTGCCATCTATGGACACGTATTCGAGGATAGCCAGGTGGCGGAACTACAGCGTCTCAACACCAACCCCCTGATAAGAGTCTTACTGTACCACGTCTTCTTGAAATGAGCATCCTTATCAGACGCCGTTTTTTGGGGACCACCGTGTGGCGTTCATGACGCATTCTCTTCGTAAATAGAAACGACGGTCGTGTTGCATTGATGCAGATACTTTGTTTTGCGTCCCCGCGGTATCCCAAGGTTGTTGGTAAACAAAATCCGTATCAGTGCCGTTCTGTTTTTCTACTTCGTGCTATCAATGAATAAATTGTTCGACGTCGCCTTAAATTGTTCGACGTCGCCTTAATTGTGCTTGGCATGGCTTCATGAACACTTTCAAACGTCGTTGATCAAAGTGTTTGTTGATAAAAAAAGTCCAACATCATATCACGTTCAATTATTTTAAATTGCGGTTGTTATGAACGCTCCTTATCTAAACCTACTCGAGTGCCTGTTAGTGACTCAGTCTATGCCGCGCGACATGCATATGTAGGCCAAAGTATCGCTCCAAAACCGAAACAACTTTTAAATGCGGAGCATTTCTTAGGTTCGCCTGGTCCTCCGTGGTTGATGGCGGCGCCGTCCATACTCACACTGCGCACGCGAAACTGTCCTCCTTACACCCACAGCTCCACGATACTACACTATAAAAAAAATAGTTATCGGGGCCCGGTTTCGATCCCACGACTCTCTGGCCTCAACAGGAGGTACGCGGTGCTCTTCCCACTACGCTACAAATCCGGGACAGGAGCAAGTGCTACGAACGCGCCTTATGTCCTTGACTCATTCAAACTACGTCAAGAAGCTACTGATACAACGAAGGCACGCGAAGCTGAACGTCAACGGAAACTGAAAACTTTAGAGGGGGATGCTGAATTTCCCGTTGAAAGCTGTGGCGGGAAGCGCCACGTGCCTTGCAGCTCAACCAACCCCGTCCGCAGCGCCTCCGAAGCTGATTGTGGAGGGATGCCCCTGGGGATTGGCCAACCAAAGAATCCATCATGAGATAAGTTCGCGTTCAACCACCGTCGTCATCTTCCCGTAGGGGAACCACCGAAGAAGAAGAAGAACGAGAAGACAAAGCTGCGAAGAGGAGGGAGTGTACATTGTTCTGAGCCGGTGCACCAATGTCAACAACCTTAACCTCACCAAAGCTGACGGAGACTACCGATTCTACCACAGAGACAACATGGACAAGAACATGATGGACAAGTTTCGGCGCCTCGAGAACCACCGCCTACTCACCGTAACACAACAGCACTTGCGTGCCTTTGCACCGGTGTGGACCCGGACGCGGAATTCCCTCTAGCGCTAGAAAAACCAGATCACTCAACATAACGGCAACACAATGGAACCACACGAAACCGCCGCGATGCTTCGCATCCTCATCAGGGTTCCCCGCGGGAAGATGGAGTAATTCTTTTTTTGACAGCTGCGCCACAAGCTTCATCTTACAATAAAGCCTGCTGCTTATGCTAGGCTCGGGTACAATTATTGACAGAATATTTGAAATAGTTTCAGCTAGCGGATTCGTTTTGATACAATCTACGCAGCTTCTTTAACGCTAACCGTACTTGGCGTGTTATGGCGACAGTATTGAGGCAGACACTGACGCAATATCTTTGCCAACGGCAGAACCCGTTACACAGGTAATCCACACGCAGACACTGACGCAATACCTTTGCCAACGGCAGAACCCGTTACACAGGTAATCCACACGCTGAACGGTATCAGCACGCTGTGCGGTCACTAAAAAACTGCAGTTCTGGGGAGACCTGAACCGCGCGCGCAGTGTTGAGGCAGTTATGACGGGTGGTGTCGGAGGTGTGAAGCCCCAGGTGTCGTGCCTTTTCATGCTGACAACGCTGCTATGTGGCCACGCCAGCCGGGAAGAGAAGCTGGTCGCGTTGGCATGGCTCAGATGGAAGCGTATTTAAATGAGGTAAAACAGCGATGCGAAACAAGTATTCTACCGCCCACGCGCTTTCTTCATTCCGACTTCCGTGCGTTACTTGCTATTTCTATGACATTGACGTGACAGAAACGCGCTAAACTGTTCTTTTGTACCCATCACGTGCCCCACATGTTGATTGCTTTGTGCAGCCAAGGCTTGTCTCGCAGGGGAGTGCAGGTATGACGGCTTGGGATTCGTTTTAAGCGAAATTTGCACTCCAACGCTTCCAGCTAGTTTCTAAGTCTTGGAATACTAAGTTGTTGATATTTGAAGCGCGAGACATTTTATACGGCAGCGTTTGGCAACGAAACGTCGAGCTGTTTGAAATATTGCCCCGCAGCAGTCCTTAAAGTCCCAAGCCTCTCAGAAGATGATTCGGAGCCGAAGTAAGTACATTTATTCCTTTCGACATGCATGTCGAGTTGATTAGTCGTGAATAGCCACCATGAACAAGAACGTAGCACACCTAAAATGTAGGTCAAACTTACATGTCTTCGCACAGTGACACAAATTTCGAGTAGATAGATTATCAGCAAACACCACTTGAAGATCATCACACTCTCACGTAGGCAACAACCAGCGGTTTCGAAAGAAGCATGACTGTAGGCATTCAGTAACCCTTCTCTGTGTTTGGACCACTCTCGGCTTGTCAGCGTTCCCAATGCTTGACTGTCTACGTTCATACGCCTACTCGGGACGGCGGTGCCATCATCAACACTAGTTGCCAGTTAACTTCTCCCGTCTCGCCGTATATACCAAGAACACCTGCTGTATTCCTGATGTAGCATCGTGTGCGGTGCAGCTTTACGCATTGAAATAGATCATGATTTTGTAGTCTTATGGTAGAATCGCGTGGCCACGCTCGCCTATGTTATCATTGGAGGGGGTTGTGGTTTGCGACGGGATAACGAGAGGAAATTCACTGGAGATATTTTTAGCTCATCAGGGAGCTCACCTACATACAACCCAGTGCAGAGGATGGGAAGCAGAGGGACAGTGATAGAAGAAAGTAGAAAGAGAGAGAAATGTATAAAGAGTTGTCATTCCTAGAAAGCTGTCAGTCCGGGCACCCAGTAAATCACTGCACTCCGGACTGCAGCCGCTGCGTAATGCCGGTCATCTCCAGGAAATGAAGCAGATAAGCGAAGACTTGCCTTTGGGTTCCCGCAGGCCCCTTCGAGAACAGAAGGCCCTCCATGCCAACGCTGGGAAGGCCTCGACGCTGGAGTGCTCGGTGGAGCTCTACTGTCGGCCCCGCGTGGTTGGGGCATTAGCAGAATAGGTGCTGGAGCGTCTACAGTTTGGAACAGTCCACACAGGTAGGGGAGTCCTTGAGCCCGTGTCAGTGCAGACGCTCCTCCACTTTGCAGCAGTTGAGCCACGGCGGAGAAGCATTCAGCGGGCGTCTCTGCTGATGCGTGCGGGCAACTGTCTGGGCGCTAGGCCACTCACGACCCCAGGGTCGGGGTGCGACGTCTGCACCATGCGGGCCAGGGCAGTGCGGGCCTCGTCGAACGCGTTGACGTGTTCGGAGACTTGGGTGCCCTCCTGGTGGGCCTCCCTGGCAACGGAGTCGGTGTCTTCTCGTTGCCCCGGTTGCCACTGTGGCCCGGCAGCCAGTGGAGCTGCAGGTCGCAGCCTCGGGAGGCCACAATACGCAGCTTGGTTGCAAGAGAGCGCTCCGGATAGCCGCTGCTGTTGGTGGGTTGATCGGCCGCGTGCAGCCACAGCAGGGCAGTCCTGGAGTCCGTAAGGATGACCGCCCCGGGGTCTTTATGAGGCCCCTTCTCGAGGAGGAGGTCGGGAGCCAGGAACTGCGCTGCCAGCTCCACCTGTATGGCGGAACTGGGGAAGGGCAGGCGGCAGCTCCGGCTGGCTCCAAGCTCAGGCACCACGCACGCAGCCACCCCTTCGCACGTGCTGTGCTTGACGGAGCCGTCCGTGAAGAGATGCAGGTAGCTGCTCAGCTCGTCCTGTAGCAGGGCGGCCGCCTCGTGGCGGATGACCTAGGGTTGTGTGGTCCGCTTGTTGTGGACACCGCGGAGTGTTATGATCTGCCACGCCTCTCTGGTGCCTGGTGGTTGCGGCTCCAGATGGCCTCGGTTCAGAACCTCGATTCCCTCCTCGAAGATAGTGAGCAGCGCACCCATGTGCGAGCTGGGCTGGCTACGGAACCTCTGCAGGAGCGGAGCCCGTCACCTATGGTCACCAGGCGCTGGGTGTGGCGCAGCCCCGTCTGCTAGGCCCGCATCTCGATGGGCCAGGTGCCCGCCTCGGCGTAAGTGCCCGCCGCCGGTGACGGGGAGGGAAGTGCCAGGCAGAGGCGGATGGCGCGGCGTTCGTCGATCTCCAGCTCTTGCCAGAGTCGTATTCACAGGTAGGCGAGTGGAAGCGCGTACAGCACAGCTGCGGAGCCCATGCCGTTGAACACGGGCTGCGCCACTTGGTCTGAGCAGCCATTGCATCGTGACAGAAGCTGCCGCACCCCTTGTAGCACCCGTGCGCTACGGGCCCTGAGGGCCTTGACAGCTGGCAGCCATGTGAGCCGGCAGTCAATGAGCAGCCCCACGTACTTCACGGTCAGCCGCCAGGGAAGAGGCCACCCGTTGAGTGGGATGGGCAGTGATGCCCATCGAGCCCTGCATCCTCGTGGGTGCAGCATAATGGCCTGCGTTTTGGCCTCTGAGCGCTGCAGGCCATGACTCTCCAGGAAGACGGCAACTCCGCCGAGGGCCTCTTGGAGGTACGACTGGACTATGTGGCAGTCTTTCGTGGGGCCATGGGTCCAGAGTACCACGTCGTCAGCGTACACCGCCACCCCTACTGGTTGTCGCAAGCCTGTAGGGATGCAGTCGGGGAGAGAAGCCAGCACCACGTTGAAAAGGAATGGGCTCAGCACGCTTCTCTGGGGCACCATGGAGCAGACGTCTTGAGGACTGCTTCTTTCTGGGCCGACCTTCACTCGCAGGGTCGGGTCACACAGGAACGTCTGGATGAAGCCTCCTAGGTGCCCCAAAATGCCCATACCATCCAGGGCCTCCAGGGTGTCCCCGTAGGCAACCGTGCGGGATGCCGACGGCATGTCCTGCATGAGCAAGAAGGCCACCTCCTTGTCGTGGCGGGCCTGTTCCAGCATAGAGATGACGTCCCCCAGAGAGTGAGCCATGCAGCGGTGTCGCCTGAAGCCTCTTTGGTGCTCCCGGAAGATACCGCTGTGGTTCGCAATCCACTCGAGACGGGCCAGGGCTGCACTCTCCATGACGTTCCCAGCAGCCGAGGTTAGGGACATGGGCGGTAGGACTCTGGTTCCGTCGGGCGCTTGCCGACCTTGAAAATTGGTGAGATGAGCCCCACGAGCCAGGGTGGCGGAAGGACACCAGTCTGCCAGACAGAACTGAACAGTTGGAGAAGCGTCTCTGAATTGCGTCCAGGTTCCGCATCATCTGGTACGTAACCCCGTCCATACCAGGAGTGTTCCGTTGCTTGGGGCATGGATTCAGGGCGGCTTGCACCTCACGGAGCGTGATGTTCATGCACGAGAGGGACACCACTTTCTGGTCGTGTGGGGTGGTTGGCGCTGCGTTGGTGTAGGCCGCAGGAACTGGAGACGGGGTTTGAGCAGCCTTGGCAAAGTGGTCGGCGAACAGCTCTGCCAGGGCACCTTCTGTGATGCCCAGGGATATGGCGACCGCATTCAGGGTACGGCGGCTGGTGGCGGTAGGCCCCAGCAGAGCCTTAAAGATACCCCAGGCTCTGCCCGGTTCCTTGCGAGAGACCATGGACGAACACAGCGACTCCCAGCAATGCCTGCGACGCTGCAATGCCTGCGACGCTGCCTGCGGCGGGCCGACGCTGCGTCGGCCTGCCGGTACTCCGTCGAATCCTCTGGGCGCTCACTTCGCAATGCCTTCCTCTGTGGCCGGTTGCGGTGGGCCCGAAGGCGTAGCAGCTTCATGTGCGGGAGTGGCGTGCACAGAGGTACCTTTCCCCGTATGGTTGCCTTGTAGGCGCACCGCACGACTGCTGCGAGGAAGTCGACTTCAGGTTCCTCGGTCCATTTGGTCATTTCGTTGTGCAAGTCGACAAAGCTATTGACTGCGTAAGCCCTTGTGTCGGCTCGCTTGCGGTGGTTCCCGGGGGTAACCAGTATGGGGTAGTGGCCAGAACCCCACGTGCTGGCGGCTGTCTCTCATGAATAGGCGCACCGCTGCGTCACTAGGGTAAGGTCGATGCATGACTGCTGGACCGTGCCACGGCGACAAGGGCGGACGAAGGTAGGGCTGCCGTTGTTGCCCACGTGGAGTCGACGGGTGGAGACGGCGTCGTCTAACAGTTCTCGTCCCCATCGGGGGGTTCCGTGACTCCCCCAGACATGGTGATGTGCGTTAAAAGTCGCCGGACAGTACAGCGCCCAAGCCCAGGTTTGCATGCAGCCAGCACAGCGCCACGGCGTCCCATGGTTTCTGCGACTGGATATAGACGCTGCCCACGGTAGTGTCCGTTGTCCCCATACGTACTGTCAAGGTGGCACACACCATTGGGCCGTCAGCAACTAGGGCCAGGTCAACAGGAGCATGGTTGAGGGTGGCGCGCACATAGACCGCTGCCCGCAACTTTCCCGGCGGGTGGATGGCGTCGCGGCACGGTGTGCTGCTGCAAGGTCTCAGGCGGCAGCTCATGGCGGTGAGATGACACGTGTAGCCCGGCAAGCGCGGCGTGTTGCCATAGATCGACACTTCCTACAGCGCCAGCACGTCGAAGGACTCCCGCAACAGGTGCCCAGTCAGCTCCGCAATGCGACGGCCAAGGCCGTTGCAGTTCCACAGCAGGATGCGTGGCCGCTGGCCTTTCCCACAGGGTCTGCTAGCCATGGTGGAGGTGGGCAGGGGGGCTCAGGAAGGCCAGGGCGTCTGTGGCCGCCATCCTTCCAGGGTCATCGGCGGGAAGTCGGCCCACCAAGCTGTGCATCAGGGACAGGAGGACGGGCATCAGCTGCCCTGGGACGGGGGCTGCAAGCGCAACGGCTGGGGCTGCGGGTGGGGCGGGCTGATGGGCAGTGGTGAGCCTGGCTGCCTTCCGGTGGGCTGCGTACCGGGGCTGCCGTCGTCTCTGGACAGTCCGTGGGCTAAGCCGTGACTGCTGCTTTGTGCTGCGCCACCTGACCATCTCGACGTAGCTGGGCTGCGCCGATCAATCCGACGCGTCGACCTCAGCATGGGGCACTGGCTTTAGTGCCTGGGCCATCGCTGTGGCCACACGGTGCTCGTGCTGGCGGCGTGGGCAACGGGGGTCCGTCACACTGTGGCGGCCACAACAGTTGGAGCAGCGGGAAACAGCTGCGGTGCACTGTTGTAAGTTGTGTCCTCCCCCACAACGCGCACACCTCACGGTATCCTTGCAGCCGACCGTCATATGGTCAAGTCACTTACATCGGCCGCACTGGGTAGGTCTGCGACGACAGGCTCTCACACGGAGCAGCAGCTTGTGGACAGCGACGAAGGGGGGTTGGACCGGTACCGCAAAGTTCACCACCACTGCACCATTGCGCTGCCGGGACACTTCCTTTATTGGCACATCAGATTTAACGTTGGCCATTATCTCGTCCGACGTGAGTTGCGGGTCCGCGCCGAAGATCAGGGCACCACTAGTGCCGCGTTCGACGGGTCTATGGACTCGTACGGGTATACCCCATATTTCCTCTGTTGCCAGCCGTAAAGAGAGGCACTCAGCAATCTCGGAATCGGCTGCAACAGCGTTTAGGCGACTGTTCATGCTCACTTATGAGAGACCGGCGACAGCGGCGAATTCACGGGCGACTACTTCCCTCGATACCGCAAGGAAGGAGGCGGAGTGGTTAGTGGGCAGAAACAGGCAGGTGCCGACAGCAGGCTGGTTTCACAAACTAGCTACACCAGCCTAGAATAATCATGTATGATTTACTGTGTTCTGGATGAAATTCGATGGTTGGAGAAGCCCTTGCGCTGAGAGATAACCGCAGAGCAGACGCCATGGCATTCGACTTGCCGACGCTCGCCTGCACAGGTAACTTTGTTGACTGATGCTTCGCCGCCTGTGTAATTTTTGAGTGTTTAGGGGAGCACACGTTCGCTCTAATAAACGTGCTTCCCTTCAAGACAAGTACGTTGTCTCTCGTTTCGTGTCGTCTGGTGGAGTTGCGGGGTACGCACCCTATATGTTTTTGCGACCTCTAGAAGCCGCCAAGCCAGTCCCCGACTGCAAGGTTCACTACCAGACGTGGGTCTTCTGCCAGAAGGTCACAAGAGAACTAATGCTTCAACCAACACCATGGTGCGGAAGCAACGGCGCCAATCGTCCTGCAGCAGCCCAGGGAACCGGCATCGTTCCAGGGAGCCTCCGCTGAAGACCCCGAGGAATGGTTGGAGAGGCTAGAACACGTGCGCATTTTCAACAGGTGGAACAATAAAGAAACTTTCCGACATGTCTTCATTTACTTCAAAGGTGCAGCTCGAACTTGGTTCAAGAACCATAAGAGCTATTTGATCGACTGAACTCAATTCAAAAGCGAGTTCATTACACCACCACTACCATCGTTAGAAAAGTGCGAGCTGCGCTTTTGCTAGAAACTCGAACACAGCACCCCAACGAAGGAGTGACGATCTTTGCTGAAGAAACGAAGCTACTGTTTCGTTTTGCGGACCCGGAATTGACGGAAGAAAAGAAACAGATTTCTTATGCGAGGAGTAAAGCAAGAACTCTTTGCCTGTCTGGTCCACAACTTCTTTAATACGGTGGCCGAATTCGCGTCTGAAGTGGCCCCGAAGGCGAAGACGCTAGAAATTCGAAAGAGGCGGTACGACCGCCCTTTTAACGCGCTGTTCTCCAAGACAATTGATGCCGCAACTGTAAGCTGCTATACATTCTGCTAGACTACACAAGCAGTGGTCAGGGAGGCGCTTCGGAAGTATATCCAACGACGCCGCAACCTCATGTGGCTTCCTGGACTGACATCATCCGAGAAGAGGTTCACCAGGCACTTGGGACTTCTACACCATCCGAAGCACTTCGCGAGCCACAAGCGATGACCTACTGCGCAGCTATTCATAAACCCCGCCCTGCTACAACCTGTCGTCATGAGGTCCCGCCATACTGCCGTCCACTGCTGCCCGCCCGAGACGCTATAGACCAATACCAGACGCAGAGAAAGACCGACGTGTCCCGAGTGCCTGATAATCGCCTGCAGTACTACTGCCGCGGAGAGGACGACCACACCTACGGTCGCTCTCCCTACAGGAGGCTCGGTTTGCGAGGGTTCTCCGTTGACGCACAATGCCCCCGACCAGGCTGCCGCCTTACTGCGATCGAAAAATACCTCTCCAAGAGCGACCGAAGACCCCGCGCTTCAATCGTTCACCGTCGCCCTACCCGTACCAGTCGCCAAACCGAAATAGCACTGCTAACTTCTCACTGGAAGGTCCTCCAGCCCAGGCGCGGTAAACTAAAAGCAGCAACGTTTGGAGGTAAAGTTGCACAACCACGGAAAACTGAAAACCCTTCACCGATGCAACGACGCGCTGAAGACGATTATTTACGACATGCCCTCAGCCCGATGACCCATTCAAACCCTGGCGCGACTCCCTAACAGGATGACAACGGCTAGACGCGAAGCGTACCCGAAATGACAGAGCCTGGCACTGAGAAGACGATGATAATGACGACGCGTAGTGCCCGACCGCCAACACGCACAAATCAAGATACAACGCCCCGACGCATCCAAAACCAGATGAAAGCGGCGTCCGACCTCCAGTTGTCCATTGACGGCGTTGACGTAGTCGCCGTCATCGACACGGGAGCAGACTACTCTCTAATGAGCGGGTCATTTACGCCTAAGCTGATGAAAGTACAAGATCGAATGGTCCGCACATGCGCACAGGAGAGGACAAAACATCTTTATTTGTCCTCCAAACGCGACGCGGCCTCACGTCGTGTCAGCCAGCCACTGGGCTTCCCTCACCTACTCATACATACACAGGAGGAGGCCATCTCGTAACGCCAAGTGGATGGTGCACATCGCGCGTCACCATAGACGGAACCACGTGCGCTGCTGCGTTCTTCATTTTGCCTAACTGCTCGCGCGATGTAATCCTTCGTACGGGCTTTTAGATGCGAAGCATCTCATGGTCGGTGCTATGTCCCTCCCGTGTTGTTTTTGTTGCGCTGTCTACAACCCCAGTGCGGATACTCGGCTTGCTGAACACCCAGTTGTGTCTTACCCTTTAATGGCTCCTGGAGCGACAGCGTTGCAGGTGTCTTCCTGGGCTGCCACGAGACGAGCACGCTGCTCTCCCCTCTTCACTGCCGTATAAACCTGGTGTGCAAATGCGCTGCGCGCTACTCTACTGCGCATGCGCGCCTCTCCTCAATTCGTCTGGAATGCCCACGCGTTGCGCGCTACTCCACTGCGTATGCGCGTCTCTGCTCTATTCTCCGCCTCACAGCCGTATAAACAGCCGATAAACTAGGTGGGCACACCGGCTACGTACTACTCCACTGCGGGTGCGCCTCTCTCCTCCATTCACCTGGAGTGCACACGCGCTGCGCGCTGCTACACTGCGTATGCGCGTCTCTACTCTATTCTCCTCCTCACAGCCGAATAAACAGCCAAATAAACCAGGTGTGCACACTCGCTACGCGCTCCTCCACTGCGCATGCGCCTCTCTCCTCCATTCTTCTTGTGTGCAGATGCGCTGCGAGCTACTCCACAGCGAATGCGCATATCTCCTCCATTTCCATCTACCAGCTGTATAAACCAAGTCTGTACACGCGCTGCGCGCCGTTCAGTCAGCTTCCAACCCCCCTCTTCGCCGGTTTGGCTAATTAAAGACTATCCTAACCACGCGTCTCCTTACTCTAACACCAGACACCAACTCTACTCACACTACTTACTTCAATTCTACTTCCACACCTACCAACCCCCCCTGCTGCTTTGCATCCTCCTCATGGTTCTCTCTTTGGGAACATCACGTAATTTCTTTAACGGACAACGGTGCCATTATTGATCTGCAGACAAGGTCGTAACCTTTTTCTCCAATCACTTCACAACACCGGTACTGAACCCCGAACACCGTGCTGCTGTAAGGATCGGCGACGATCAGGACATCCTGCATCCCGCGCAAGTTTAAAGATCACCGTCAGGATGCTGCTCCTGACATCGAAGCTGTAGCAGAGAGTGACTGAAGTTATTTTCTCGACCGCGGTGTTTCCTTCGCATGAGGCATTGCGCGCTTTAGGCAATGCAAACCCCATGTTTTGGTAACTAATTTAACCGAAGAGTACATCATTTAGGCCCTGGCGTCGTGCAGGATGTGGAAGTGCTCGGAAGGGTAAGGTGTAGTGACCACCGTATGGTAAGATCTCGAATTAGGCTAGAGCTGAGGAGGGACCGCAACAAGCTAGTACGAAAGAAGCCGATAAATGAGCAAACAGTAAGACGTAAAGTAGAAGAATTCAGGATCGCGCTGCAGAACCGATATTCCGCCCTTAACGAGGAAGCCAGCGACAACCTTACACGCATTCTCACGGAGTGTGCAGTAGAATTCGGGGGCACTATGGCTAGACAGGATACTGGTAAACTTTCACAGGAGACGAAAGATCTAATCAGGAAACGGCAAACCATGAGAATCTCTACCGCAGCTGACAGAATAGAACTAGCAGAGCTGTCGAAGTTAATCAAGAAGCGCAACACAGATGACATACGGAAGTATAATATGGACAGGATCGAATACGCTGTAAAGAACGGAGGTAGCCTGAAAGCAGTAAAGAGGCGTCTTGGCGTGGGGAAAAATCAGATGTATGCACTTAAGGATAAGCAAGGCAATGTCATCCCAAATAGGGATAAAACAGTCACAGTGGCCGAGGAGTTCTATAGGGATCTGTACAGTAGCCGGGACATACAAGATAATTCCGAACGAGACAGTAGTTCAGAGGAGATAGTCATCCCACCAGTAACGACCGAAGAAGTAAGGAAGGTTTTGAAAGAAATGAAAGGGGGCAAGACACCTGGTGAGGATCAGATAACAGCAGACCTCTTGAAGGATGGCGGAGAAATTCTACTTGAAAAACTGGCAAACCTGTATACGCAATGCCTAATGACCGCAATGGTACCGGAAACTTGGAAGAACGCGAACATCATACTAATCCATTAGAAAGGCGACATGAAGGACTTGAAAAATTACAGGCCGATCACCTTACTGTCAGTCGTCTACAAGGTATTTACCAAGGTAATCGCTAACCGAATCTCTGCAACCTTACATTTCAGTCAACCTAAAGAACAAGCAGGGTTCCGTAAAGGTTATTCAACAATGAACCATATTCACACGATCAATCAGGTGATAGAGAAGTGCGCTGAGTATACTCAACCCCTATATATAGCCTTTATAGAGTATGAGAAAGCATTTGACTCGGTCGAAACCCTAGCAGTCATTCAGGCGTTACGGAACCAGGGGGTAGATGAGCATTATGTAAGAATACTAGAGGATATCAATAATGGGTCTACAGCTACCATCATCCTCCATAGGGAGAGTAGTAAAATACCTATAAGGAAGGGTGTCAGACAAGGACACACAACCTCTCCAATGTTATTCACAGCATGTTTACAAGAAGTATTCAGAACGTTGTATTGGGAACAGGTGGGAGTACGGGTTAATGGAGAATACCTCAGTAACCTCAGATTCGCTGATGACGTTGCCTTGCTAAGTAACTCGGGGGACGAATTGCAAAGCATGCTTTCCGCACTAGGCGAAGAGAGTAGAACCGTGGGCCTGAAAATTAATATGCAGAAAACTAAAGTAATGATCAATAACCTCGGGACAGCACAGCAGTTTGAGATAGATGGCGAGGCAGTGGAAGTGGTAAGCGAATATATATACTTAGGCCAAGTTGTGACCCCAGATCCCAACCATGAGGCAGAGATAATTAGAAGGATCCGAATGGGGTGGGGTGCATATGGCAGAAATTCTCAGATAATGAATAGCAGCCTACCATTGTCGCTGAAGAAGAAATAGTATGACAGCTGCATCTTACTGGTACTCACCTACGGGGCAGAAACTTGGAGGCTCACTAAGAGGGTTCAACTTAAATTGAGAACTACTCAGCGGGCAATGGAGCGGAAAATGATAGGTGTAACATTAAGAGACAAGAAGAGAGCGGAGTGGGTAAGGGAGCAAACTGGTGTTAAAGACATATTAGTAGAAATTACGAAGAAATAATGGACGTGGGCAGGACATGTAATGCGAAGGCAAGATAACCGCTGGTCATTAAGGGTAACAGAGTGGATCCCTAGAGAAGGCAAGCGTTGCAGGGGGCGGCAGAAAGTTAGATGGGCAGATGAGATCAAGAATTTTGCGGGGATAAATTGGTCACAGTTGGCACAGTACCGAGGTAATTGGAAAATAATGGGAGATGCCTTTGCCCTGCAGTGGGCGTAGATAGGCTGGTGATGATGATGACATCATTTAAACAAGGGCGCGGCAAATGCGTTTCTTGAAGAATCGCAAAAACCAAGTCAAGTGATCGGGGTTACCAACTTCGGACGCGCACGCGCAGGTGCTTTCAAGATGCAGTATCTTTTGGACGTGAACACGGTGCTGCCGCAAGAAAGTCGGGGCAGATTACTGGATTTGTCATGTCGCTACAGTGAGTGTTTTTCGTCAAGCTCAAAATCATGTCACACACCCCCAGCGAAAAAATGAATTATAACCGAAAATTGAGCCCGACCTACCCGACAGTCACCGTACCGCGTGTCTTCATACGAGCGGGAAGCCATCCGGACACAAGTCGAAGACATGCTCAGCGACGACTTTACAAATGACACTGATGGCGCAAAAACAAAGGACGAAGATAGAAACAACGAGAACGAGTGCACTCGTCCTTCTGGTTTTTATTCGTCCTTGTTTGTTTTTCCCAATCATTGCCATGGTAGATTCCAACTAGGCCGGCTAACGGTAGTGACATTAAATAGCCATCGAAAAGGCGCTGGGCTGCTTCAGTTGCACTCGTAAAGAATAAGGATGGTACATTAGGATATTTGTTCACTGCCGGTGACCGAACAAAATCACGAAGGACAGTTACCTCCCGGCATGAATGAACGACACCCTCGACCACCTCGCCAGGCGAAGTACCTCTCATCGATGGATCTGAAGACAGGCTACTGGCAAAGTGATGTGGACAAGAGAGATCGAGAAAAAACTGCATTCACAACCGCGGACGGCCTAAATGAGTTCAAGGTGATTCCTTTTGGGCTATGCACGGCACCAGCAACGTTCGAAGGAGCCATGGACACTGTTCTAGCTGGCCTGAAGCGGCACACCTGCTTTGTATACCTCGACGACATTGTGGTATTCGCCCGGACTTTCGATGAACGACTTGCGAGGTTAGAGAACGTACTCGAGGATAACTGTACATCGGGGTTGACGCTGAAGCCCTAAAAGTGCCCCTTCGCGTACGAGTAATTCGCTTTGGGCCGCGTCGTAAACGCCGTGGGAGTCCTGCCTGATCCGGCGAAAACTTCATCTATAGTGAACTTCCCAAGACTGAAAGACAAGAATGGCGTGCGAAGATTTCTCATACTCTGCGCATACTACAGGCGTTTCGTCGCAACCTTCGCACGCATTGAAGAGCCACTCACGAGCTTGACGAAAGATAACACCCGTTCAAGCAAGGGAAAATGCCCAAGGGGAAGCATTTTGCGAGCGGCAACAACGCTTGCAAAGCCCGCTCCTGCTCGCTCATTTCGACGAAAACACCGAAACTGACATGCACACAGACGCCAGTGATTTATGCTTGTGTGCCGTCCTCGTCCAAAAGCAAAGCGGTTGCAAAAGGTTATTGCCTATGCTAGCCGTGGTCTCTCAAAGGAGGAGAAAAACTACTCTGCCTCAGAGAAAAAGTACTACTCCGCCTCCGAGAAACAGTCCCTCGTTGTAATATGGGCAATTTCAAAATTTCGCCAATACGTGTAAGGTAGACCATTCAAAGTTGCGACAGACCACCGTGCGCTGTGTTGGCTCGTCATTTTGATTGATCCCTCTGGCCGTCTTGGGCGGTGGAGCTTGCGCTATAAGAATTCATCGTAAGAATCGTCAATAAATCCGCCAGGAAACTGTCCCATGCCCCCGTCGACTACCACCTCAAGACGCCGATGAAGACAGCGCGTTCTTCGGAGTCGTGACAGAGAGCGACCTAGCCGCCCAGCAGCGTGCCGACCCCGAGATGCGCGTCATGAACGACTACCTCCAAAGACGGAACGTCGCCGTGCCTGGCGCCTTCAAATACAAGTTACACGAATCAGCCTCAGTTTCGTCCTCGTGATGAAAAATTTCAACCCCTCAACAACCACGAATTATATTTTAGTCATCCCTGCATACCTTCGTTACGAAATTTTGCAATCGTGGCACGACGATCCCTCGTCCGGGCATCTCGGCCCTGCACGCAGTCTTAGAAAAACTAAGGCAAAGTACTACTTGCTCCGCCTTACACCCGATGTGTTCCAACACGTCCGGAGCTGCTGTGACTACCAGCGACGAAAAACGCCGCCGATGAGACCCGCCAGACTTCTGCAACCGATCGGCGTCCCATCGAGGTCCTTCCAACAGATTGGAATGGACATTTTGGGCCCGTTCTTTACGTCACGATCCGAGAGTAAGGTATTGCCTTACCGACATACTAAATGATGCGTTACGCAGAAACCGCGGCTCTTCAGAGGGAAACTGCACAAGAGGCTGCAAAGTTTTCATAAGCCAAGTTGCGCTGGGACATGTAACCCCTAAAGTCGTAATGACAGTCTGCGAAACGGCCTTCTCGACGAGCCCACGTAAGGAATCTTACGATACAGCGACAGGGATCACTGAAGCAAGACGGCGTACAACCCCCAAAAAAACGGACTAACAGAACTTCTGAACAAGACGCTCGCGGATATGATGTCTATGTAGTTCACAGTTGAACATAAGACTTAGGACGAAGTCCTTCCGTATGTCACGGTTGCGTGCAACTCGGCTATCCAGGAACCTACGCAGATGACACCGTTTGAGCTTGTCTACAGAAGACGGCTGACTACCATGCTTGACGCCATGCTTCTGCTTGTATAAGACGGCGATTTGAACGCAGCCGTCCAAAGATACCTTCCGCGTGACGAGGAGGCCCGACAGCTCACTCCAGTTTGCACAACGAACCACTAGCTGGAGGATGCTGGGCACTACAGCCTCCGACGACGAGACACCGAGTACCGTCCAAGGGATAGCGTGTAGGTTTAGACTTCCATCCGACGACGTTGACGCAGTGCAAAGCTTCTTCAACGGTATTTCGCACCCTGTCGGATTCTACAACGTGTTGGCCAAATTAACGAGTAGGTGATTCCCGATGGCGATTTCAGAACATCATGACACACGCAGCCCAAAGTCGTCCACGTGCTCTGCCTGAAACCGTACTACGCACGATGACAAACTTTTTTTGTTGTTGTTTGTCCGGACTGTTTTATTTTAGCATCGGGTCGATGCCCTCTTAGAGGGGGGATAACGGAAGAACGAACGAAGCGATACCATGCCATGGCTGCCTGTTCCGGGGATCCTCACTTTACTCACACGGTCTCTCCGTGATGATGATTATGATGAATGGCGCGTTCCCAGCGGGATATTTAATACCCTCCCGCACCCTAGATAATCGATAGGTGCACAAAAAATTAGCAATCCTTACATTTTGTTTTTTCAGTCCATAATGCCAATGTTCGCGACGCGGTCGGGCAATGCTGTTCACACTTTCGTTTCCACCGATGCTTGCGCCGTCGTGCAGATCTCACGACCGCGAAGGACCGCCAAGGTAATGCGGACGACAACCAGACTGTGTGTCCCGCTGCCTCAAAAGGTTGCAGTTCTTTCGCCGTGCAGTTATTGCTTTGAGGTGGCTGTCGTACAAATACCAATATCTGGGAGAAAGAGTTCCTGTGCTGCAGGGAGTCTAGTAGTATTCTCCTGCCGGCCTTGTGCTTGCCTTCTGTTTGTTTTTTTCCACTCCTGACGAGATCCTTTTCGTGCTGCTTGCAAGCTCATTATGGTTCGGATGGTACTCCACCATGCCGTGCGGCGTCCTTGCACGCGGCATACGTGGCTGGCCAGGGTTTCTCGCCTTTGCCAACTTCGCTGATACAGAGAAACTCATATTCGTGGCTGGGTACAACCTTTAGCCACACTTTTTTGGCTAGACCTGGTCGGCTTTTCATTAGTTCCGGTAGGTGTTCACTCTTCACTGTGTCTGAAACTAAGATACATTCGATTGCTAATGGTGGTCGTTTTTCCTTCTCTTTAACGTTCTTGGCATCTTCATGGTTTTCGTCGTTTCCTTTGAAGGCAGCTACTGCTGTGTATTGGCCTGCAGCAGGCATAATCTCGTGTTCTCGACGCCCGCCTTCCGTTGGGACGCTCGACGCTACCTTGTAAATGGATCCTCCTTGCATGCCTTTCGCCCAGCCTCTTCTCTGGCATTTTAAAATGCTGAATCCTGCGGTACAACGAGGGCTGGATTCTGTACGGAGACTTGAGAGACGTTTCCAGAAAAATTTGTCTTGATTGTCTTCTCTCGTTCTCTTTGCGCCCAGAAGATCTTCTCGTCACACGTCGCGTGGGGCGGAACTGGATCTGCTTGCATCTCCGACCTAGACCCGTTGTAGTCGAATGAACGTCCTGGCCTCATCCTACCAGAAGTCCACATTGCAGACAACGTGGTAGAACGTGAACGTTGAAGTATCTGGGTTCTGTATGTTGTCACTATGGGGAACGTTCAGGTGGCTGTAGGTCGTCGCGATCAACTTCGGGAGTACTACCAGCAAGGTTGACGTGACCGAGCTGACGTGCGAAGGGTCGTCTAGACGGCATTGGGTGCCCTTGCCGGCACAATTGCCGCGTGCCCGCAGGTCGTTCAACGTCCATCGCAACCGACTAAGGGCCTCGCATACTACCGCGAACCATGCATTGGGTTTGTTTATTTGTGTTTTGCTTTTGCTTCACACCTCGCATCAGGAACCGCAGTTTCTTTTATTCCGTCATTTCTGGGTCCGCACGGAGAAAAAGTCGCTTCATTTCCTCGACGAAGATTATGACCCCATCGTTGGGGTGCTGCGTTCGAGTTTTCAGCAAAAGCGCTGCGCGTTCTTTTCTGACCACGGTAGTAAAGGCCTTCAGGAACTCGCTTTTGAACAGCCCAGTTTGTCAAGGAGCTCTCGTGGTTCTCGAACCAAGTGCGAGCCGAATCTTCCAAGTAAAAGAAAACATCGCGGAATGTTTCTGCGTCGTCCCACCTGTTTAATTTCCGGACGCGCTCCAGTTTCTCCAACCATTCTTCTGAGTCTTCTGCGGGGGCTCCTCGGAATGATGGCGGATCTCGTGGCTGCTGCAGAACGATAGGACGATATGCTTGGTTGACCATGGTGCTGGTTGCGACGTCTTTCGTCTTCGCTTTCTCCAGTAGCAGACCAAACTCGGGTGGTAAATCCTGCCGCCGGAGGCCGGCTCTTGTTGGACTGGCTTGGCGTCTTTCAGGGCTTGTAGTGGGCATGAAGGGTGCGTACCCAGCACCTTCACCAGATGTCACTAAGCCAGGGACGACGCAGTTGTTTTGGAAAAGAAACAAGTTTATTGGAGCGAACATGTGCTCCCCAACAATGCAAAAGAATACAGAGGCGGCGAAGCAGCGGTCAACAAAGTGACGTGCGTCGGCGAACGTCGCAGAATCGGATACCCCGGCGTCTGCTCTGCAGGCTTTTATCTTTCGGCGCACGTGGTTCTCAAACCGTCGATTCGAAACGAGAACAATGTAGATCCAAGAAGATTTTTACGGTCTGTTCACGTTAGATCAGAATGCTGTCCCTGTCAGAACAGATAACACATGCGGCACAGAAAGAAAGAATGGAACACGCGCTTCCCTTGGCACAGAGATAACACAGACCGGTGCAGCCAGGCTGTAAAAGCAAAATACAAATAAACAAACCCAAAGCATGGTTTGTGGCATTGCGTACAACACGACTATCCAAGAAACCACGCAGATGACACCGTTCCAGCTCGTCTATCGTCTAATGACGCGGACCGAGTGAGAAACTTCTGCGATGGTATTTCGGACCCTACAAGATTCTACGACGTGTTGGCCAACTAACCTACGACGTTATCCCCGATGGTGACTCCGGCACATCACGACGACACATGCGGCCCGAAGTCGTCCACGTGGTTCACTTAAAACCTTTCTACGAACGATGACTAACTCTTACTGTTATTTGTTCGGACTGTCGCTTAAGTTAGCATCGGGTCGATGCACTCTTAGAGGGAGGGTAATGCCGCGAACCATGCATTGGGTTTGTTTATTTGTGTTTTGCTTTTACCGCCCGGCTGCGCCGGTCTGTGTTGTCTCTGTGGCAAGGGAAGCGTGCGTTCCATTCTTTCTTGATGTGCCGCATGTGTTATCTGTTCTGATAGGGAGAGCATTCCGATCTAACGTGAACAGCCCGGAATAATCTTCTTGGATCTACAATGTTCTCGATGCAAATCGACGGTTCGTGAACCACGCGCGCCGAAAGATACAAAGCCTGCAGAGCAGACGCCGGGGTATTCGATTCTGCGACGTTCGCCGACGCACGTCACTTTGTTGACCGCTGTTTCGCCACCTCTGCATTCTTTGAGTTGTTAGGGGAACACAAGTTCGCTTCAATAAACTTGTTTTTTTTTCCAAAACAACTGCGTCGTCCCTGGCTTCGTGACAATATCATTTCCTCACATTGCATTGCGTCGTAGAAATCATGTTCCAACTCATCTCCTCCGAGAAGCTCACCGATCGCGTTGTTCAGCTTGCTAAGTTCAGTGCCCTTCTGTTCAAGCTCGTTGAGAGCCAACTACAAGTCCAACGCAGGCGGTGAGAGAACTTGCCGGAGCTCAGTCGCTCCCTTTAGCAGCCTTGTAAAAGAAGCGCGCACAACCTTCCTCAACGAACGCAGGGTGTACAGGTCATCACCAGCTTGGTATTCAGGGGACGTACAGTTGCTGCCAGGCATCGCATCCTGGACATAACTGAGCGTATCTGCGTCACGTTGAAGCTTTCGGTCAGTCGTAGAAGGGCGGTCAGGGCCAGCCATGGCGACCACCGGATGAGGGCGGGGCAACGGCGGTCAACGGTCGTGAAATGACGGAGTTCTACGAACCTCAAGCCGAAGGGGACGTCGGTGGTCTTCTTCGCCCCACGTGTTCATTCTCCAGGGCTTAACGGCACCAAAATGCTAACCGAACAACGACCAAAGCAAGACCGAAGCCATGATGGCCCGTTACGGGGATCCTCACTTTACTCGCACGGCCTTTTTATCATGATGATGATGATAATGAATGTCGCTTACCCAGCGGGATATTTAACAGGGGGTTTAATGCCGCGAAAAATGTTTCGTTTTTTCTTTGTCTTGTTTTTTCCGACCCGCTGCCCAGGGCTATGTTGCTGTGTCGTCAGTCAGCCAAGTGAAGCGCATGTTCTATATATTGTGTCGCACGTGTTATCTCCTTTCATAGAGAGTGTCGCAATCTACCGACACCAGCCTAGAATAGTCTTCTTTGATCTACACTGTTCTGGATGCAATTCGAGTATTCTAGAAGCCCTCGCGCTGACAGATAAATGACCGCAAAGCAGACGCCAAGGCATTCCAGTCGCGGACGCTCGCCAGCACACGTCACTTTGTTGACTGCTACTTCACCGCCTGTGTATTATTTAAATTGCTAGGGGAGCACAAGTTCGCTCCAAAAAACGTGTTTTCCTTCAAGGCACCTGCGTCGTCTCTGGCTTCCTGACAATATTGCTTGGTTGAAAAGCGGTGGCCTACTTTAGTTTCTTCAATCGGCGCCGTCTACATGGCTGTGAAAGTACCTCAGCAGCCACATTTTCAGGGACGCCATCGTCATGCAAGCGGCAATCTCTGCCCTGAGGTCATCGGGAAGCCATTAGGAAGCAAATTTATTGCCCTTTAGAGCAATACCAGGGTGTCGGCAGCAGAAATATTGTTACATTACATCTAACGGTATACCCCTCTAGGGAGTACAATTGGCTCGGATGGTGTGGCCGTGTGGTTGTGTAAACGAGACTATGAGACAAAATAAATTATTAGTGGGAATATTATGTTCACTCCCGCGTTCATTACCGCGTTTACACCATGTTTATTGCCATATCTGTCCTATTTAGTTTGTACTTTACACAATATAAAAGTCATGAGTACTTGTTTTAAAGACTGGTAAACTTTAGAGTAACTAAAATAAGACTGGCTTTCTGGAACCTGCCCAAAACTAGGCTCATGCTTTGGATGACGTTGCCCAGTTACGTGTTGTATCTTGTGTGATATTATGGGTATTCGGCCGCGCTTTTGCGGTTTGTCATTGATTTTTAAACTGAAGAAGCTGAGTTTGCAGTCTCCACACTGGGGCAGCCAACATCTAAATCCGAGCGGGAGCGCAAGTTTCCGCAATGGCCCGCACGGCGAGCCCTGCAGAGTGAACATTTTCCAACTGCTTCATTGAAGCATCCGCCTAGAAGTACCACCGCCACTTTTGTGACTCGCTTGGTTATCGGAGTCACCGCCGATGACTTATGCCGTTGGCCCGCAAAACCCCCTCCAGACGGAATGTGGGTGATAATCAGTGGCCGCTACAAAAGTAATTCATCAGAGGACCTTTCACTAGCGTTTGGAAACATACAAAAATTTGTCAGCAGCACATGCAAAGCGCTAGTTTCGGGCACGTAGTTTAAAATCACTGCGGGATGTGCACATACCTCGGCAAAGTTGGCACGGCTTACTCAAACTCACTCACAATTTTTTTTTCGAATCACCACTCACTCAAACTCGGACTCAATGCTGAGCAGCACATCTGCGCTCACTCAAACTCGAACTCACATTGAGGGCAAAACTCAAAACTCACTCGGACGCAAAACTCAAAAGGTACTCAAAACTCACTCGGACTCAAAGCTCAAAATGTACTCAAAACTCAAAATGTACTCAAAGCTCAAAATGTACTGAAACTCAAAATGAACTCAGAACTCAAAATAGACTCAAACTCAAAATGTACTCAAACTCAAAATGTACTAAAACTCAAAATGGACGCAAAACTCAAAATGTACTCTTACTCAAAATGAACTCAAAACTCAAAATTTGCTCAAAACTCAAAATGTACTCAAACTCAAAATGTCCTCAGACATGAAGTGTACTCAAACTCAAAAAGGACTCGAAACTCAAAATGGCCTCAAAACGAAAATTGTACTCAGAACGAATTTGTATTGAAACTAAAAAAGTACCCAAAACTCAAAATGTACTCAAACAAAACGTACTCAAACTCAAAATGGACTCAAAACTCAAAATGAACTCAAAACTCAAAATGACCTCAGAACTCAAAATGGGCTGAGAACTCAAAATGAATTCACAACTGAAAAGGCCTCACAACTCTCTCGTGCTAGGAATTTACTCGGGCTCAGATGGCCTAGATTTCATTAGCATTCAGTGTTCTCAAATTCACGCTTGGTAAAAATGTTACGGGTGCAAATTCGGGAGCTCAAAGTCTTGCATTCGGCACGACATGACACCGTAGCTCCTTTGAGGTCGGAAACAATTTCCGTTGAAGATTTAATACAGCTATACTTGCTGCCCATGATGACTAGCGCTGGTTGCAAGCTATTGTACGTATATATTCAATGTCAAACACTTGATGTAAGCTCTGTGTTCGTGTTCATGACAGAGGCGGTCCAGACTTGATTGTGTGCTAGGTCCCTGGGGCGAAACAAGCAAGATTGGGCGAGGGTATGTGCGTTCAGTGCTCCGTTCATTTACGTCGAAGCTGTTTAGGGGTACGGTTCTGTGCATTCTTGCTCTGCATCCTGAAAAAACGCCTGTGTCAAAGCGAACTGTACACGCGAATCTCTGAAGCGCGAGGCGTTCATATATATGCCTTTGCTTTTTTAATGCGTAGCATTCTTTGTCGAGCACCTTGCTCTCCCTGCCCCCGGCAGGATCGTGTAACGCCCTGCATTTACACAAAAGTAGCGATATCACGGAAGTTCAACCAGTATTCATTAAAAAGCGTAAATGTAGAGAATTGATCAAACTAAATGTTAAAAAAACTAAACAAAAAATAAGAAGAAAAATATCGACAAATATCGAAAAAGCTCGGAAAAGCACCACGCTACCTTTCTAAGCAATTACCGCCACCGTACCCAGCTGTTAACTTCCAGCACGCACGCGTGTGTGCGTGTGTGCGCGTGTTCGCGCGCATGTGTGAGTGCGTGCGTGCGTGCGTGTGCGTGTGTGCGTGCGTGCATGCGTTGCATTATTCATCTGTTCTTTCATTGTGTTTCACATGTAGTCGTTGGAGAACGGCAGAGCCCGAGTTAATTGTTTTCGTTTACATTGTTATCATGTGCTAGTTTTTATATCTTGCGCTGATTTCTTATTGTAAAAAAATCAGTTCGAGCGCGCACACAAACTGCGCTTGCTTATTTTTCTGAAGTGTTCTCCTTCTGTCGCAATGTCTGTTTATGTCTTGGTGGCTCTGTTGCCTCTCTCTCTTCTAAGCTCCATCAAGGATTTTATGTCTCACATGTAAATGGCCAATTCTGGATTCGAGTGCACGTTGGTAGACTGAGGGAAGGAAATTACAGACACGAAACGCGGCCGCCAGGCTTATTCATAAACAAATGTAAAATTCGCCTTTCTGATAAGCTGTGATGCCGCCTGTTACCTATGGCCGTCCACAATTTTCAAGATATCGTATTGTCACGAAGCCAGGGACGACGCAGTTGTTTTGGAAAAGAAACAAGTTTATTGGAGCGAACTTGTGCTCCCCTAACAACTAAAAAGAATACAGAGGCAGCGAAGCAGTGGTCAACAAAGTGACGTACGTCGGCGAACGTCACAGAATCGAATACCCCGGCGTCTGCTCTGCAGGCTTTTTATCTTTCTGCGCGCGTGCTTCTCGAACCGTCAATTCGCATAGAGAACATTGTAGATCCAAGAAGATTGTTAAGGGCTGTTCACGTTAGATCAGAATGCTCTCCCTATCAGAACAGATAACACAAGCGGCGCAAAAAGAAAGAATGGAACACGCGCTTCCCTTGGCACAGAGATAACACAGACCTGCCCAGCCGGGGGGGTAAAAGCAAAACACAAATAAACAAACCGAATGCATGGTTCGCGGCATTACCCCCCTCTAAGAGTGCATCAACCCCATGCTAACATATGTGACAGTCCGAACAAATAACAATAAAAGTTCGTCATCGTCCGTAGAAAGGTTTTAAGCGAACCACGTGGACGACTTCGGGCCGCGTGTGTCGTCGTGATGTGCCGGAGTCACCATCGGGGATCACTTGGTAGGTAATTTGGCCAACACGTCGTAGAATCTTGTATGGTCCGAAATACCATCGCAAAAGTTTCTCACTCAGACCGCGTCATCGGATGGGAGTCCAAACGCACACACGATCGCCTGGGTGGTAAACGGCGGCTCGGCGTCGGAGGTTCTAGCGGCCGGCATCCACCAGCTGCTGGTCCGTTATACGAACTCGAGCGAGCTGGCTTGGCCTCCACCGCAGGCTGAAGGCACCCTTGGACGTCGGCGTTCAGGTCGTCGTCTTCTACGTGCGGCAGAATGGCGACAACAATTGTAGTCGGCCGTCTTCCGTAGACGAGCTCGAACGGTGTCATCTGCGTGGTTTCTTAGATAGCGGTGTTGTACGCAAACGTGACATACGGGAGCACTTTGTCCCAAGTCTTATGTTCAACGTCGACGTACATGGACAGCGTATCCGCAATCGTAATGTTCAAACGTTTCCTTAGTCTGTTCGTTTGGGGTGGTACGCCGTCGTTCTTCGGTGATCCGTGTTGCTGTAGCGTAAGATTCCTTGCATGAGCTCCGCAGTAAAGGACGTTCCGCGGTCCGTGATGAGGACTTCAGGGGCTCCATGTCGCAGCAGAACTTCTCTTATGAAAAACATGGCGGGTTCTTGGGTAGTCCCCCTCGGAAGAGCGGCGGTCTCCGCGTACCGCGTCATGTAGTCTGTTGCTACGACAATCCACTTGTTCTCGGATCGTGACGTAAGGAATGGGCCCAGAAGGTCTATTCCAATCTCTTGGAAGGGTCTTGATGGCACGGCGATCGGCTGCAGAAGTCCGGCAGGTCTCGTCGGTGGCGTTTTTCGTCGCTGACAGTCACGGCAGCTCCGGGCGTTGTGGGTGACGTCGGATGTAAGGCGGGGCCAGTAGCACTTCGCCTTGATTTTTCCAATTGTGCGGGCTGTTCCGAGATGTCCCGAGGACGGGTTGTCATGGCACGCTTCAAAAATGTCGTCACGAAGGTCTGCGGGGATGACAAGAAGGTAATTCGTTCCAGTTCCGGGGCTGAAATTGTTCACGCGGACAGAGTTTCTCAGGCTGAATGCTGTTAAGCTGCGTTTGAAGGTTCTAGGTACGGCGACGTTGCATCGCTCGAGGTAGTCGATTATGACGCGTAAGTCAGGGTCGGCACGCTGCTGGGCGGCTAGGTCGCTCTCCTTCCCGATTCCGAAGAACGCACTGTCTTCATCAGAGTCTTGTGCTGGTGGGTCGACGGGGGCGCGGGACAGGCAATCGGCGTCGGAGTGTTTCCTGCCGGATTTATAGACGACTGTAACATCGAACTCCTGCAGGCGCAAGCTCCACCGCCCAAGACGGCCTGAGGGGTCCTTCAAATTGGCGAGCCAACACAGCGCGTGGTAGTCTGTCACAACCTCGAATGGTCTTCCGTACACGTAAGGGTGAAATTTTGAAATCGTCCATATAATGGCCATGCACTCTTTCTCACAGGCAGAGTAGTCTTAAATGGGGAGCATTTCTTAGGCTCGCCTGCTCCTCCACCGATCATGGCAGCGCCGTCCACACGCTCACTGCGCATGCGCAACTCTCCTCCTTACACCCACAGCTCCGCGATACTACACTATATAAAAAAGAAATAGTTAGCGGCGCCCGGTTTCGATCCCACGACTCTCTGGCCGCAACGGGAGGTACGCGGTGCTCTTCCCACTACGCTACACATCCGGGACAGGAGCAAGTGCTACGAACGCGCCTTATGTCCTTGACTCATTCAAAATACGTCAAGAAGCTACTGATACAACGAAGGCACGCGAAGCTGAACGTCAACGGAAACAACGAACTGAAAACTTTAGGGGGGGATGCTGAATTTCACGTGGGAAAGCTTTGGCGAGAAGCGCCACGCGCCTTGCAGCTCAACCATCCCCGTCCGCAGCGCCTGTAATGCTGATTGTGGCAGGATGCCCCTAGGGATTGGCCAACCAAAGAATCCATCACGAGATAGGTTCGCGTTCAACCACCGTCGTCATCTTCCCGTAGGAGAACCGCCGAAGAAGAAGAAGAACAAGAAGACAAAGCTGCGAAGAGATGGGTGTGTACATTGCTCTCAGCCTGTGCACCAATGTCAACAACCTTTACCTCACCAAAGCTGACGGAGACTACCGATTCTACCACAGAGACAACATCGGCAAGAACATGATGGACGAGTTTCGGCGCCTCGAGAACCACCGCCTACTCATCGTAACACAACAGCACTTGCGTGCCTTTGCCACCGGTGTGGACCCGGACGCGGAATTCCCTCTGTCGCTAGTAAAACCCAGATCACTCAACATAACGGCAACACAATGGAATCACACGGAACCGCCACGATGCTTTGCATCCTCATCAGGGTTCCCCACGGGAAGATGGTGTAATTTTTTTCTTCACGAGTACGACCGGCGCAGCCCACGGACTTTTTGATGGCTGTATTACGTCGTCGCTGAGCATGTCGTGGAATTGAGTCCGGATGGCTTTCCGCTCGTGTGAAGAGACGCGGTACGGTGACTGTCGGGTAGGTCGGGCTACATCTTCGGTTATATTTCGGTGCTTCCCTAGGGCTGTCTGACGTAATTTTGAGTTTGCCGAAAAACACTCGCTGTAGCGACGGAGCCAATCCAGTAATCTGTCCCGATTTTCTTGCGGCAGCGGCGGGTTCACGTCGAAAGGTTGCGGCGGCTTGGAAGCACCTCGCGTGCGCATTCAAAGTAAGCGACCGCGATCACTTGACTTGATTCTTGCGTTTCTTCGAGGAACGCAATTGCAGCGCCCTTGTTTAGATGCTGGTACTCCTCGGTGAAATTGGTGACCAAAAAATCGGATCCGCATTGCCTAAAGCGCGCAATGCCTCTTGCGACGGAGACACCGCGGTTGAGAAGCAACCTTTTGGCCATCCTCTACGATAGCGTCGATGTCAGGAGCAGCATCCTCACAGTAGACGGCGATCATCAAGCTTGCGCGTGGTGGCAGGGTGACCTGATCGTCAGCGATCCTTACAGCAGCACGGTCATCGGGGTTCAGTGGCGGCGTCGTGGAGTGATCAGAAAAAAAGTTATCGACTTGGTCTGGAGATCAATTATTGCGCCGTGGTCCGCCAAAAAGTCTATTCCGAGTATTATGTCGCGGGAGCAGTTAGGTAAAATTACCAACGCAGCAGGGTACGTGATGCCGTCTATGGTGATGCGGGATGTGCATGTTCCACTTGGCGTTACGAGATGGCCTCCTGCTGTGCGTATATGCGGACCGTCCCATCTTATCGTAACTTTCTTCAGCTTAGACGCGACTGACCCGCTCATCACCGAGTAGTCGGCTCCCGTGTCGATGAGGGCGACTATGTGATAACCGTCGATGGACAACTGAATGTCGGACGCTGCCTTCCTCGAGTTCCGGGGGCGTCGGTGCGTCGCATCTCGGCTTGTGCGTGTTGACGGTCGGGTACTGTGCGTCGTCGTTGTCGCCGTCTCAGCGGCAGGTTCGGTCATGTCTTGTACGCGTCGCGCCGTGTGGTTGTCGTCGTGCTCAGGAGTCACGTCAGGGTTAGGTCAGGTCGTCGGGATGAGGGCATGTCGTCAGTCACAGTCTTCGGCGAATTGTGGCGTCGTTGGAGGGTTTTCGTTTTTCCGCCGTTGTGCAACTTCACCTCCCGAAGGTGCCGCCTTTAGTTTTCCCCGCGTGGGCTGGGGGTCCTTCCATCAGCACTGCTACAGCGGTCGGGCGACTGGTACAGGTAGGGCGACGGCGAACGGTTGAAACGGGCTGGTCCAAGGCTGGTGTTGGACAGGTATTCTTCAATATCAGATCGGCGCTTGCCGGGTTGGGGGCGTGGTGCGTCGACGGAGAAACCACGAAGTCCGAGTCTCTTGTATGGGCAGCGGCGGTAGATGTGGTCGGCCTCTCCGCAGTGGTAGCACAGAGGACGATTATCCGGTGTTCGCCATACGTCAGTCTTCCTCGGCGTCTGGTTGCGTTCTACAGGGGGTCGGGCGGGCGACAGTGGGTGGCGGTAGGGCGGGGCCTCTTGATGACGTGTTGGAACAGGGCGGTGTCGAGGAACAGCCGCGGAGTAGGTTATAGACTCTGGCTCGCGGTCTGCTTCGGGTGGCATAGAAGTTCCCAAAGCCTACTGCACTTCTTCCTGGATCACGTCAGTCAGGGAAGCGACTTGAGGGTGTGGCGTCGTCGTCGGGAAAAGTTTCCGAAGCTCCTCCCTCACCACTGCACGGATGGTGTCGCGTAGTGAGTCGGAGTTTATAGCGCCAGCACCAATTGACTCCGAAACCAGCGCATTGATGGGGCGGACGTACTGCCTCGTTCGGATTATGAGCGTCATCTCCATCGCGGCGGCCTCAGACGCGAATTCGGACACGGTCTTGGGGGGGTTGCGAACATGGCACGCGAAGAGCTCTTGCTTCACACTTCGCATCAGAAACCGTAGTTTCTTTTCTTTCGTCATTTCTGGTTCCGCAAGGCGAAAAAGTCGCTTCATATCCTCGACAAAGATCATGACCCCTTCGTAGGGTGGTGCGTTCGAGTTTCCAGCAAAAGCGCTGCGCGTTCTTTTCTGACCACGGTAGAGTTCTTCAGGAACTCTCTTTTGAATTGAGCCCAGTTTGTCAAGGAGCTCTCGTGCTTTTCGAACCAAGTGCGAGCCGAATCTTCCAAGTAGAAGTAAACATGCCGGAACGTTTCTGCGTCGTCCCACGTATTGAATTTCCGGATGCGCTCCAGTTTCTCCAACCATTCTTCTGGGTCTTCTGTGGGGGCTCCTCGGGATGATGGTGGATCCCGTGGCTGCTACAGAACGACGGGACGATCGGCTTGGTTGACCATTGTCCTGGTTGTGATGTCTTTCTTCTTCGCTTTCCTCGGTAGTAGACTTAACTGCGGTGGTAAATCTTGCCGGCGGAGACTGGCTCTTGTTGGACTGGCTTGGCGGCTTTCAGAGGGTGTAGTGGGCACGAAGGGTGCGTACCCCGCACCTCCACCAGATGTCACGAAGCCAGGGACGACGCAGTTGTTTTGGAAAAGAAACAAGTTTATTTGAGCAAACTTGTGCTCCCCTAACAACTCAAAAGAATACAGAGGCGGCGAAGCAGCGGTTAACAAAGTGACGTGCGTCGGCTAACGTCGCAGAATCGAATATCCCGGCGTCTTTTCTGCAGGCTTTTAAATGCAGAGCATTTGTTTAACTCACGATGTCACCCGGCGCTGGCGTGCCTCGGCGTCCGCAACAGCCGTTCCAGGTGCGCCCTCTCCCCTCTCCTCCTCTCCCGTATCACGCTACCCTCCTCGCTCTCAACAACAAGTCCGCACCCCTCCCCCTGCACTATATAAAAAAATAATACTTACCGGCGCCTGGTTTCGATCCCACGACCCTGCGGGTGGAACGCAAGATGCATGGTGCTCTACCCACTGCGCCACAAAGCCGACACAGAATGGAAGGCTACGAACGCGCCTTATATCCTTGACTCATTCAAACTACGTCAAGAAGCTGCTGATACAACGCATTCACTACCTGTGGGCGGAACGCGAGGTACATGGTGCTCTTCCCACTGCACCACAAAACCGACACAGAATGAAAGCCTACGAACGCGCCTTATATTCTTGACTCATTCAAACTACGTCAAGAAGCTGCTGATACAACGTATTAATTACCACCAACACCACCAACACTAAACGCTACCGCAATACACCCACCCCCTATGCGACGCATTTACTCAAGTCCTCCTCGCGAGGAGATGGGCCCTTTTTTATCTTTCGGCGCGCGTGGTCCTAGAACCGTCGATTCGCATCGAGAACATTGTAGATCCAAGAAGATTATTCCGGGCTGTTCACGTTAGACAGGAATGCTCTCCCTATCAGAACAGATAACACATGCGGCCCAAAAGGAAAGAATGGAACACGCGCTTCCCTTGGCACAGAGATAACAAAGACCAGCGCCGCCGGGCGGTAAAAGCAAAACACAAATAAACAAACCCAATGCATGGTTCGCGGCACTATGTGTCGAAGGATTTGCTTGTTTGTTGGGACACGGGGAAAAGGAGGAAGGAACGTTTGAATGACAGTTATCACCAGAGAGTTTTTGAGTTTGGTGATTTAAGTTGGAGAGCTTGGCATGGCTTTTGTTTTTACCCCAGGCCATCCTGCCTCGATGATTCACGAATTAGACGCCAATATTTTTATTTTAAGGGTTTTTTATAACTAGGAAGCAATAGACATCTCTGGACAAACATTCGCATGCATATAAGAGAACTGCCTTACGGGTTAGCAAGGAATTTGGGTTAAACCCATTCCAGCCCTTAAAGAAAAATACCTTTTGCTATATCCTGATAACTATAACCAGAAAGCATTTTTATAATTGTCCCCCGTGATCCGCCTCTACGAGACCTTTAATTTGATACCCCACACACCCTAGCAAGATCAAATGAAATTCATACCAGTCAAACTAACCATGACTCTCATGACGGTAACCACAATGCATTATTCAAATGTCCGACGTGATTCCCCTAACTGAAACCTTCAATTGCGCACCCCACATGCTTTAGCGGCCTCAACTTGTATTTAAACCAATCTATGACTCATAATGTCTATCCCATGATTAAAACCACGAAGCCTTTTTTTATTTGTAACACGTGATTCCCCTCGTCAAGACCGTAAATTTGATACCCTACACGCAATAGCGGGGTCAATTCGAATTTTACCACAATGTAAGACTCGCCATGACTATCTCACGGTTATAACCAGGAAGTACTTTTGTAATTCTCCTACGTGATTCGCTCACCAAGACCAATAATTTGATACCCAACACCACCTAGCCGAATCTGAATGTTACACCAATCAATGACTAACCTTGAATATCTCATGATATAGCCCTACCACAATTTTGTGCCACGTGATTTCCCTCATCGGAACCGCCAGTTTGATGCTCCGCACACTCAGTGGCGTCATTGTGAATTTTAATCAAATTTATGACCCGCCTTGACTATGTCATGATAATAATCAGGAAGCACATGATTACCCTCATCGAGACCTTTGATTTGATACACCACACGCCCTAGTGTCATGACCTTGAATTGTAACTGAATCTATGACTAACCATGACTACGTCATGATATAACCATAACGCATTTTTGTTCCGAGTGATTCCCCGTATCGAGACCTTGAATTTCATCCTCCACATGCCCTCGCAGCGTCCTTTTAAATTTTAACCCAATATATGACTCATTATGACTGCCTGGTGACTACAATCAAGAAGATTTTTTTTAACTGCGAATGCATTTATTAGTCGGGGGTCGTCTTGCGTCCATCGAGCGGCGTGCGCCTGCATTCCTCCAGCGCGAGCGCACATGAGCGCGCGCGTGGTAGTTCTGCCTTCGTCGTCGTCGTCGTCGTAAATGCGAATGCATTTCTCAGTCGGGGGTTGTCGTGCTCCGTCGGCGTGCGCACGCAGGTGTTATCTCTCCGCGCTTAATGCCGAACGCATGCGCTTGAAGCGAGCTTTACTAGTTTGCTCGAAGCGGCAAGGACGGCGAGTACTGTGGTGTTAGTCTCGTGTCTAACGTTTATGGGAACGTGATATCGCACGCCGTTGCCACGTCTCCCGTTCGAGACACGTCTCCGTACAAGGACTTGTACACTCTTGCCTACACCGGAGACGGAGTCTTTGTGGTGACCGTGTACCTCGCGACCAACCTCGCTCGAGACGCCGTTGCCGCGCAGCTGGACGCGGCTATGGAAAGTGTGCGCGTGCGCTCCAAACCCTCTGACCCCATAGTCTTTGTTGGCGACTTAAACCTTGACGTGCGCAAGAAGAGTGGCGAGTGGCTGGTCGAGTACATGCAGACCAGGCACTCTATGCATTGTCTCTCTGCTGGCTTCGACACGTGCCCCACTACCATTCACGGGAGTTGCATTGATCTGGTCTTTATGTGGAACTGTGGCGCGCGTATGCTTCTCAAAGACCCTTTGACCGTGCACTTTAGCGATCAGAAGGCAGTGATTGTGGCCGTCAGGTACAACGATAACACAAACAGGTGCTGATGAAAAAATGATTACGTTCACACTCTCGTCATTAATTACGCCATTACTCGAAACCCACTCATCGGTGCACCCAATGCATTCGCATTTCTGCACGATTCCCTTCGGGGAGGTGCGGGGGAATTTTTTTATTTAACATGCGTGATTCCGTTAATCGGGACCTTTTATTTGATACCTTACACGCCTTAGCGTCAACAGTTTGCCTTTTCACCCAATTTAATGCGGTCATTATTGTGTCTAAAGGCGCGTTGCCCTGTAAATTCAGCTAATTCATTTGAAACAGCAAAAGGGACAGCTCCCGCCCCCTTTCTCCCCCGGCTCTCACCTCATCTTTTGTTATCCCTAGTATATCAAGCCGTTAACAGTAGCAGGCGAACAACCAGCAAGCAAGCACCGCCATGTGCTTTCCCACCATCCTTTCCCACCCTCTTAGTGGATCCATCAGAAGGAATAGTTCAGACAACCCTTTTTTATGACTTCACCGGTCAATTATCACTCACGCGCCTATCCGGGAAAACTTAGTATACAGCAAGTGCTTAGGGTAAAAAAATTCAACAAGAAATTAAAAAAATCAGACATCCGCTCCCTCTCAACCGATCATGCGGATCGCGAATGGTGCCGTACTCGCCGGTAACCTGAATTCTGAGCCCACAGCGACGCATGAAACTTAACAGCGAACCATAGCTGTCTGTTAGGCTACTCATATGTACTCAAACTCAAAATGGACTCTAAACTCATAAGTACTCAGAACTCAAAATCTACTCAAACCTAAATATGAACTCAAACTCAGAATGTACTCAAAACTCAATATGAACTCAAACTCAAAATGTACTCAAACTCAAAATCTACTCAGAACTCAAAATGGACTAAAACTCAAAATGTACCCAGAACTCAAAATGTACTCAAACTCGAAATGGACTCAAACTCAAAATAGACTCAGAAATCAAAATGGACTTAAAATAAAAATGTACTCAGAACTCAAAATGAACTCAAACACAAAATATACTCAGAACTCCAAATGGACTCAGAACTCAAAATGGACTCAAACTCAAAATGTACCCAGAACTCAAATGGACTGAAACTAAAAATGTACTCAGAACTCAAAATGGACTCAAACTAAAAATGTACTCAGACCTCAAAATGGACTCAAACTCAAAATGTACTCAGAACTCGAAATTGACTAAATATCCCCGCCTGGTCCTTTGCCTTTACTGGAAAGGCGACGCTTTAGGAAGGTAACCTGGCTTCTTGGGAAAATGCACCCTTGCAAGGAACCAATAGAAAGTTGATTTTTTTCCTCTTAACCTTTTGCGTGTGCATCTCCACAAAAATGTGATTTCTGTTCAATTACTGCTGCTGATTTGAAGTTGCCCAGAGGCAATAGATCTCATTAGAGTTCATAAAATAAGCGAGGCCATCTAAGCCTAAGTTTTTCCCTTCTTTCACATCCTTACTGGATAAATTGCCAGACTGAAAAAATTATCTGCGGAGATAGGGGTTGTAAACAGTTGGAAGTATCCCAGTGTCTAGATTATGTTATGGTTGATATTTTTGTATGACTGCAACAGCGCACATAGTCTGAGGGTGTCGTAGATACAACTAAACCTGTGGATGGCTGAGTTTCTGGGTTTTCTGCATTTTCAATTACTGTGGAGAAAACATCCTTTGTGTGGTTGTGATACCTTTACTTGTGCATTTTTTTCATTCCTGGAAACGTATTTTCCTCTCACTACTGTGTATTGTCTCTGTTTATTACTCACTGTTTATTATTATATGGGTGTTGCAAAGAATGATGACAATTTCAACTTGTTGTTCCGTTTATTGCCATGCAATAAATATTTCTTCATTTATGATGTGTCTCTTTTATGTGGCTCGGCAACATGTGAACACACGACAGAATTCTTAACCAAGTTTGAGTGGTACTGTAAATTGCAATTTCACATTTTCAGAAAAAGTTTTTTTTTTGTAAAAGCATGCGGGCACTAAGCCTGAGACTGATATATTCAAATAAACACTAATTATTGCATGAAAGCGTCCCAATACCGTACTGATGCCCGTCGCCGTGAACAGCGCTTTCCAGTCTTTCAAACTACACGCCAAAATCGGTGTCCGCGAAACCGAAACCGAAAGTGAACGTACGAAAGTGAACGAAAGTATGGTTAGTAGTTTGGCTACCCGGTCGCTCGGTGCGCTACACTACAGTACACTCATTCGGCCGCAGGGCTCTATGGGAGTGCCCACTCTTACCAGTATTTCTTTCTCTATGGTTCCCCTACGGGAAGATGACGACGGTGGTTGAACGCGAACCTATCTCGTGATGGATTCGTTGGTTGGCCAATCCCTAGGGGCATCCTGCCACAATCAACATCAGAGGCGCTGCGGACGGGGCTGGTTGAGCAGCAAGGCGCGTGGCGCTTCCCGCCACAGTTTTACCACGGGAAATTCAGCATCCCCATTTAAAGTTTTCCGTTTGTCGTTTCCGTTGATGTTCAGCTTCGCGTGCCTTCGTTGCATCAGTAGCTTCTTGACGTAGTTTGAATGAGTCAAGGTCATAAGCCGCGTTCGTAGCATTTGCTCCTGTCCCGGATTTGTAGCGTAGTTGGAAGAGCACCGCGTACATCCCGTTGCGGCCAGAGAGTCGTGGGATCGAAACCGGGCGCCGCTAGGTATTTCTTTTTTATATAGTGTGGTATCGCGGAGCTGTGGGTGTAAGGAGGAGAGTTGCGTGGTATCGCGGAGCTGTGGGTGTAAGGAGGAGAGTTGCGCATGCACAGTGAGCGTGTGGACTGCGCCGCCATCAACGACGGAGGACCAGGAGAGCCTAAGAAATGCTCCTCATTTAAAAACCCAGGCAGCAAAGTTTCGTAACCACCGCTTTCGACATCAGTGAAGTAAAGCCGGAAAATTCAGCAAAACTGCCGAAGCTGCGCAGTTTGTCATTGAAATGGCGTTTTTTTACTGTCAAGGGCCGCATAATGGCAGGCTATTAACATTTTGCTGTTGTGTCTCATTTTGTTATTATCCGGCTGCGGCGGACGCTGCCTGATCGAGACTAAAAGCAAAAACACCAGTGTTTGCAATATTTCCGCGCACGTAAAGATCCCGAGGAGGCCAAAAGTAATCCTGATGTATCCGCTAGGGCGCGCCTCATCACCTGTGTAGCGTGGCCGCTTTAAAGCCCACAATAAATCAATTTTATTATTATTTTGCTGCTGAGTGCTGAACGCCCCATTGTTGTTTATGACTTAATGAGCGCGATTTTATGATTCCTGATGAAAACAGCGTAAACACGACGGGCTTAGGAAATAGGAGTGACAGTAAAGGTCCTGCCCTGGCTCCCTTCTTTTCGTAGTCCGTCATCTTTGCATTGTATCATTCATGAACAAATACCAACTAGCCCAATTTACAATCCGTCTGTGCTTATACGAAAAAACGTTTTCTCCTTAGTTTCCGTGCCAGCTTTTTGTAGCGACTGCGTCGGCAGCCAACACTGCAGACGATCCCTCATTATCACCACGCGCTCGGCCACCCGATGTCCGCTATGGATATGTATCGGGCTGCACACGACCATTCCCGTGCGTTTTTGTGTGCGTAAGGCAGAAAAAAAGCAGAGCTATCCAGAAAAACGAAACACGCATAAAGTGCACAACTGAAGAAAAACCGATAATGGCTGCAGGTATGTGCAAGAGACCCAAAGTAGGTAGGCCTAGCGGATCACGGAGGCGGTGTCCTCCAATCCATATCCAGCCTGTGTACTAGCGGTATTCCATGGTACGACGACTTTGTGTACAATGTTGAACAGCCTATTTATGGTTTCAATATTATTGATAATTTGAGAACTAGCGTTACAGTTTAACTAGTTCAATGTTAATTTTGGCTGTGTAATCGCCTTGCTTATTTGGTGCGCAATTAGCACTAAGCGAGTACGTGCATGATTCCGAATAGCCCAGTCCTGTCTACACTGCTGTACGGCTACACCTGCGACATGACAAATGGTGGTGTCTTTTTTTATTGCGTGCCAGTACTCATCTTTCTATGTGCTCAGTACTGGTCGGATCAGGCCCAAACTTTCCAGAGGAACTGACCAAGATACCGGGACACACCCGCAGGCCACTGTGTGCCATGGTTTTTCTGGGGGCGTGTTTTCCGCCACAAATTAACTGAATGAGACCCACATAGCTCTTGTGCATATACTTACGGATACTCAAGCCAGGCCCGAAGGTAAACAACAGTCCGGATATCTAGGTGTGAACACCAGTGATGGACTTTCTATTTATCGAGTCTACAACTCTCGTGGAGTACACAGAACAGACGGTGAAACGTTCGTGGTAAAGAATTGTGAACAGTGGTTGCATGAACTAAGCACATTAGTGGTCATCTTCTCCGACCTTAATGGTGATATTGCATAACATGAAAGGAAAAGCAGCAGTGTTCTCGAGAAACTTGTACTTCCATGCTACAAAAAAAGTAAGTGCCCTTTTACTCTGTGAAGAAGGACGACCCTCAAAGCTGGACGCAGTCCGCGGAATGCAGGAATCAAAACATTTTTTTTGCTATTGAGGACGCTTCGAAGGAAAGTATCTGAAGTAAACTCGAAAGGACTCTTCCCGTACTCGAGCGTACAAACTTAGGGCTGTCTGTTTGTATTCAACGTCGTAAGCAGGTTACTCTCTGTGTAACAGACCAAACCACTGCACTCTACCAAAACGGACGACAGAAGGGCCGATTGACAACCAAGTTTGAACCACCCACCAGCACAATGGTCATGTCATCAGTGAAGAGCTGAAGCATGCACGCCCACCCCCGGTACACTTCCAACCCTTGCATACATCAACCAGATATCGGTGATGTGCGCGTGCCTAAAGTGAAAGGCACTTGCGAGTGTCGCTCTGAAAGCCGTTCAAGCTAAACAAGAAGTATTAGCTCACGTCGGCGATCCAAGCAGGCAGGTTGCTGGCTATGCTGCAAGGATTTGCAGCCACTCGGCAAGCTGACACTTGCAGCGACAACGGCGGCGGCAGCGACTTTTTTTGTTGTCGCGCCCACTCTTGCTTCTGTGCGGCTGACGTACCTTCAATTCCCGCTCTTTTTCCTGCGAGCAACATCCGTTCCCTGGCGAGTTAAAACCTGGAAGGACTCGAGCATTGTTTCTTCGGTCAGACATGTTCGTTTCCTTCAGTCGCATCGCAGGCATCTCAGTGACACTGTACCACACTCACACAAGCCCAAAACGCTCAAACACGGGAGACAACTGCCAAGTTGCATAATGCTGTGAGACCTCCATGTTTATATCCCCCACTCGCACGAAGCGTCTATCGTTGCTACGGGCAGGAAGCAAAGCTGCGTGTGCACTCCCCCTCCTTGCACCTCCAAACTCTGCAGGGGACGAAGACGACGAGGTGACGCACCGCTACTGCTCTGCGCTTCGCTGCCTCCCTTTCTGGCCCTATTTGTGGTAAAACCATCCCCACAGGCCCAAAGTCTACTCCACTGGACGTCACTACATACCAGGAAGCTGTGGATGTCACCTTGAAGGTTGGCGCGGTTATACGTTTTGGGCTTAAGAAGAGATAGGCCTTCCACGGCGGCGTTTAGGCTTAGCAAGCCAGGTCAAACGCTACAGCTACGGTGTTCGCGCTCACATCCACCGGGTGCTGGCGTGGCTCTATGCCGCCCCGGAGCTAGAAGACTTTTTTGTGCGTCGCAATACCATCACTACATTCCGAGGCATTTAACACCGCCCTAACTCTGAAGATGGTGCGGCTCTACCTTTCCGAGAAAGATGACTGGCTCACCACCCTCTAAAAAAGCAGCAGCCAAAGAACCAGTCCACTACTAGGACTCCGCCAACAAGACGGTTTCGTCCTAGCCACCCGTCGACCTGTGGCACTTGTGATGGCGATTGAAAAGGCAGCTAACTTTCTGAAGTCGGAAGCAAAGGAGATCTACTTTGACGTACCTCGCCACCAGAACATTGCTGTGATCAAGCCCCATCGCGACTCTGCCACCGAAAAGACCATACTAGTCACCGGAATCTACATCGGCGGCAAATTGGCAGGTTTGGTATTTATGCAACCACCCCAGAAGACTCATGCCGAAGCATCGTTCACGACATAAAGGCCGCTACACAACCCCAAGAGCTCATGCAAAACCTCTGCGCCCCGGATACAGACGTTAAGAGGGCCCGAATGATGCGGAGGTCGGAACCACGACTCTAGACGTGAAGGGGCACGTACGTGCCACGTTTCGTTCTCTACCTGCGCGCTAAATACGGCTGCAAGCCACTCAATCCGAAAGCCCAATTCTGCTTCACCTGCTTTTGTATCGGCCATCAAGCGGACATTGGCCCACAAGCCGGCGTCATCAATTGTGAGGCCTGCGGCAGCCTGCTAGATACACCAGATCAAGAACACGCGCGCCATCTCTGTTGCGCCAACTACCAAGGGGAACATCCAGCAGACGACCCCACATGTCCAGCCCGCGAAGAAGCTGACTCCGAGGCATCCAAGGCTGCGTATCTCAAGAGAGACCAGGCTCGAAAGAAATACCAGAAAAGGCCCGAAACGGCCCGAGAAGTCACTGCGGAGTGCGAGCTTTTTAACAAACACGACAAGTCTAGGAGCCAGAGAGCCGGCACGTCAATGAGGAAACAGCCCACATGCAGAATGCCGGTGAAGAGAACAGCTGTGGCAAGCCATGACAGGAGTGGCAGCCGCGCCACTCCAGCACTAATGGTAACCGGAGAGCACAATAAACCGTAACGCCTGCACTAATGGTACCCGAAGCCGAAGCCCGTGAAGAAAGCGGGGCTCGGTGAGTTGGTCATCCGTGCCTCCCATAAACCCCTCAGTGCACTAAAACACATCCAATACATGCAAATTCAACACTCCCACATGGCAGTCGGGTGCGTAAAAGCAGCGCTCCACCCGCCGCTGTGGCTCAGTGGCTAAAGCGCTGCGCTGCTGTGCATGAGGTCGCGTTTTCGATTCCCGGCCGCGGCGGCCTCATTTCTGGCTGAGGCAAAAAACAAAAACACCCATGTGTACGAACTTTCGGCGCACGTTAAAGATACCCAGTTGGCCAAAATTAATCCGGAGCCCTCCACTACGCGTGCCTCATCGCCTGCGTTGCATCGGCGTGTTACACCTTACATTCAATAAGTCAATTCATGAAACGAGCGCTCCTCTGCAATGTCAAGCATTGCTGAGTCATTGAGATGCATGCCGGACGACACACCGATAGTTCCGCCCACTGAGTCACAAACCGCGAATACAAACATAATTAACACTAGCGAGGTCCCCCCGATCCAGAATAGCGATGAGTAGTCCCCTCCCCAACGAACCTTTTCGGCCCAAAAGCGCCAAGTTAACAAACCCCCATAAAGCGACAGTGCTCCTCTCGTCGATAATAACCGTTCCATCGACTTCTCGGAGCTCAAGACAGAAATCAGTGTGATCACCGCTAAGCTAGACGCCGCCACAAAAGCGGCAGACAAGTTAGAAGAAAAACGAGGCCCGTTTTATCGAGATTGGGCAAAAAGCCAAAAAGGCAACTTCTCAACTAGCCTTAATGATAGAAAAAATAAATTAATGGCTGAAAGCCATTTAGTAATCTCAACACTACATCCAGAGAAGCTAAGATGGCCTGGATTCAACACCCTCCATGACACACCGTTTTACATCACCCCGGTCGCATCCCTACGCCTTAGAGGCAAACCATCGCCAGCGCACTCTAACGAGCACCAATAGAGACAAATAGACCACAGGCTACCTTGAAAATGTCCCCTCTGCAACCGTATAATAACCCAGCCGATGACATTCTGGTTTGGCAATGAAACTGTAGAGCATTTCGAAACAAAAGAGGACAGCTTTGCAACACCTGCACAATGTTTCACGCAAACCCGATGTAATTCTCCTACACAGAACAATTACATCCGCACGTGTTGCTTAGTACCGAATATTTGATACCGCGGAAATACGCGACAACACACTCAAGATAGCCACACCAGTAAACTATTTACCAATGGCCAACGAAGTGCACGCGCATATCGACGACAGCCTGCACACCGTAACCATTGAAATCATGCCGCAGCATACGAAAAAAAGGAGTAAGCCGCAGACCATATTCATAACAAGACTATACAGTCCGCGGTGGTAGTATGAAGCAAACTTTAATCGAATATTCCAGAATATTTCAAACAAGCGCGCTGCGGTCCTTATAAGTGGCAACTTTAACGCTCTGCATGCGGCATGGGGGTACAGCCAACTCACTGCGAAGGGGCGCAAACCGACGCGCTAGTCAACAAACACGATTACACGCTACTCAATGATATCACTCAACCGACCAGAGAAGAAAACTCGGCCAAAAAGGACACCACCCGTGATCTTACCCTGTTCAAAAGACATTACTGATGTCAATGGAGCAACGCCCACGAGTCACACACAAGTGGCCACAATATTATCGACTCTCGCGTCCATGTAGCCCACCTCAAGCGCGGAGAGAGCAAGTCAAAATTACAAACTGGCACAGTTTTCGTTCACAGCAAACGGAACAATCACCAGCCAGGTTAAACGACTGGACAAACGAATTAAAGGAGTGGCTTGTAAAATATAGCACCATAGTACAGACAACAAAAGAGCACCCAGACTTCGACCCTCACCTCTCTCAACTCTGAGAAGCCAGGAGAGGGCTAGTGAAGAGATGGAAGAAGAGTAAGCACAAGGGTAAGCTAAAAGCCGGAATAGCTAAACTATCTGTTCCAGCACAGCAATACGCCGAATCTCTCACACGAAAAAACTGGCACTCACTGTGTGAACGCCTCAGTGGGAAGCTTGGAATGCGAAGCACTTGGGCTCTCCTACGGGCTCCTACAAAGCAACGGCGTCCCTCGTCTCTTGCATCATCATGGCGTAGATCCCGATATGCTGCTTCAACAGCTCACTCCGAAATACCTACCTGCCGCAGAAGCGCACGTTACAATGACTACACTGGACTCCAGCCGGATGACGAAGAAATAAAGGCCCACATCACGGTTGCGGAAGTCCAAGCAGCGTACAGCAGCTAACGTGCAACACTACTCCGTGGCCGGACAAAATCACTAACAAACTACTCCGTAAGATAACGGACAAGGACAGCGAAACCTTTACGGAGTACATCAACAGCGCATGGCAGACAGGGCGACTCCCACAAGCATGAAAAACGCCAATGGTTGTCCGTCCCAAGCCGGGGCAGAATCTCAGCTTAGGTATTCTCTGACCAATATCTCTCACGGCTTGCCTCGGCAAACTGATGGAGAAGATAGTTCTAGACCCGCTACACAGATATCTAGATTGCGCGGAAGCCTTCCCTTACACAATAATTGTTTACCGAAAATGCATATCTACAGAAGACTGTCTTCTGCGGCTGAAAAAGGACATCCTGGCTGAACCTAGCTCAGTGCAGATGCGGGCAATACTGGAATTACACCTACATAAAGCTTTGTATAATGTCACACATGACCTTATCCTTCAGAATCTGGAAAGCATAAATTGTGGCCCGAATATGTACAATTACATTAGCGATTTTCTTCGAGGCCGCAGCATAACGCTCAATTTCGGACCTTATGGATTGAACATCCAACAACTCCTAAACAGAGGCACACCGCTGCGCTCCTCCTTGTCTCCAACGCTTTTCAGTCTTGCCATGAAGGATCTGCCCAAATGCTCGCCCGCATACCTGGCGTTAAACATTCCACTTATACGGACGACGTCCCAATAAGGACCAAGGAAGGATCCCAGGCTGAAAGAGAGCAGGCGCTACAAGACGCTGCTGATGCAACCGCAAGATACGCGACCCGGCGCGGCTTCTCTTGCTCACCCGAGAAATCAGAATTCTTGGTGGTCACGAAGCACATGGCGCATCAGAAACATGAAGAATGGCACATCCCCATAGAATGCAGACCAATTCCCCAACGTTCTCACATCTGAGTTCTCAGTCTCACAACCCAGAGTAATGTCAAAGCCCCTATGACCATATGAAAGCTGCTAGTTCAAGGGACACAGGTGATTCATATGCTACCCCGCAAAGTCAGTCTGCACAGGTGAACTTGAGAAGCCGACCTTGTGCGACTCAGCCCAGCGCGCTTCGACTGTCATGTATTATATCCCCTTCAATATCAAAATTACACGAAGACGGAAGTCGAAATCATGAATGTAGTTCGAAGGAAGGCCTTAAAGCCAGCAGTGCGAGGGCCGCAACATACATCGACACAGGCGCTACTGGCCACCGGAGTCTCTAACACACTCGAGGAGCTCCTATGTGCGCAGCGCATAGGACAGTTTCACCGAATCCATAGCACCGACCAAGGGAGGGCAATCCTGTGTGATCTCGGTTACTCTGCGGACCCATCACCACTCGCATTGCAGCAAAAATATTCCTCTTCCTTGAACCTAGAGCACGCATCACCATCGCTCCCCTGCCAAAGAACATGGAACCCGAACGGCATGCTGAACGATGCCACGTCAAGACCAACGTCCTTTCGAAAACTTTGTAGCGCTTCGGCCCCGTCAAGCACGTTTACTACGTTGTCGCACATCTTAAGGAAGATGAAGGGGGCATCACGGCTGCCGTCGGGCCGCTTAACTACGAACTCATCACGACCGATCCACACGTACACACCATCGACGACCTAGAAACTCGATCTATTGCACGAGCCATGTACGTCGCTACCACCGATATAGTTTAACCGTAAACACCCATCATCATCACCACCGATTCGCAAGCCACCTGCAAACAATTGATCAGAAATGAACTGCACCACCGCAGAGCCCTCCTCATCAAAGACGCGCTGGAACACAAACCGCACATGTTCCACATTATTTGGACTTCTGGGCAGAGGGCTTGGCATAAAATGAGCGGGCACATACGCTAGCCTGAGCAACTCTTTACCGGGCACCTGACCAGCTCTTGTCAACCTTAAGAGATGCACAGCGTCTTTCAGCCCACAAGAATACCTCGAGTTTTTTCGTGCGCAGCGCAAGCTACATCACTCCACACATCGTGCCCTCACAAGGCGGCAGTCCGTCCTACTCCGATAGATACAGACTAACACATTACCCCGTGAACACCTCACTCATCGCTTTCGAAATTTACTCGGCACCCCTACTTGCTGGTACTGCGGAGCTTACCCAAACATATTCCACACAATGTAGGCCTGTGATCGACATCCAAAGTTGACCCGCATCCTGAATCCATCTCCGGAATCCTCGGAGGCAAACCTGGCTGGCCCCAGCGCTGCGACACGGCCCCTTCTGACGTCCAGAGCAGAGGAAGCCATGGCCATAGCTTCCCAGCAGGGCGACCTGGACTAAGGGAGTGTAGGAAAATAAAATTCCCTACCTTCTTTCCTCTCTTCCTTCGTCCCTTCCTTCCTTCCTTCGAAATTGTGAATGGATAAGCCAGCAAGCAGCTATTAGCCTGTGGTTAGGCGCAAAATATACGCCAAAATGTCGTTCGGAAAGCCTTTCGAACTGAAGAACAATTATGGGCTTACTCTAGAGTTCCACCCCGCCGCCGTGGCTCAGCGGCTAAGGCGTTCCGCCGTTCAGCACATTGTCGCTTGCTCGATTTCCGGCCGTGGCGGCCGCTTTTCTAACAGAGACGACAAGGAAAAACACCCGTGTGTTCGAGCTTTCGCCGCAGTTTCAAGTTCCCCAGGTGGTCAAAATTATTCCGGCGCCATTTACTAACTACGGCGAGCCTCATCAGCTGCGGTGCGTCGGCGCATTAAACCCTACCGTCAATCAATCGGTCAATCAACATACGGGGGTTTCAAGCGAGAAATTTGTTCGACAACAGGGGGGGTTCGCAACTGCTACACAAGGTGGCATTTCTGGCAGCTACGGTTGCGAAACCTTCAGTGGCAGCAGCTACGTCGTTTTTACGACCATTCGTGCTCCTGTTGATTACCTGCAATCATATGGCAAAGGCGCTACAGCTGTTATAAACCGCATGCGCAGAATATGAAAGAGGCAGCGGTCGTTGTGACAGGTGTAACAGTTGTGAAAAGGGGTTCACGGTCGATAGTCGCAGCATAGAAGCGGCGCCGAGTAAGTCGGCTACACCGGAATGAAGACTGGGGGGTGTAACGTATATTGCTTTGCAGTAAAAAGTGAATGAACCAAAGAACAGTTTGCGCCTCGACAAACAGCTGCCCTGACAATTTTAAACCTGAACGTAAAGGTGTTCCTCAGCCTTTTACGTGGTAACAGACGTGAGCAAGCGCCATCTTTAGCCAGTCGTAACACTTTCTCTGCCGTCCTGAATTTCGGCTGTCTGTTACCTTGTAGCTAAGAACACCACGCCTGAATTATGTATGAATGAAACCATAACTACAGTGTTCTGCGAAGTTCTCTAGCAATAAACAAATTAGTTTTGTCTAGGCTGAGCGTCGGAAAACTTGGGCGAATAAATCAGATTGATTGTGCTTTGCTCGCGCAAGCAGCATTGAAACGTTCAAATGCTTGCATACTTGTAAACGATACCATTCACCCAGCATAGGACCATAAATCAACAATGCCTTGCGTATTAGTGCGAGATCAAAAAACCTCATTCCTTTGGCAAGCAAAAATGCCAGGCCTGTCACAGTCCTCTGTGTTAACAACCGCAGCATTCGTAAGCAATAGAACGGTATGCATTGATGTTACAGAAAATGCCGTTTCATTGTTGTATTTAAATTGTCACAAGTGTTATGCGCACAGAACTCAATTCATTTTGTTTTTCAAACTGTAGTAATATAGTTTTTGTCACGTCGTCTTTGTTTGGCAAAATGAATTAAAATGTGATGGCTCTTCTACAGAAGATATTTTTCAAGTATTCTGCGTCACGATTGTTTATTTATACTGTCACGAAGTCAAACACGACGCAGTTGTCTTCAGAGAAAACACGTTTATTGGAGCTGACTTGTGCTACCCTAACAACTCAAAGAATAAAAAGGCGGCGAGACAGCAATCAACAAAGTGACGTGCGGAGGCGAGCGACGAGGGTCGAATGCCGCGGCGTCTGCTCTTCAGGCTTTTATCTTTTGGCGCGAGTGTTTCTGGGACCGTCGATTTGCATCGAGAACGTTGCAGATCAAAGAAGATTATTCTGGGCTAGTGACGTGAGGCGAAACAGTCTGCTTATCTGAATGAGATAGCCCGTGCGTCATAAAAATAAAGAATGGACGACACGCTTCGCTCGGGACACAGCTAACAGAGCTGGGCGTGGCTGGGCAGTAAAAACAAACAATAAATAAACGAAGCCATACATGATGCGCGGCAGTACGAATATTTATACGAATACCTACATCATCCTCACGGGGATTAGTGTAGAGGAAAGAAAAGCGAAAAAAAGGATACAAATGTACAAATACAATTGTGATAGAGACAAACAGGTTGCGTTTTCTTGAACAATAATTATACATCAAATCTGTGGTATTGCACATGTAACGTTTAGAAAAGACCATTTGACAAAGGAAGATATGGAGAAAAAAGAATACAAGTAAGCAGCATATACCGACAACAAGCGGAATACCGGAGTAAACAATGCCCACGACACAACACCGCGGGATACCACTCAAACACCTAGTTTTGAAAACGCGTTACAGAAGAAGACGGGGCAGCGCAGACAACTTTTCCCGCAAAGTATTCCAGTCATGCATTGTCCAGAGAACGAAAGCGTGCTTAAGCGTTTATTTGTGCAGCGTTATTTGCAAATATTTAAGGAATTCTCCATGCGAGGGGAGACGAACGTTGGTTGTTTCAGGTACGTTTCTTTGTTGGTACAAGTTCTAGACCTTTAGGTATCGTAAATCAACGATACTCTTAGGTGTTTGCGCCTTTCTGCGAGTGCAGGCCATCCCAATCTTTTGCGAATGTGAGATGATCTTTTAAAGAAATCGTACTCACCCTTTACGAAGCTGGCGGCACGAGCGTGTGTTCTTTCCAATGCATCAACATTTGTCTTTGTGTAAGAGTCCCGAACACTGCAACCATATTCCTCAATAGGACGCACATTTCTTACGTACAAAGTTTAAAACCAAAGCTTTCTAACTCTACCAGCCAACGGTTTCTTTTCGTGGCATGCGGAACAAAAAACTCCAACGCGGAGGAGGCGGCGGGAGGAAGGCGGAGGGTTTAACTCACGGAGCGTACTGCAGATGGCGAGGCGAATTTACCCAGCGTTCCCCTCGCGGAAGTGCCTGAGCGCCGGCGGCGGCTTCGGCAGTACGTTTTTGTCGTCTGCTTTGGCGATGGTTATTTCCGGCCTGTTTTGGCGCAGCTTCGGGTTCATTGCAGGCTGCCTTCACACGGCTCGATTTCCTTTTTGGACTGCGCCTCCAGCGAAACCACACCCGACGGAATTAGGTGTTCGTACGGGAAACATACACTAAAAATTGCTTTCGAGGGCGGGAAAAAAATGTACAAATCACATACAGACATCTTGCCGCTAGATAAACGCTACCTTTCACGCACTGCTTGCCACAAACGGAAATCTGTTTTCTAAACTGGTGAATGCCATCTCGGTTGTTTTTAAAAGGTAATACAAGGGGCAAAAGTAGCAACAGGTTATAAAAAATAGAGATTATCAAAGTTCCCTCAGCTTTCTCCGAATTATGAAACGTACTAAACTAACTAGTTTAAATAAGTATATATGGGAATCAATAAGCTCACATGCCGAATTGTTTTGGTGTCTTCGGTTGTGTCGCGCGGTGCTATAGCCCCAAGCAAGAACATCAGGTTCCGCGGTCTCACGCTTCAAAAGACGCTTCTCTCCGCCTTCTTTCTCTCGACTCACAGCCGGGCTACATTGGCGGCGTCCGCCGCTCTAGCCGGGCCGCGGCCAACATTGGTGCTGCGTTCTGGACGCTGCCCCTGCGAATTCCGGGTAACGGCTTGCAGAGTGTCTGGTTTAACTCTTTGTAGAGCCATGTGTGTGAATTTAACTGACATCGCGTGGGCAATTGTTGTAGATGTCATTAAAAAAGCTCCGCTTTCTAACTACCTTCACAGCGTGGATTGGAGCCAATTTTTTACCGTAGTCGGAGTTTTTGCGAAATTGCGTCTCAAGAAATTATTGACGCTATTTACTTTCATTGTCAAATTTTGGATGAGATGGTACCAGGATAGGTTACTGGAGCAAAAGATTCCGAGGTATTTAAACCCTGCGGATACTGGCAAACATGCTCAGCCAACGTAGTAGGCAACAAGTGGCGGGTATTTCGGGAGAATAATTTTTTTGTTTTGTAGATGAGTCACTAAGTTCGTATAAATTATCTGTGGCGATATTATACAGGAAACGCTAGCCAGCGAGATCGGCCTGTAGTAAATACCTTGTTGTTTCACCACTTTTAAATATCGAATTTACGTTGCATACTTCCAGTCGGTTTGCAGTACCGCCAGTCAACGTGTCGTTTGAAACATGAAGGTTAGGAAGAAGTGGGTTAGAGACATGGCACAGTGCTTCAAGATAAAGTTTGATAGAAACAAAGAGTTTTTTATATCGAGAAATTCTTTATCTTGATAAAGATAAAGAATGCTTCAAGATAAATAATTTTACTATATCCAAAATGACACCGTTTGTGTGAGGAATTCGTGCGGTTGCCCAATTTGCACCCATCACCAAGACAATGGGAAGACATTGGCGTATCTAGCTTAGTAAATATTGGACACTAGAATACTATCGTTTTAAATTTTCCTGATTTCGTGCCTAACGAGGCCCGAATTTGAGAACATAAAAACGTCTTCATTGTAAACAAACCTAATTTAAATTACTGACTTTACCCGTAAGCACAGGGGTTTTTTCAAGGCACTAATTTGACAATGTAAAATTATCTTTTGTGTAGACTCAAAAAAGGGCCCATCTCCCCGTGAGGGGGACTCGAGTAAATGCTTCGCATAGGGGTTGGGTGTATTGCGTGAACGTTTAGTGTTTGGGGAGTTGGTGGTAGTGAATGGGTTGTATCAGCAGCTTTTTGACGTAGTTTGAATGAGTCAAGGATATAAGGCGCGTTCGTAGCCTTTCATTCTGTGTCGGTTTTGTGGCGCAGTGGGAAGAGCACCATGTACCTCGCGTTCCGCCCACAGGTACTGAATGCGTTGTATTAGCAGCTTCTTGACGTAGTTTCAATCAGTCAAGGATATAAGGCACGTTCGTAGCCTTCCATTCTGTGTCGGCTTTGTGGCCCAGTGGGTAGAGCACCATGTACCTTGCGTTCCGCCCACGGGGTCGTGGGATCGAAACCAGGCGCCGGGAAGTATTATTTTTACATAGTGTAGGAGGAGGGGTGCGGACCTGTTGTTGAGAGCGAGGAGGGTGGCGTGATGCGGGACAGGAGGAGTGGGGGAGAGGCGCACCTGGAACGGCTGTTGCGGACGCCGAGGCACGCCGACAATGCCGGGTGACATCGTGAGTTAAAGAAATGCTCTGCATTTAAAATTAGCTGTTCATTTTCATCGATATTTAGTGCTGCCCGCGCCGGCAGTAACATATATTGCTATTTGTTTCCAAAGAATCAAAGCGGTTCCGCCTCTGCTTTTTATTGTCTGGATTTGGCAAAGTTAGGGCAGATGTTCCTGAACATAGTTTCAGAGTAGTTTCACGTTCCCCAATTTTTTCGAATGTTGGTATATGAATATCTAACTTACAGAACGAAGAACGACGCTTCAAAATGACTCCACTACTACTGAAGTATACTCCAAAGAGCTGCTACGTTAAATACGTGATTATAGAGTAGAGCGTTTGGCCTGATTCTTTTGCTCAATGGCATGTTCAATGGCGCCTGAGAGCGCCATTGAGCATGCCCGGCACGCTCCGGCCGCTTGTTCCTGCTCCGAGGTTCCGTCGCAAGCGGCGTTACCGAATCAGAGCACCCCTTCGCTCGCCGGGCACGCTGAGTGGTCATTCACGGCTATTCACGCTGCGCGTAGAATTTCAAGACGGCTACCCCCCCTGCGGCACCTGACGTTCAGGAACGGGGGACGAGCCCTACTGCGCATTCGCCAACTAGACTTTAAAAAAGCAAAGACAGCGGCGTCCTCTTTTCGCTGGTTGTGACGTCATGCTTTAAGAAAAATGGCAGCTGCTGCGCGGTTATCTCGCTGGGCTCTTCTTCCTCTTCTTCTTTTACTTCCTCCATGCTTCCCGTCGTGATTTTTGTAAAAAAGTGTTTGCATGGCGATTTTCAAGGACTTCTGGAGAGCACTTACTGTGGTGTGCAGCGTGTGACTGAAACGTCGCGTGTGTGTGGCTGTCTAATTTGCGCTTATTACGTTACAACGAGGACCTTGGGCGTTCTGCATCATTTCTGCCGCCTCGATTTGCGAGAGCGATGAGTGCGCTCCCGAAGAACGCCTGCGCTGCGATTATTACAGCGCCGAGTTGAGGCCGCTGCGCGTTTCGCCGCCTACTTGCGAGGGTGTGCATGCCTTTGACTTGAAACGGCACTGCTATCGTTGCCAACCGCCAACACCTGGGTTCACACGAAACCGATGTCGCACACCACACGGTCGTTGACTAAGAAATAACAAGACAAACAAGACTATGGCGACCTACAAAGCTCACTCCTACGCGACGCTTTGGTTCGTCGAACCTCGTGCCTTGTACAGACTGCGTGCGGTCGTAACCTCCGTAACATTACCTTCCCGAGGTAATGGTGGTGCGGCATATTCTTGTTAAATCATTGCAAAGGGCTCTTTCCGGGCGGAAAGTAAATGTTTCATTTATCCAAGGTAATTTAGTTGGTCTCCAGAGGGTTGCTTTCCTGAGGAGTTGCTAATGTACTCTTCTCTGAGCGCAGAATTCAGCTCGTCGGGCAGATGTATGCCCCTTCCAAGGTGAAACACACATCAAAAGACGCTCTCCACTGGCTTACGGTGTACTGCGCAACACTTGCCTATATAGATCTTGTTAGATGATGTTCAGCTCCAATTAGGCGACCATGGACGTCATTCCTACGACGCTTCTATGAGACGCGGCGTTGGTTCGTCACTCGTACTATGTAGCCCAATGCCACATCTAATATGTGTTCATTAATCTTTCAGCTTGTCAGTTGTGAACGCCACATTGTTTTATGCACACCCAGTGTCACTGTTAATGTTGATTTGACGTGTAACTTGGATATAATTTGGTTTGTGTACAAATATCAAAGAGCAAGATTAGATAATTTACTTCTTTTGTTGTTGTTGCAGACACCACATTTTTTTGGTGTAAATGGACTTGTTTGCACTCAACTTGTCAATTTTGCTGCTCGCTGTTGTACTTTTCTTTGTTCTATTTGCACGAACTTTTTGGCTGCTCTTGTGAACCAGCACAAAAACGTTGGCCGAAGTTGAAACGCTGTGATAGTCACATAGTCTCTGTAGTGGTATTAACTTGGTAAAATTTTTTATCGAATGCTCGTTTTTAAATTTACCCGTTTTTTGTTTACCTAATGCCTTACTGTTTATTTCACAAAGCGAGCTTGACCAGTTCTGTTATGTCACTGACCCGCCGTGACGTGAACGTGATGGTGCAAAAAGTAAAAGTACTTTGAGGCAGTAACCTACGTTTACCATTTTCCGCATTACTACACTACCGCTGCTGCTCTGCGGGTGTTATGCCTGCCTTCTGAGCAATAATCTGCGGGCCATTCCTTCTGTGTCAGTGTCTTTCAGTGCGATTGTTCTGGAAGTCAAAAGACGTTGTGCTAGAAACTTGCTGCCCTTCCGTAACAATATAAGATCTCGCAATGTATCAAGAGAAGTGTGGAGCATGCCAGTGTGTGCATGGTGTTTATTCAGTGCACCAAGCAAGCTCGGTGCTTTTTTCTGCACAGTAAATGGCTGTTGGCCCACGCTTCCTCTGTGCACAGAAAAGCAGGCCACTACATTTGTAGTGCGTAGAACAAATATATTTTATAAAATTCCATTGTCATCCGGGTGACTGCAATATCAAGATACTTTGAAATAAGAATAACGAAGCATGTGGTTTTCTGTGCATTCTAAACATTCTGCTGATGAGCTATTTATGCACGGTAGGAGTAATTTACGAGAGGTAGTGTCCAACTTCGGTATGAATAGAGAAGGAATAACATCTTTATTTGTGGATTCATTGGTGCAGGTTAGTGAAAGCACTGGCCCGGTGTGGGGCGTCCGCTAGTCCGAGATGGCTTGGTGCTAGCTGGCTGCATGTGCACTCTCTATCAGCATGTGCTTGGTTGAGAGGTCCGAGCTGGCCAGCTGGCCCACCCACTGCTCATACGTCGGACAGATATTGGGTGTAAGGGATGGGGATTGTTGACTTTCCCAGACCGGATGGTAGAAGATACTGGGCTGGTGGGAAAAGCTGTAGGTACGGGTATATACGGTGGGGGGCTAGCTGGGGGTAGAAGTTGGTGTGGAGCAGGCAAAGATTGGCCGCTTTGTCTCTGGAAAGGTGCGATTGGGGGTGGAGGAAACTGTTGATGCTCATGTCAAAAGTGTTATAGGGTGTCCATAAAGCCGTTGATTACGTGGGGGCTTTTCCTGGTATACGGTAGTTGAGCAGATGCTGCTTCATTTCCATCGATGGACTCGGGTCCAGTGGTCTAAACTGTATAGGGGTCGGGAAGCTGAGCGGTGGTCCTATAGGGGCTATACGGACAAAACATAGGTGGAGTTCCTTTGAAAGATCGCATCGTTGGAATCATACTGACAACACTTCTAGCGTAAACTTGCTCAAATAGGCTATTTAATTGTAGAAAAGGGGAATAATTATGTAACTCACTAGCTGGTTTCCTGCACTAGATACTATGACGTAATATTCACAGCTGTGCGATTGGCTGAGCCAAGTCAAAAGCAAGCACAACCTAGGCAAAGCTTATAAGCATGCAGCGCAAGCTCTTTTTGCCTAAATGTAATTTATATTCATTTTATAGCAGTAAGAATGGTGGGGTAAACATTTTAAGTTACAGAAGTACACGAAGGACCACTGTGTATGGCTGTTGGTCCTGCTGCTGCCCGCTCTATGCCTGGTTTAGCTGCACAGCGGTGCGCCGCTTTGGGGTTGCCTCAGACAACACAGGCCAATTGGTGTATGCGACATTGTCTTACGTGACCTGGTTTGTCGGTCATGCCCCATGTTTCACGAAACCTACCTACCGTAACAAAAACAAGCCAAGTGAAAGTACAGTTACAAAAACGTAACTGCAGACAGCACGCCTGCGCAGTGCGGTGGCCTCATCCAGTATGCGGCAGCGTAAACAGTGCACTACCGTTCGCTTGAAGACATGTCTTTGTAACATCATCGCAGCCGTGATAAAACACACTATTTGGCAGCAGAATCAAAATTTTAACGGAAATTCGTTATTTTTTCTCAGTGAATGAAGCATCGTTTCCTGTTGGAGAAGCGCTAAGGGCACTATCAAGCGCAAAATGTAAAAAAAAACTTATTTTGGCTGCATGGCCCTTTTCAGAATTTTGACGGCAAACGGAGATATGTGGTCCAGCAAGTAGTTGTGGCGTGCGACTTCTAAGTCCGGGATGACTGTGCGGTATTTGCACTTTGATATGGCTGCTGGTGTGATGGCAGTTTCTTCGGTAGTGTTTGTATATGTGGTACATATTGTGGCAGTTGTGAGTTGGGTTCCCTGGTGGTCCATCACCGTGACTGGGGGGACGCGGGAGGGAGAGTGCCGGTGTAGCATGCGGCATCCTTGTAGCGCGTCGTAGGGTTTTCTACTGCTTCAAGATTAGTAACCACATCGACACATGCTTTGTGGCGCGCTTTGTTGAAATGGGCTGCGTATTTCGCAGTATGGGAGCTCCACAAATGTGTTGGCGGATGTGGAGGGGCACACGTTGTAGCTGTTCTTGAGTCGGTACTGGATATCCATGGAGTGGAACGGTGTCTCATCTGGTAGGTGGTTGAGGGTTTGGGAGTGATAATGAGCTTCGTGCATTTGTTTTAAGGGAGTGTGCACTCCCAGTTGGACCAACTTGCACGTGGGTGGTGAGAGGCCACAGTTCTGTCTGTGAAAATATTAATTTCGCCCACCATCATACTTGGTGCCCGTTTGTGCTTCTGCTATCAGCCTTCGTCGTGTTTTGCTTGATACTACACAGCGACAAAGTTTGATAACCGTAGTGGGACCCCGCACCAAATGCAGCAGTTAACATTCTCAAATGCGATTTACACAGAAACGTTGGGCACTAATTCTTGTAACTTGTTCCTAATTTGGCTACACAGCCTGTCACCATGATGCACAACATATAGTGAATGTGACGTGCTTTGTTGTTTGTATTTCAATGTATCTTGATGGTACATAGGGCATCCAAGGCACTGCCCTAAAAGGTGGGGGTGGGAGTATGCCGCATTTCTGACGAATGAAACACAAACCGCTTTGGTGGTCCACTCCAAGACGCAATGCACGCCAAGTGGCTGCAAGCCACAGTTTGATACGACGAGAGTGCTGAAGTTGTATGGCCCAAAACAATGACGAGAAATCTGTGAGACCTATGTAATAAAGGTGGGAGACAAATGCACTATAGATTACTGTATGATTAGTGTTCTGCAGCTTTAATTGCTTTTTACTTGTGGTGTTAAACCAGTGTCACATGAGGGTTTTCTTTACTTTGTAATCCCTCTCAGAGGGAAATGAAGCTTCCTTGATGAAGGTCTTTACTCCTTTCTTTGAGTCATGCTTGATATTTGACCGAAATTTTCACGATGAATTCCCAAATAGCCTGCGTAGGCAAGTCCACTAGGGTCACAGTTTTTATGTTTATTTAGGCAGAAAGCCCTGGAACGTCTGCCAATAATGACTCATAACAACCCTTCATGCCTGCCACACTCACGTATACCACCATGCTTCCCAGTAACTCTGTCACCTTTATCAAGAAGGATGCATCATACCTCAAATCCACTACGATGCACACAAAAGCTAGTGATCGACTACCTCATCTGGGCATCACACCTTATTAAACTACAAGGGAATGAGGCGGTATGCACTGCTGCGCTCAAACTTACTAGCCAGGGATTCGTAGAAAGCAGATAAGATCTGGCGGGTTCCCTCACCGACCTTTAAGTACAAAGCCATTGTACAGATACCTACAAACCCAAACATACTACAACACAAGATATTACTTAACACGTGCACCTATGAATGGCCAACCTGCAAAGGAAGGAGATAGTACAGGGAAGACAGATGCTAACCATCCAATAAACTGCACCCAATGCTTATGAATGATGTCAAATAAATGCGTCAAACTTGCATAATGAACACCTTACGGAATGTTTAACTTTTATTCATGAAACTATTTGTATAAACTTATCATACAGTTATACGGAAGTGGCCACGTAATATATTTGAGTTTGTGGGAACATTCGCAACTTATAATACTTTGTGAATAGTTTTTGATATTACATTTGCCGCTCTGTTTTAAATATCTGAAATTTACAAATATTAGAGCAACGAATGTTTGCTCTTTCCCAGGACTTGCAAACTTGCAAGCTTCACTACACGGTTAGACCTTACGCGTTTGTTTTTCTGCATGACCCCGAAGCTATGCCAAAAGACCAATGTAAAAGCCTAGCACCAAACAAGTGTTCGCTAACTGTGGTATATGTTATGTCAAGTGCAACACTACGAGAGCAAAATTTATAATTTAAATTGGTTTCCTGCTAATATAATAGCACGAGTGAGAAATCAAGTGTTATTGCTAGCTTGTTGGTTAGGTCTCACCAGCAACTAGCATGCCCAGCCTCTTTTAAATGATTGAGGGGGGACTGCTGCCAATCATACTAAATATACCTAATATGCTCACTGTGTTCACAGTATTTTGAAGAACCTATATTTCTCCATGGCAATGTATGCAAAATTCTTGTTTCACTGCTTTGCCTGTCTATTTTTTATTTTCTCTGTTACATTAAATTTTTTGCATGTCAAGCACAAGTACCTGAACTTTCTCCAGTTCTGACTGCCTAAGCTGTATTTTTTATGTAGTTATGTTTTATACACTATAGAAACACTGAAGGAAAAATAGTGTGGTTTGAAAATATTCAATTCGCAGGCAGCTTTTATTCAATTTATTTAAGAGCTGGACCCTCCTTCGTCATTTCATAGGCCCCTTGACTAGCAAGTTGTGAGACCATCCGCAACACGGCCTGCACTATCAACAACTGCAGAAGAAGCAGCGATCAGCTTCTACAAGGCTTACACCACATATCTCAAAACGGACCGGACATTCCGCCCGGCGGCGTACACCTAACCAAACAAGACCAACCTATTGAACTTCATGAACTACGATCAGCCATAGCCGAAATCAAGAAAAACAGTGCATCGGGGTCGGATGGCATCACCTATAAACTACCTAATAACCTAGGTAACCAAGTTCTCAAAATTCTACTTCAGCATTTCAATGAATTTTGGGACACAGAAAAACTCCCCGTCCAGTGGAATGCAGTAAAAGGAAGATTCAACCCGACACCCGCCAAGTCACCTCATATCGGAAACCTGCGAACAATCTCTCTCACATCCTGCGTGGGGAAGACCATTGAACAAATAGTACTCAAGTGCATGCAAAAGTAACAAGACAAAACCAAACAAATTCCCGACACAAGGTATGGGTTCCTCAAACAGCTCGGTACTCAAGATGTTCTTCTGCAACTAAGAGATGTTCAAAGACGTTCTTCTGAAACCCAGCCATGCAATGCTCCGCTAGAGCGGTACTAGCTCTGGACTTAAAAGAAGCGTTCGACAACGTTGCCCACGAGACCATCCTCAAGAACCTCAACGACACAGGATGTGGTCAGAGGACCTACCACTATATAACCGACTTCCTCCTCTCAGATCGCAGAGCAACTCTCAAAGTAGTTGAAGTCACCTCCAGTGCTGCCATCCTAGGGAGTTGCGGCACGCCTCAAGGATCTGTTTCATCCCCTTTTTTATTACCCTAATTGGTCTACCTCGGCCAGTATACCTAACTTTATATATGTCCTCTATGCCGATGATATAACCCTCTGGACGGGCGCGGATTCGATAGGACGGAAACAGGACACCTTACAACAAGCAACAGGTGCCGTCAGCCTATACGGGAAAGCGTGCGGCCTCTGCTGCTCGCCCGAAAAGTCTGAGCTATTGATTGCGAGGCCTTGTAGGAACAAAAAGAACCAGAAACCATCTACGTCATCTTGGAGGGGCATACAATCAAGCCCTGCCAATGCCTCCACATTCAAACCGATGGTAAAAATAACGTCGTGGTCCAACGCCTGAAAAAAACCACTGAACAGGTCATTCACGTGATACGCAGATGGCAAATAGACAAGAGGGACTCAAGGAAACAGACAGCCTTCGCCTTGTTCAGGCATTTGTGCTCTCGAGAATCACCTACATCACACTGTATTTGATTTTAGGCAAGAAAGACGGGGGAAAATTAACACCCTCATACATAAAGCAACAAAGCACGCCCTAAGCATTTCCATGAGCACGTCCACCAACCGGCTGCTGAGAATTGGCCTGCACAATATGCTGGACGAGTTAGTGGAAGGCCAAAGTCAAAAGTCAATACTAGGCAAAACTCAAGTGGGAAGAAAAGTCCTCGAGAACATAAAATGCCTCTGGCACTGAAACCAAGAATTAGAGTTTCCTGACCATTGAACAGCGCAAGCCACTTTTCATCCGCTAACCAGGACACTGTCCACCACACGAGCCGGCGGGCCGCAAGAGCAAAAACCTTGAACAAGGTATATGGAGCAGACTAAAACATGGTCTATAGTGACGCTGCAGTTGTCCCTGAACAAAAGGCCAATGTAGAAGTAGTGACGACCAAGCACGATCCGGTCACAAGTCCTACTGCATAAACAAGTTCAACGAAAGAAGCGGAAGAATTAGCCATCTCTCTGGCGCTCACGCAGACCATCGCCCGTATAGTCATCACGGACTCTCAAGAAGCGTACCGAAGTTACCCATTTGGATGGGTGGCCCCTGTAGCACATCGAATATTATCAAGTCAATCCCCAGCCGAAAGGTGCAAGTGTGGACGCCTGTTCACCCCTCCGTGGAGGGCAACGAATTTCTCGCCAACAGGCCCGCGTACCGACCAACCAGGCCGTAGAGAGCACGATAGAGTCTATCCCACTCACTACATTCCAAGAGATTACTCAGCACTACAAGCTTACTAGAAGAACGTTCCCAATACCACTTCCAAGCCTCGCAAAGGATGAGGAAATAACTCTGCGGCGACTTCTTTATTCAAATAAAATTCTCATACCACCCGACTTAACCCTTGTACCCAAGCGAATATTCTGCCGGATGCAAATTCTGCCAGCAGCAGGCACATTATTGTGGAATGTAAAGTTACACTACGATTTCCACCCCTAATATTCTCTTCCCCCACCCCCAAGAGCAGTGGGAGACACTGCTGTCTAGCCCCTCCCTCCCGGACAAGCTCATCTTCGTCGAGGGAGAAGCCATTTCAATACGGCCAATTAATTGCCATGATTAGGAAACGACTTCCGCATGATCTTCTGATCGATGCTCCTAATAAAGTCGTTTTCTCTCTCTCTCTGCTTGTACCAACAAAAGCAGCTGCCATTGCCAGCGCTGCCGGAGAGAGAAAACTGACGAGCAAAACCACCTCCATGCCTAATTTCAATTTTAAGTTGTGGTAGTTCTTTTGTGCTGTTTGACAAGCACTAACTTATTTGTGGTAAGATTGCTGCAGACAAGTCATCAGTCTTGATAAACACAGGAGAAATGAATTTGAAAGCATTACCCACCATAAGATCTGTTGCTTAAAGTACCAACTGAAATACAATATTGTCCGGCGGCATGTGACAGCACACGTGAACTGTTCAGCTTCTGTTTAATGCATGGAAGTATACCAGCTTGAGCGTGTCCCAGAAGAGATAACTTCAAAAACGGTAACTTGAGAGGGCCCACATAAAAAATGCTTGGCGCCAGGGCTAAGCGCAACTAGTTAACATTTTCTCATTCACTACATGAGGCCTGGTTGTGTATTATTAAGGCTTGGTTCCTGCAGCTGGTAACAACAACAACAACAAAAACCTTTGTCATGTGCGCAGCCCTACCTCCCACCGGGCTGCATACCCTATTATCAGCTGGCTTAAGGTTTCAGACCAACGAAATGATTAGCAGACAGATTCAGCATGGTAGTTACTACAGCTTCGCAATATTGAACATTACCTGCCTGCCTCACGATTCCGAACACACAATTATACCTTACTGCACACAGGTTAACTTCGTTATAAAAACACAGCCCTGTGGTCTACGTAGCAGGGCGCTGCGAAATACATCATGCGCGCACAATCTTTTGCAGTGGCTAGCTTGGTTACGATATGATTGGTCATGTGCCGTCCCAGTGTCCTCGTGTGACTGGCGTTGCTGCCTCTCGCCACGGCACGTAGGCGACGAAACGCCCTGCGGCCTCAAAACGGCGCTCTAATAAAACACAGCGCAGACGTTCATCGGGAACGCACTTTTCACTCTGGCAAATTGAGGCAGCAGAACTGATGCAGAGCGCCCGTGGTCACGGTCGCTATGTACTACGCGCAAATTAGGCAGTCGCACACACTCAGCGTCAGAATAACACGTTGCACACCACCGCAAGTGCTCTGCAGAAATTTATTGAGAGCGCCCTCACCACAATCGCAAGCCAAACACCTATGCACCGCTGCAACGGCAGACCAAAAACCCGACGAGAAGAGCGTAGCGAAATAACCATATCCTCCATAGAAATAACCGCACAACAGCTGCCATTTTCTTTGAACCATAACGTTACAACCGGCAAAAAGAAAAAGTCACTTTCTTTGTTTTTTGACGTCTAGTTGGCGCATCCGCAGTAAGGCTCGTCCACCGTTCCTGAACGTCAGGTCACTGCGGCGAGCGCGCTACTGAGAACTTAGTACGTTTAGTAGAAACGTGAGTGACGAAACCGCGAAAGCGCTTTCGAAGATGCCACACACCCCAATTATGTTTTGATCGGAAGCGAAAACCGTCTACCGAATCGCGAGCCTGCTTCTGTGCAGCTCCTAGAACGACAGCCTGGTCTGGGCTATTCAAACATTAAGCGGGCTCGTTTAAAATCTTTAGAACCATTATATCGTGTCAGTAGCTAATTATATCAACGGACTCTATATAAGGCACTAAACACGGTATTTTAGTTTAATCAAGTGACAAAAAATACGAATTCTTACCTTTACTTTTGGGATTACGTGGTTTGCACACGACACGGTTATCGCTTAGCTAAAATTCTTTCTGCCGCATACGTCCCGGTTGTGCTAGCTGGCCGCCGAAAGCGGAGCGTAGAGTGAAAAGCGGTCACCTAAGACTCTCTTTTATGTTTCCGCGAAAAAGCATTCTGTCGTATTAGCCTGAGTTTTCCATAACCACCTGACCGCGCCCGGTTATCTTAGGCTGTGCTTTAAGCGACGCGTGCTGTTCCTACTGAAAAGGATGTATCTTCACGGTGACTGTAGTAGTATGCTCTTGTTCTGTCAATTATGTTCTTGATTTATGTTTTCGGAAACAGAGTCCTCCGTATCAATGCGTTTAAAGCAAACGCCGCACAATTCTCGATTCACCGAAGCTCCAGCGTGCAAGTCACTTCGTTTACTGTGTGCTCGCCACTTGTGTTTCCGTCTAGTTGACGCCGTAGCACTAGTTGGCTTCTCAAACAACGTACATTCACTGCAAAACTGTGCCTCATCTTTGGCTGCACAAAAATGTACCTCCAATACACGATGAGGAAACAAACGCCAATGGACTATATTGCCATAAGTGACTATGAGCGAGCGAACCAATGAGCGAGCGAACGAACGAACGAACTATGAGCGAACGAACGCCCATGGTCAATGCCAACGGTTTTCGTTTAACTAAAAACGGCTTCTAAATTAGAGCGAAAATGGGTGCACCACGAGCGCTGTAAAAAAAGCTGAAAGCTGGGCCATGGTAAGGGGTTTCCATCGAGTTTGCTTGCTTCGAACTATTTCAAAGTGTTTGACCGAAGCCTGAATGTGCGGGTCAACTTTTCTTGTCCAAGGAGGGAGGAGGCTGCGGTTTATACGGAAGCGGTTTTGGGGTAGAAAAACGTGGTTCATTTTCCTCCCGGATGCCTATATATTGCTAGCGGCTATCAGTAGCTCATTCGCTTGCTGACGCGGTGAACACGACGGCGCTATGCATTTGACATTTGATGTGTCGCATATTAACCACTGTGGCGGACGGAGTGTTCCAAGCACTGTCAAAGCGGGCACCTGAATGTGGTACGATTCCTGCGCTCACTTTTGTACGTGTGGACGGACGAGCTGAGAATTCCCATTTTGCTGGTGTCTTTGTGCCAAGAACCTGCATCTTTGAAACTTGTCCAGTCAAGTTAACGAGGGCTCTCTTGTTCAAAGTCTCATGGTTCTTACACTCAAGCATCCCTCGCCAGCATAACACACTGGCTTAAGAAACATAGTGAACAATACAAGAACCAAAATGTTGCATTAAAATGTTCATAACAGCCTTGTTTACTATATCACTGATATGTTTATTTGTACTGGAATGAAAGTAAACAAAAAACTATCTTTGTTTAGCTATGTTGTCTTGGATGATGCTCGCCGTTTGGCGAGCGACAGTTTTTTTTTTAATTTCATACATAAGTGACATATTTCTGCAACGAGAACACTAGGCCCTGAGGAATATTTTAATAAATCTGGGAAATATTCTACATTGAAGCACCGTGGTTCCTAATCTCGTGGGGTATTAAGTAAGTCACATTGAGATGTAATGAGGTGAACCCCCCTTAGGTCACGCTGTATTGCTTATAAACACAGTACAGATATCAGAAGCGGAGACAAAAAGCAAACTTGAGCGTTTCGTGTAAACCCGGATGCTATTTTATATAAATGCGGTTATGAATCATGAATTTTTGAAATAAAGAGAGGATGTACTTTTTTAAAGTAAAATTCTTTTAGCCTAGCTGAGCCGAGTTTCGCTGTCGCCTACACTTTGACCTTCAGTTTACCGCAGTTGAGCCGTAGTCGTGTCAACGCATAACGTGACTCGCCGCGCCCAGATTTGCCGCCGACTTAGCGCATGCGCGTTCTGACGCTGGGGTGCTGCCTGACCGCGTGAATCGCCGCGTGCCTGGCTGAGAGGAGCGCCAAACGCCTAGTCCGTGGGAGCTTGGCCATGAATGAGAGGCAGTCGAGCTTTCTTCTCTGAACGTTGTTGGGAATGACCACTCCAACGCTGCTCCGTGGTTTCCTCGCATCCAGCTCGTCACCGATGTTGGGAATCAGCCATCCCGACGCTGCCTCCACTGTTGCGACTGGCCACCCGAGCGCTGTCACCGGTGTAGGGACGTTGCCTTGCTCCGTCTGATATCGACGCGCCGCAGAGGAGAGCGATGAATTCTTGAGCCGACGAAAAGTTGAAGTAGCATTATATACAGTATGTACAGGGTAAACAAACGTTACATGACTCGCACAAAGGCGACCGCCCCCCTACACTCGGTGCCTCTGCAAAGTGCCGCGGGAGAGAAGCCGCCGAGGAATGCCGACGATGAGAGTCTCCGGGCTCCTTTTATACCCCGTAAGTTCGTTGTGGCCCCGAGAAGTTCGAAAAGCTCCAATCAGGGCTCTCGCTGCCTGAAGTTTGAACTCCGACAAATTGGAGTGAAGCGGTGAGTCAGCGGCACGGCCAATGGGGAACGGGAGGCCGATGCCCCGCCGTCTCCATGACCTCGCCTACAGGCGTAGCGAAATGCCCTTATTTGGTCGTTCTGATATGCGGGATTCGGCCGCGCCGCAGTGACGAAAGGGAGAGGCGTGACTCAGCCTCGCTGTCGGCGCTTCCCCTCGTGCAACGGATATGGGCCAGGAGTTCTCGCACAACAACGTTGCGCGGGAGCGGGAGGTTTTTCGCAGTCGTCGGCAAGGGGTGTCTGAACACCCCGCGAACATCGTCCGGCGGGGTGCTTCACTGTGGAGTGTCCGGAATTCCAAGCTCCTGAAGCTAGCGTCAGAGATTGAGAAAGAGCGATGCGTTCGGCTCGCTAAACGTTGGAAGCGTCACCGCAACGGTAGACAAAGGCTTGTTTTGGACTAATCTGCGACAGCCCCGACAGCCGTGTGCGAGGAAGTGAATGAATGGCTGGTCAACCAGATCATTCTGTTGGCCGAGGATGTAACTGCGACTAATGGGGTCCATGAAGGCTTTATCGGTAATCCGTTTGGCGTTGTCTGAAACCAAAGTTTAACGAGGCTAAACCAAGCTTTCGCTTTGCGTATACAGGGTTATCTGAGCTAATGCGCTGTCAGTTTTGTTATTTTTCAGCAAGAAAACCACTCACCAGCCTCCTGGGACTTCTTCGGCCGTATTACGACTGCATACGCCTTTCGGACGGCATGCGCTGCCCTAGGCGCTATGTTCTCATCCAGTCTTCGCAAAAGGACAATAATTAGATTCTTCGAGAGTCGTGAAACTGTACTGTAACAGTCGCACTGTACTTCTTTAGAGCCCAGAAACTCTGTACTGTAATAGTCAAGTAAGATCAACAAAATACTACAATGCGCCAAGGTTGCTTTAGCCACCTTAATATATGATTGATCATCTTGACCGGGAGTAACTACTGGACTTAAAATGCGGCGATAGTAGTAGGATTTATTATCGCCAATCAAGTATCAGGGTTAAGCTGAGCGGGTCAATAAACAAAGCGGGGTGGCACTCCGATGGTGTACATGACATAGGCAACCTTTCTGTTATTTAGTCTAGTAAATATTCTGCGTCGTAAACCAGCATTTATGTCGTAATAATAATTTTTGGACGGGCTTCCTCGAGGCAACTAAGTAAAACGTACTGGTGTATTCGGCCGCAACTTCGAAGGAACCAAGTACCTGAAATATTCTCAACAAAATCACAAACTGTTTGGGAAGTTGCACAAGAAAAAAACGAAAAAATATAGTGGTTTAGCTTCTGTTAACCTTAGTTGATAGCAAAAGCTTCACTGTCCTTGCTAGACCCATTTTGCAGGTGTGGTCGAGGAGTCGTTTCGTAATTATACACGGACATGTTTAAATACGTACGCTGCTCATTCATCATCATTTGTCGCCCGACGCCGTTGTTTAAGCCCTCCCGATGTATTAGCGGCCACAGCTCGATGTTCGTCTTCCTCCTTCGCGCACGGCTCTGCGGCGCACGTGGCATCCTGGCGTGCCTTTGGGGCGCGCACTTATCGCTGGAGCGGCGGCTTCCTCGCCTTACCCCGAGAGGTGGCGACACGGGTTCCGCGCATAGCTCCGTTCCCTGCTCGCCTATCTCTTTGGCCATCGGGCCTCTGCTCCGAACCGGTCGCTCCGCCAGGTTGCGACGCGGGTACTGCGCACGACTCTGTTCCCTCCTCGCCAATCTCTCGCCAGAAGGGTTGCAAGGTGGGCTAGTTGGAAAAACATATTCTTGAATGAAACAAGCGCGAACCTCAAATTGAAAAAGAAAGTGGAGCACAAGTACCAACGTGTGTTTAGAGAGGATAAATTGTAATTAAAGTACCCCCCTTCGTCCCATCTTTCTACACGTTGTACTAAGGTCCGCGAATATAAATCTAATTTTACTGCAGCTCACATTTTATTTGGGTACCAAGAACAAACGGCTCGCGAAATAATGGAAGCGTTCTACATAGCAGAAAGAGCAGAAAAGTGTCTGTCAAGCAAGCATGTGTTATTACACCAATGAGATTGCATATCTGTGTGGCATTGATTGTAGCTGGTGTCTATAGAGTTGTCTTATCATTGGGGCTTCTAAAGCCTGTTTTTCTCATGCACAGTGTTTTTATTGTCCTTACAGTCACCCTTCTTGATACTAAACTTTAGTTTAGTATCAAGAAGGGTGAATGAAACTCTTTGCGTTCCAGTTCCTCTGTCTTTGTTCGCGCTGCTTTCATCCAACAATAAGCCTATCTCTCCCCTGACAAATACCTCCTCCCGCCATCGGTGCGCTGCTCCGTGCCGGGAGCTTGCGGAAAGGGGTGTGGTTTGACCTGAAGAGCGCCCGTGGTAGCGTAGTGTAGCTGTCGGTAGAAAAAGTGCTTCCGCAACAACCACTTTGCTACCTCAAAACGGCTTTCAGCTCATTAACACTTTCCGCGAAGACTGCAATAACAGTAGCTGTATGCACATGATTGCAGATTTCTCAAGAGTATTTAGGCCTGAAACAGAGACCTGGCAGTTTTTCTTGTTTGGGGCCTTCGTATATCTCTACAAGGCAGGAAATCTCCATAGAAGACTGCAGTTATTGCGGAGCAATTTTCAGAATGCGTGTAAACTTTCCTAATTCGAACACAGCGCACCGGTTTCGATTCGAATCGGAAGAAGTGTACCTTTATGTGCGCGAAAACATGATCTCTGGCGACTAGGTCCTTAATAAAGTAATATCGCCCTCATCCTCAGCATTGGCTACTTGCCAGTCATTGCTGTACAAAGTCCTTTCTTAGTGGCCCCAACCGATGCTCTTCCAAAACAAAGCTGTGCCCCAACACTGTGAATCTGGTTCCATGTAAGTTCCAGTGAAAAAGAGTTATCCACATATTTTATATGAATCTGAACAAACAATAGCTGAAATGAGATTATAAGTTGATATTATCTGGAACCGTCCACTTGTTTTCTTTATGTTTGTGATTTTAATTTCCACTTATCCTGCAGTCAGCATTTGGGGAGTGCGTTGGTAAATTTCTTGCTCGCGTCTTGTTCCACATAAATTGTGCCCTGCAGTGAAGTTCGCACCGTTTGGTGCATCAACTGCAACTATGAACCACATATATAAAAGAATGCATCCTGCGTCAGCACAAAGAAAGCAGCTCGATTGCATTGCACAACAATGCAATGGGCATGACAATAGGGTATTCGAGAAAAGTGGGTTAACAGGCATTTTCGGCATCACCGCCCATGATCGGGCGCAGCCGCAATACTTGCCTCTAGTTAATGAAATCTGGACTTCAATGAGAAATCTATGGGGTATCAAGTGGTACTGAGGCATGCAAATATGATCTGCGATTGAGTATTACTCAAGAAAGCAGGTTTAAGCTAACACCGCATGTGTAGCTCGGAGAAATGGGGATTGACCTTGCCTCTTGTCAATTTACCAGAGAGACGAAAAGAACTAAACGTTTACGACGATGATATTGAGGTTGAGAGAACACAATACTTTATATTTGCTCTATTTACTGCAGTCTACTGTCTGTGCCATGACTTGTTGTATAAGGGCAGTATATTACCATCGCGTTGCATAAATGGAGATGTAATCCGGTCTCCTTAAAACCAATAGGTAGGCTTAAGTATTTGTTTTTGTTTTATTTTGAGCACGTTCTTTTCTAAGCATTCCTGAACATTTATTTCAAGCGTCGGGGTGGTTTGGTAGGATTTAAGTAGCTTTGTTATGGTACGCAGCCAATGACGAAGATTTGTTAACCTTCCCCCTTGGAGAGGTAGTACTGGGTAGTTCCTAACTGTCGCTGAATGTCTGCCATTGATTGGTAAAGGTGAGGTTGAACGAAAGATTTCCTACCATTGCTGTAACTCGGCGAAGTAAAAGTAGCCGATCCTGAAGTTTGGCCGAGAGAGGGAGAAACAACTTTATTTATGCTCAGGGATCAAGTGAGGAAGATTGGCCGATGCCTTCGACCGTGATGCATCCAGAGTCAGTTTAGGTGAAGAAGAAGCGTATGGCCCGGATGGTGGTCACCATCATCGTAATCGAAGGCTCCGCCATTCCGACGAGATCGGCGCGAGCTGGGGCCTACCCTGTCTGCTCTACACGTTTGCCGAAGGTTTCCTCGGCTACTTGCGGTTCTCGTTGTGGGTTCCGTCTCCGGCATTGTGTTTCCGACGGCGGTGCGCGAGCGGGTGAAGTACCATTATGGGCGACGAATGTAAGTGGTCAACATTCTGTTATTCTTGCTCCAGCGGTTCGTACCGGCTTTGTGGTGCGAAGCTAGTGAATCAAATGTCGTGCCAATGTCGGTGGCCATAATTTTCCCTCTTCCTTCTTTTCTCTTTTAGCAACAGCTGGCGAATCGCAGATGTCCGTTGCCAGTAAGAACAATTTCGAAATATTCTTACGTTTACGCAGTACATTTTTCAAGTTAGGTTTTGTAGTGTTCGCTTTGTAGTGTTCGCTTTGCGAAGTGCTTCAGTTGGTTGGTTGAAGGAACGCTGAAGTGAGTTTTTCGAACAACTGTTCGTAAGCTATCGCTTAGGCCGAGTGAAATGAACACATGCTGGGTAGTGTGGTAAGACGCTAAAGCGCTACTGAAGTAGCAAGCAGGTTTGCGAGAACAATTACAGCAGCGATGAAAAAAAAAACACGCAGTAGTTGACAACCTCGTAGGACCATGTCCAATTATTATTGTTATGAAGCGGCGATGGCGGTTGTGTCGATTTTAAATTAACGGCTGAGGTGTATTTAGATGTGGTTCAGCGGTTGCAGATGCTCGCTCGTATAAGCGCCGCATCGACAAAAATGTACGTCTCTAGCCTTCTCACGAACGGTCAGTTTCTCTGGAACACTTAACACATATAACACTTTTGGCTGCGCGTTGATGAGTCAGTCAATCAGTGAGTCAGTCAGTCAGTCGGGCAATTCTTTTTATAGGTATAGATGACACCGGCTCTTACGGGACACGCGTAGTTGCCGAAGGTGTCAACAGTTGCCGACCGCTAAGCGAACGCGGGAAAACACAACTAAAGTTTCCGTCCGAAGTCATGGAGAATAAAAAATCTCTCTGGCCTTCTTTTCCGCATGTTACGACAAAATCCTGAAATTGGTTTTTGTGCAATAAATTGGCCTTATTTTCAAGAAAAATCCAATGGGAGATACCAACTTGCTGTCTGTTATTTACGAATGTGCAAAAACATAGTGTTTTCCCGAAAACCTGCTCGCATCTTTTGGGAGGGTGTCATGGAAACATGCTGTAGAGCACTGTTTAGATAACTGAGTAACTTGTTTATCTCAACAAACACCAGTTCGGTATCTCAAATAGCGGGCGGCGGAAAAATTGATATCTGAAAAACTATTTCACCGCTTTTCACTCTCCTTATGGTGTAATTTTTAAAATTATCAGCAATATTGAGCTCCAACGCCGCAATCAGAATGCGCCCTTGAAATATGTAGCCGTTTGAAAGAGCAGTTTGGCTAGGCCTGGACATAACCGGTTAGGCCTTTTTAGCACATCATTTGTGTCATTTGTAAAAAAACAATTTTGCCCTTTTAGCGGCGTCGCAGGACGAGATCATTAAAAATGGTTCTGTGCATTTGTATGAGTAACACATACTACCAAAAATCAGTTGGATAACATAATTGGTGAAAGATTTATTTGAGAATTTTTAGGAACACCATTTAAGTGCGATGCATTTTATAAGCGACCCTGAATCCGCCGTCCGCATTGCTCCTCCTCCTCACCCCTAGCAACGGCGCGAGGAGCGGAGAGGAGCGTATGTAGCAACGGCGCAGCGACGTCACACCCCACGTGACCCGCGCGCGCTCCGCCTACCGCGCCGTGGCTTCGCGCGCCCGCGCCGGCTCCCGCACCGCTCCTCGCGCCGTGACGTCACACTCCCACGTGACCGCGCGCTGGCGCCTTTGCGTCTGCTCCCCCTCTCCTCGCGCCGTGACGTCACATGCTCTGCAGCTGGCGCGCCTCTCCCCCCGTTAGGTTTGCACTCACCCTCGGCGCGCGCCTCTCCCCTCGCCTGACAGCTCCCCCTCGCCGGTACTGCGCCTCTCAAGGCGATGGCAGAATTACTACGCCGTGTACTCTCGGCGCAAGAAATGCATTCGCACTTCCTCACGATTCCCTTCGGGGAGGTGGGGGCAATTTTTTTATTTCCGGAATGCGCAATCACCTCGCTAGTGTAGGTTAAAGCGAAAACCAAAAACTACTTTTTGGATCTTCTAAGCGCTACATATATTAGCGCAAAGAGCGTCGATATGTGAATGGGTGACCAAGAAAATGACGACATCCCGAAACAACAATTTCCGCTTTCGCGTGGTTAGGAGTTCAATTTCCGAAAAACCCACCTTAGTGAGCACCTACTCAATGACGCAAATCAACTCGCGAAATTTCAAGTCTCTAGATCTAACCGTTTTGGCTTGCGTTGATGAGCCAGTCAGTCAGTCAGTCAGTGAGTCAGTCGGACACTTCTTTTTAGAGGTATAGATGACACCGGCTCTTACGGGAGACGCGTAGTTGCCGAAGGTGTCAAAAGATGGCGACCCCCAAAACGAACGCGGGAAAACACAACGGAATTTTACGTCCAAAGTGATGGAGAATAAAAAATCGCGCTTGCCTTCTTTTCCGCATGTTACGACAAAATCCTAAAATTCATTTTTGGGCAATTGAATGAACAGCATTTTCAAGAAAAAAAACAAATGGGACATATCAACTGGCTCTGTGGTTATTTACGAATGTACAAAAACATAGTGTTTTCCCGAAATCCTGCTCGCATCTTTTGGGAGGCCGTCATTGAAACATGCTGTAGAACACTGTTTAGATAACTGAGTAAGTTGTTTATCTCAACAAACACCAGTTCGGTATCTCAAATAGCGGGCGGTGAAAAAATTAATATCTGAAAAACTATTTCACCGCTTTTCACTCTCCTCATGGTGTAAATTTTTAAATTATCAGCAATATTGAGCTCCAACACCGTAATCAGAATGTGCCCTTCAAATCTGTAGCCGTTTGAAAGAGCAGTTTGGCTAGACATGTACATAACTGGTTAGGCTTTTTTGGCTCGTCAGCCGTGTCTTTGTAAAAAACAACTTGGCCCTTTTAGACGCGTCGCCTGCCGAAACCCCTAAAAATGGTTCTGTGCTTCTCTATGAGTAACATATAATACCAAAAATCAGTTGGATATCTTAATCAGTGAAATATTTATTTTAGAATATTTAATAACACCATTTTATTTCCGGAATGCGGAATCGCCTCGCCAGTGCAGGTTAGAGCGAAATCCAAAAACTATTTGTTAGATATTTTTAAGGGCTACTTACAGGGTTATCAAAGTTAGTTCGACAGTTTTTTTTAAAAATAGGCGCTAAGATAAGATAGGGACACATAAATATGAGGTAAATAATGATTTCGGAGATATAACTAACCAAAATTGACTATTACCTTTTTAGCGGCTACAGTAACCAGGCATACTTGTATTGGAAAGTTAGACACAATCATGTTTCTACGCAGTTTCAATTGGCAGATTTCTTCTAGCGCATCGTACTCCGGGATTTCGAACTGCGAAGTTTAACTGCCGCTCGCATGATTACGCATGCTAGAAGTCATGACCGGGGCATAGCTCCTCACTTTTGTTCTGGGTTTCGATAGTGGATCCGAGTACTGCAGATTGCGATAACGCCAGCCAAGAATGAATGGGTGCCAGTTATCACTTTTGCCTATGACTTCACCCCTTTTTCATACTTAACGCCGTACACGGCAGGCACGTCACAGAAGGGAGGAGCTTTGCGGCGGTGCAGACTGGCTTGCATACGTAATCAAGCGAACGGCAATTAAATTGCGGCGTTTGATGTCTCGTACTACGGATGCGCCACAAGAATTATGACAATTGAAACTGCGTAGAGACATGATTGCGCCTAACATTCCAATACAAATATGCCTGGTTACTGTAGCCTCTAAAAAGTTAATTATTCAATTGTAGTTATTACGTCTCCGAAATTAATAATTACCTTTTATTTATGTGTCCCGATGGGCGCATAACGCTGTGTGGGTGGTCATCGTGTAAATCTAAGAGCCTAATTAAAAAAAACCCCGCCCGCATCTTTTTATGGGGGGAACTCGAGTAAATGCGTCTCAGAGTGGCGGGGGTATCGCGTGAATGTTGCGTAATTGGGTATGGTTTGGGAATGCCTAATTGTTATTTCGTCTTTATTATTCCTATTTATTGAATGAAGGAGAAGCGAAGGCAAGGAGTGTAAAGTTAAAGTCTGTCTTTTTTGCTTGGTGCCGTCAAGCAAAGCGTCAAGTCAAGCGAAAGCCAAGCAAAGACGCACTTGACTGAATTCCAAACGCGCGCTCCGCCGCTTATATACACACCAGCCGCGTTTGAGGGAGAGGAGTACAGGGGATAGACGACCATGCGCACACTTCCGTACACAAGCGCGCGAACTTTCCACGCGCCCACAACGCCTTTATCACGTGTACACGCCCTGCCGCCGTTACTGTTGAGCGCGACGCAGCGCACGGGTAGCTACGACGCATGCGCGCACAGACGCGCTCCCCCCGCACCGCCGCAGCTGTTGTTGAGAGCGACGGAGCGCACGGGGTACACGCGCTCCTCCCGCACCGCCGCACATGTTGTTGAGAGCGAGAAGGGTACGGGGGAGAGATGCGCACCTGCGCCTCGACGCGACGCGCATGCGCAGTGAGCGTATAGACGGCGCCGACAACATCAACGAGTGGCATCGCGAGCCTAAGAAATCGTGTCCGTCCGTTACGTCCGTCAGTCAGTTGGGCACGTTTTTTTATAGTTATAGAGCACACCGGCTCCTATGGGAGACGCGTAGTTGCCGAAGGTGTCAACGGATGGCGACCGCTAAGCGAACGCCGGAAAACTCAATTGAATTTTACGTCCAAAGGGATGCAGAATAAAAAATCTCGCTGGCCTTTTTATCCTTATATTAGAACAAAATCCTGAAATTGGTTTTCTAGAAATTATATTGGCAGCATTTGCAAGACAAAAACCAATGGGAGATATCAACTGGCTGTGTGGTTATTTACTAATGTGTAAAAACGTAGGGTTTTCCTGAAATCCTGCTCGCCTCTATTGGGAGGGTGTCATTGAAAAATGCTTCATCCGATGCTTCGCGCGAGCATATATCCCGAATCCGCAGCGCTGATTCAAGTACCAGCGCTTCGTGCATGGTACTAACTCGTGACGGGGATAAAAAAACCTCTGCTGAGCGCGCCAAACATCACCACCCCACAGATAATCATAGCTCACAACAATTCTTGCCTTACCTGTCAGGGCGAACACGCGGAATACTTCAGGAAATGTGAAAAATTTCAGCCAGAGAAGAAAACACAAGTCGTAATATTTCAGGACCCCTCACCATCATGTGTGGGGTTTCCAGAAATAGCATTTACATACATCATCACTATATGTGTATTAAGGATTCTGTCTGAATTTAATCGTATCTCGTTCCTTGTTCCTATTTAAAGCCACCGCAAAAATCTGAATCATTTTGTATGATAGTTTGCCGATTTTATAGTTTGTAAGCCGAGCGTAAGTGCAGTTCCTCCGGTAACCTTCATGAGCGGAGCTATGATTTAAGGCTCGTTCACATAGGGCGACGCGGCTTGAAATCGCTAACCGCTTGTGTACGTGGCGCGGCTGTTAGGGCAGTCTACCAACATAAGCATCACCAAATCATCGCCAACGCGTTACGTCCTGTGTACATGGTGCGACGTTTACTGCCAATTCACTGCTGCAGCATCGACAGAGCAGAAAAAGAGCCATTATTGTGGCTGTGACTAATTTTTGATTCTTTGGAGCGGCCGAAGTTCCCCTGTGAACGCCCACTGCCTTTGGTTATTTGCTGCCTCAATGAAAATGGGTCTTTTATAGCGCGAGTTACACTCTCCGAGGTTGAGCAGTTTCGCGTGGCTACTGGGGAGCCGTGCTGCGCATGCGCGAGGAGCACTGATGTCTCACGGCGCACAGCTGGCGTGCCGGAGCCGCAGCCGCCGCGACTGGATTGAATTGGATGGGGCTGGATGGGATTGGATTGGATTGTATTCAATTTAATTGGATTGAATTGGACTGGAAATCATTTTAGCAGCAGTAAGCATGACAATCAGCTTATCGTAGACAACCAGGAAACCTGAGAATAACCAGCTGAACCTTAGCTCACGCTACGTATATCGTGGCACGGACGAGCTAAGCCACTGCTAATTTTTCCCGCAGGAGCGCAGCCGCAGCCACTAATTCAGACTGAAAAAAGGGCGATGACCCCCCGCCGGCGCCGGTGCCCGCGGAGGCCGCAGACGCGGCCGCTGATACGCCAGCGCCATCTCTCGCCCCCGCCGCGGATCCTCCCGCGGCGAAGTGCGAGGAGGTGGCGCCGCTCGTCGGCACCCCAGCAAAGAAAGAACTGAAACTAAAGCGTGGCAAACTGTTCGCACGGCGACGGAGTGAAACATCCCCTTCGCGAGGGGCACGATCAAATGCAGAGCATTTCCGGGGGCGCACGACGTTAAGTAGTTTGCGTTACGTTAATGTTGTTGCACTTGTGGGAACTGCTGACGAGAGAGCGCTCGTCAGCAGTAATTTGAATGGGTCAACGATATAAGGCGCGTTCGTAGCGTCCCATTCTGTGTCGGCTTTGTGCCGCAGTGGGTAGAGCACCATATACATTGCGTTCGCCCGCAGGGTCGAGGGATCGAAACCAGGCGCCGGATAGTATTTTCTTTTATATAGTGTAGGGGGAGGGGTGCGGACAACGACGGTGCGGACTATGACGGGACAACGTGGGTGACATCGGAGTTACTGAAATGCTCTGCCTTTAATAACGCACGTTATGGTAACAGAAAACATCACCTCCACAGAGGTGCCAATGAGATTCGCCTCTTTCTCCCTGGGTAGGTACGCCGACGCGGCTCGCCGGAGGGCGGAGCGCCGTCTGGTTTCGGAGGCGATCAAGAATCGCGAGTCGGATCTGGTCCCGTCCCAGCCCCCCTTCGGGTTGCCTCTGGTGGCCTGTCCCACCCCCTGGCCTCTCGCTGAGCCAGCGGCGCCAGTGGTGGCAACGTCGGTTGGGGAGGCTGCTGCATCCACCACTTCCGCTCCTTCGTCCTAAATCACACGCCAGGGAGACACCCGCAGCAGTTCCCACCCTCACCGCACCACCTGTGCCACCCGAGGCGTTCCTTAAATCCTCGGGCGTTCGGGCCAGGCAAAGCGCACCCAAACGGGTACGCGATTCTAAAAGCCTGATCACTCAGGCACTCCAACGACATCCGACGACAAAATGGACGTCGGACAGTTCCTGCCTTCGACACAGTGCAAAGAACGTGTCCGGACGCCAAATCGTCCCAACAAACCAAAAAATACGAGAGTCACAGCCCCGAAAGACAACACATATACATACACACTACAGTAGCTCTCACTCAAAGTAATGGGAAGAGAGAACATAACCCAATGAAACTGTAGAGGTCTTCTCAAAACCATGACGATTTGTACCAGATACTACGCCCCAATAAGCCAAGTGTCATGTGTTCAAGAACCCCATTTAAATTCAAAACATAGAAATTTCTTGAATATTAACATGATATTTAGAAAGGACACAGATGGTGGTGGTAGATCTTCGGGGGATGTGGCCATTGTTGCCCTAACATCCGTGGCGTGTCAGACTATCGAATTACAGACCGTCCTTAAGGCGGTGGCCATTCGTACCATGATTTTCAATAGGCTAATAACGCTATTCTTCGTTTACATTCGTGATTTCAATATCTCAAGCTCGGATTTCGAGGGCCTTGTAGATCAGCTAACCACACCATTTATCCTATTAGGCCACCTCAACGCACACAATGAACTCTGAGGCTCTTCTCACACAGATGCCCTATGTCACCTTATATACAATTTCTAACATCTCCAGGAGCATTCCTATTCCGTAAAACCAAGCCTACATACTATAATAAAGGAGACAACAAATATTCACACCTCTACTTGGATATTGGTTCCGAAGTTCTCTTTTTATGTGTTAAGTGGGATGTTGGCATTCGTCCTTATGGTAGTGACTACTTTCCAACTGCATTAACATACCTAGATAAAGGCTCAAACCGTTTACCTTCCCCTAAAAGGTTCAATGAAGCTTGAGCTATCGGGAGTACATTTACAGAAACATCTCAATTACACCACACATCCATAGAACACCTACAGGTAGATGAAGCCACTCAACTCCTCACGGCGCACATTCTCGACTCCGCCGAAAAGTATATTCCACACGCCTCTCTGGCCCCGCGCAACCAATGTAGGGATCGGTGGAATGAGGACTGTAGGCGGGCGCGAGAGGCAAAGTATAAGGCATGGGGTATCCTTCCACGGCACCCCAGGTCACGAAACCTCCTGTTCAAACGGGCAAAGGCGTTTAGAAAACAGGTGCGCCATGAGGAAAAACAAGATACATAGCGTTCATTCAAAAACATAAATAAACTCGTACACAGAAACACGCAATGTATGAACCCAAATACTCAACTCAAATGACAACAAACATACAGCCTGCCTCTGGTCAGTACAAAAGAAGACACATTCGAAGACCAGGCCGGCACATTTGCACCTTTCGAATACGTGTCCAGTTCAGCACACTGCACAAACACTTTCATGAAAGACAAACTTTCGGCCAAAAAGAAGCCTTTGTATGAGAATGACAGATCAACCGCTTACTATAACTCCGAATTTTCGCATCATGAGCTGAGGGGTGCCCTGAGTTCCTGTACACCCTCAGCTCCAGGCCCAGACAACATTTCATAGACTGGGATACACCACTTACACGCAGACACTTTTATAACACTCCTTCACCTTTACAATAAGATATGGCTTTCGGGGGAAATTTTAAAGTCTTGGAGGGAGGCCATAGTTGTAGCATTATTCAAAGAGGGAAGGACGCTCCCTGTCCCGCAAACTATCGACCAATTGCCTTCATAAGCTGCCTGTGCAAGCTCCTCGAGAAGATGATCAAAAGAAGACTCGTGTACTTCTTGGATTACAATGTTCTTCTCGAGAGCTGCCAGGCAGGCTTCAGGGTAGGGCGATCTACGTACGACCAACTGGTCGCTCTTGAATCATATATATATATCAGGGATGCCTTCATGCATACACAGTTCTGCCTTAGAGTGTTTTTCGACATCGACAAAGCATATGTCACCACTTGGTGGTACGGCATCCTTACTTAACTGAAGTAAATCGGTGTTTCGGGTAACCTGTTGAACATCCTTTGTAGTCATATGTAGGACAGAACTTTTTGTGTGAGAGTTTGTAATGCACTCTCCAAGGTTCGTGTTCAAGAAAACGGCTTGCCTCAACGGCGTGCCACTATTACTAAAGTGGTACTGGTTGATTATTGATTGATACTAATCGTTAGTGAGCCGTATTAATGTAGGGATAAGATCTATAAGGATGTAATCGATGTTCGATTGAGAATCGAGATGTAAGAATTACTCATTTGTGATTTACTGCAATGATTAGTAAAGTAGGTGACAATTGTATTAAGACGAATTAAGGAGCAGTGTAGTGCCTTATGTTTTATTAAGAGAATTGACTCGTTGTAGGCCGGATTAAGATAGACTCAATTATTCTAAGCTGTATTCTAAGCATTCTAAGGAAACAACGTCGCTCACGTGTCGGCAGGTGTACGTAACCGTCGCAATAGTACGTCTTTTTTTCGCATTCAAAGCACTTGAGCAGATTTTCGGGCCCCGAGAACTCCTGAGAATTAGGTTACGCATCTGTGAGGTAGTACATGAAAAATTCTCAAACCGAATTCACGGCCTACCACAACACCCGAAATTAAGGTGACGCTTTTTAAAACAACTGAAATGAAGTATTGATACAGCCTGTCGAGTAAACAGCTTATTGAGCCGGCGACTTCCAGACCCCGTCAAAACCTCCGTCCCACCAGTTGATGCGTCGGCGGTCAGGTTCCAACTAGCCATCTACTATACTTTTCGAGGTGATAGCTAGGCGCTATCTTCACACCAAAACCCTTCAGCCTCACTCGGCTGCGCGTCTTCCTGGTTAGCATAGTTTCGGATTCGAGACAGAACGCGTAGAAAGGAGGATATTCCCAATTTTCATCTCTGCTTCCCCTACAATCTCTCTCCATACCCTCCTTATGTTTTTCTCTCCCTATTCATCCGCTCTATCCTCTCCCTCTTTGCCCGGAGCGCTACGCGCTCGCGCTAACGTCACAACTCCATTTAATAAAGTTGAGGGGAGTCGCGCAATGTTTTTTTAAATGGAGAGCTTCATTAAATTGAGTGAGGCATTTCTTGATCACCTAATTCGGTACATTCAATTAGGTACGGTTGCGCCGTCCAGGAAGCTCAGGCGGCGTTGTATGTGCCAAGCGTAGTTGCACCGAAAATAAAATTAGGGCCTGCGCGTGCGAACAGAACCCACGAAATGAAGAGCTTCGGACCAGAACTGTCCCCAGTCGGAGACTACAAATTTAGCTACTGCCAGTGAAGTACGTGATGTTTGCTTGAATACACTTTTTAAGCAATGGTTGCAAGGATTTATTCTAAGTTTGTAGTGCGTCCAGTGCGTTTTCTGCACCCTCGTGTGCTCCGGCAAACACCGGCACCATGTGGTGCGAACCCCTTTCCTTACGGGAACTACCCTCACAGGAACTACCCGCGTAACGATGGCGAACAAAGATCACAAAGCACGCCCCGAAACGTCCGACCACCGAACACCGAATAGATGGATGGGAAAACGATTATTAGAGATTAGAAGAAAGAGGGGCAATGGTAACGGGCGCAAAAAAAAAAAGAGAATTTATTGGTGAAACCCGAGTTTCCAGGCTACAGATGCAACAGCTCCTAATCAAATTTTTTTTCTCTCGCTGGCTGGATCTGGTGCATTAAACCCGAAATTACAACTCCCAATTTTCACCGCTCGTTTTCGTACAAGCGGGGCTAAAATACTACGCGATGTTATCTTTGGCGTGCCATGAATCAATTTTGAGGCGTTGTCTACAAAATAAACAAAGAATAACATTTTTTCAGCTGCATTGTTTGAGAAAACGTTTGTTAAACCGGGAAAGGTCATGATATTGGTTTAGTGTGCACTTGTTATCCAAAGAATTGGGCTCTATGGGCGTATGAAGGGGGATCGAGATAGCTCCGGTGAATCGAGTCGTTCGCTACATGGGGTTTTGTTCATAGCGTTTTGACTATTTTGTGCCACCCTGTACCAATAATGTTCATTTTGAGATCTAGCAGAGCCAAATCAATGTAAAGTCGGATGGTGAAAGTATTGTCAGTAGCGTTTTTTTGATAACGTGGTGCAAAAGGAAAAAGAATATGCTGAAAGCATACAGCGCTGCACTGATACCAAGTCAACGGCAGGATCTCGTAGTTTTGTTGCCTTCGAAAGGCAAGCAATCTTCCTTTTTCAGTTAGCGCAGCGATTTAAAAGATCCGGTCGTCCGAGAACCGAACCCGTACCCAAACAGTTATTTTTTTGCAGGCCGAACCTAAGCCACGAGTAAACCATAAAAAAGAAATTTCGGTTACCAGTTCAACAGCACAATGGTTTGACCTTCCGTTGATAATTCAGGCGCACATTCATTCCGGGATTTTCATTTCCAGGTGTCGCAGTTCCCCTTCTCACACCTATCATAACACTTTTAACGTATTATTCAGGGTAACCAAAAGAGAAGGGGACGGCCGCGATTATGGGAGAAATTTCAAGTTGCTGCTGGTGGAGAGTAGATGGCCATCCTGCGCAAACGAGTTATAACTCCGGGCATCCTGCATGAAATACGAAAGGGATGTTGCAACACAACCTGTAAAAGCTTCCCCCTTCCTTCCTGTCTTGAAGCACTATCTGGAACAAGCTTTTTTCTGAAAATTTTTAGATGCAACGCGTCTCTTTAACTCGCCTTGTGCCGCGTTGTCGCAGCGTAGTCCGCATCCCTCCCCCATTCTCCTCGCCGCGGCAGATGCGCGCTCCGCCGCTCTCACCGCAGCGCCATCTGTGAGTCAGCGCGGGCAGCGCGCAGCTTGCGCTTGGCTGCGCTCGCTCCCGTCGCCGTGCCAGCTGTTGGTTAGCGCGCAGCTTGCGTTCGTTTAAAAAATTAACACCATCTTCCCGCGAGGGGAACCATGGGGTAGATGCGACCCATCGGGGGTGAACATGCTGCGTAAATAGGATACACAACAACAGCAATCCACACGCTGACATCACTAACATAACGAAAACGCAACTGCAACTCCCGATGCGTCGCATCTACCCCATGGTTCCCCTCACGGGCAGATGGTGTAAATTTCTTTTAAAATGTAACGATCGATTGCGTTCATTGCTGCAACTGAAGGAAAGCCGGCCAATAGCCGCGACACCGAGGGAATGACGTAATTCCAGCGGTCGAAGAGCGCCAAGATGGGGAAAGAGAAAAATCTTTTGAGCAAGTTTGTACTTTGTCTCACTGAGCAGTAAATTTTGATTTAAGCACTGTGCTACCCCGTAAATTAAGTACTGGATACGTTCCTTGACTGCATTATGCAAGAATCTAGGAGTTTCAAAAAGTTGCAAAAAAAGTCGCAGGTCCCTGTAAGCATTAATTTGAGTTTTCGAAGAAGGTGGGGCTAGTCTACTAAACGATTTATAGATCAACACACGAACACTTTTAAAGTATTGAGAGAGTGATACAATTTTAACCAAATTTTTTTATATTTACATGCACATCAGCATGACACCACTTAGTAAAGATCAATATTTTTAAATTTACCCTTCGTTTTGTTGTACCTTGGTGGCACGGAAGGTCTTCTGTTGTGTTAGCTTATTTATTAAGAAACAGTGCGCAAGAAAAAAAGGGCCTCCAAGGGGCTGCACCAGGAATCGCTGACCCTCACATATCGCATCAAATTTATGCAAGCAAAAAAAGCTTTTCGTGAAGTCTGGTTCATATACACAAAGATCTTTTACTCGACAATTTCCAAAACGAATCATACTAACACGACAGCCTGTACACGTGGCCACCCGGCCTGCGGCGCATCAGAATGGAAAAATGCGTCCTCGCCAGAATACCGTAAAGTTTTGTGTGCAAATCACCAGTAAAACAACGTGAAGTGCCAAAACATACTCTGGGACCACGAGTGAAGAAAAACAGCGCTAAAAAGACAGGACAAGAAAGGACACAGGACCACGGCTTCCGTGGTCCGTGATATTTTAATATTATTCTTACTTTTTTTTAGTTTGTTTAACTTTCGTCCGCCAATTATGTCCGGTTATGTTATTTTAACGATCACGCTTGGCTCTTGGAAGTTTTGCAAATATGAATTATTGTGGAAATTCAGGTCGTGACACGGTTCGCTACTTTCCTTAATAATTTTACTTTTTTCTGATTTTGTAGTTTTTTAAAATTTTCTTCGAACAGATATCTCAGTTTACACTGTTCAAATGATTATAGTTTGAAGTTTCGTGAACTCTGCATTATTGTGGTACTGTCATGCGTTATACGTTTTGCATTTCCCTTAGTTTTTATTTTTCTCTTTTTTTTTGAAATTTCATCCTACCAACTCTCTCCATTTACGTTGATATAATGATTACATTTGAAACTTTTGCGTAACCTGCATTATTGTGGAAGTGCAGAGCGCATGGTTCGCCGTTTTCCGTTATTATTTTATCATAATTCCTAGTTTTTTTGTTTTTCGAAATTTCATTCGAGGAACTATCTCCATTTGTGCCATTATAGCGATTATAAGCGGAACTTCCGCGGTATCTGCATTCTTGTGGGAATTCAGGGCGTTAAACTGTTCTTGCTTTGGGGGTACTGGGTAAAAAATGCTAGTTATTAAAAAATGGTTCCTCTTGGCCGCCGATGTCGTCTTGTTCAACTACAATTTCTCACATCTCGTGAGTCCACGGTTCACCACCGCTGCTGAGTTCCCTGGTCGCACTTTCCACTTCACACTTAACTGTATGCACGCACCATACACCTTCGCTCCCCACAGAGCTCACCGATTCGTACACTACACATCACCTTTCGCAAAAATCTACTTATACAATGAATCTCCAACAATCCCTCAACTTAAAAACTTTATTCAATCTAAAATTTGGAAACAATCTTAATCAGTATGCATTTCTCTACTACCTCGTTTCCACGCGCGTTTCCTACACTGACAACGCCTTTGCGTTTGCACCATACCCCATTTATAATTTCCTACCCAAACTAAAAAATGGACACGTCCTATGTTACCGTGGTCTAGAGGACAGAAGAGAACTGGGAGTGGGATTTCTAGTCAACAAAAGCATAGCTGGCAACATAGACGAGTACTATAGCATTAACGAAAGGGCAGCAGGTCTTGTAATTAGGCTCAATAAGAGGTACAAGCTCAAGGTGGTGCAGGGCTACGCGCCCACATCGAGCCATGACGACCATGTAGTGGAACGCTTCTATGAATATGTGGAATCGGCAATGGCTAAAGTAAAAACACAGTATACCGTAGTTATGGGGTACTTCAATGCTAAGTAGGCAAGAATCAGGCTGGAGACAAGGCAGTTGGGAACTATGGTATGGGCTGTAGAAATAGCAGGGGGGGGGGGCCTACTAGTTGAGTTTGCAGAACGGAATAACCTACGCATAATGAATACCTTCGTCTGTAAACGGGAGAGTAGGAAGTGGACCTGGAGGAGCCCGAATGGGGAGCACAAAAATGAAATAGACTTCATATTATGCCATAACCCCGGCGTCATGCAGGATGTGGAAGTGCTCGGAAGGGTAAGGTGTAGTGACCACCGTAAATTAAGATCTCGAATTAGGCTACATTTGACGAGGGACCGCAACAAGCTAGTACGAAAGAAGCCGATAAATGAGCTAACAGTAAGACGTAAAGTAGAAGAATTCAGGATCGCGCTGCAGAACCGATATTCCGCCCTTAACGAGGAAGCCGAGCCTACGACACAGGAAGCCAGCGACAACATTACACGCATTATCACGGAGTGTGCAGTAGACGTCGGGGGCACTGTGGCTAGACAGGATACTGGTAAACCTTCACAGGAGACAAAATATCTAATGAGTAAAATGCAATACATGAGAATCCCCACAGCAGCTGACAGAATAGAACTAGCCGAGCTATAGAAGTTAATGCATAAGCGTAAGACAGCTGACATACGGAAGTATAATATGGAGAGGATCGAATACGCTGTAAAGAACGGAGGTAGCCTGAAAGCAGTGAAGAGACGTCTTGGCTTGGGGGAAAATCAGATGTATGCACTTAAGGATAAGCAAGACAATGTCATCACAAATAGGGATAAAATAGTCACAGTGGCCGAGGAGTTCTATAGGGATCTGTACAGTAGCCAGGACATACAGAATAATGCCGAACGAGACAGTAGTTCAGAGGAGATAGACATCCAACCAGTAACGACGGAAGAAGTAAGGAAGGCTTTGAAAGAAATGGAAGGGGGCAAAGCACCTGGTGAGGATCAGATAACAGCAGACCTCTTGAAGAATGGCGGCGAAATTGTACTTAAAAACTGGCAAACCTGTATACGCAATGCCTAATGACCGCAATGGTACCGTAATCTAGGAAGAATGCGAACATCATCCTAATCCACAAGAAAGGCGACATGAAGGACTTGAAAAATTACAAGACGATCAGCTTACTGTCAGTCGTCTACAAGTTATTTACCAAGGTAATCGGAAACCGAATCTCTGCAACCTTGGAGTTCAGTCAACCTAAAGAACAAGCAGGGTTCCGTAAAGGTTATTCAACAATGGACCATATTCACACGATATATCAGGTGATAGAGAAGTGCGCTGAGTATATTGAACCCCTATATATAGCCTTCATAGATTATGAGAAAGCATTTGACTCAGTCGAAACTCCAGCAGTCATTCAGGCATTACGGAACCAGGGGGTAGATGAGCATTATGTAAGAATACTAGAGGATATGTACAATGGGTCTACAGCTACCATCATCCTCCATAGGGAGAGCAGTAAAATACCTATAAGGAAGGGCGGCAGACAAGGAGACACAATCGCTCCAATGTTATTCACAGCATGGTTACAAGAAGTATTCAGAACGTTGGATTGGGAACAGGTTGGAGTAAGGGTTAATGGAGAATACCTCAGTAACCTCAGATTTGCTGATGAAGTTGCCTTGCTAAGTGACTCGGGAGATCAATTGCAAAGCATGCTTTCCGCACTGGGCGAACAGAGTAGAACCATGGGCCTGAAAATTAATATGCAGAAAACTAAAGTAATGATCAATAACCTCGGGACAGCACAGCAGTTTGAGATAGGAGGCGAGGCAGTAGAAGTGTAAGCGAATATATCTACTTAGGCCAAGTTGTGACCCCAGATCCCAACCTTGAGGCAGAGATAATTAGAAGGATCAGAATGTGGTGAGGTGCATATGGCAGACATTCTCAGATAATGAATAGCAGCCTACCATTGTCGCTGAAGACGAAAGTGTATGACAGCTGCATCTTACCGGTACTCACCTACGGGGCAGAAAACTGGAGGCTCACTAAGAGGGTTGAACTTAAATTGAGAACGACTCAGCGGGCAATGGATCGGAAAATGATAGGTGTAACATTAATGGACGAGAAGAGAGCGGAGTGGGTCAGGGAGCAAACTGGTTTTAAAGGCATATTAGTAGAAATTAAGAAGAAGAAATGGACGTAGGCAGGGCATGTAATGCGAAGGCAAGATAACCGGTGGTCATTAAGGGTAACAGAGTTGATCCCTAGAGAAGGCAAGCGTTGCAGGGGGCTGCAGAAAGTTAGATGGGCAGATGAGATCAAGAAGTTTGCACGGAGAAATTGGTCACAGTTGGCACAGGACCGAGGTAATTGGAGAATAATGGGAGAGACCTTTGCCCTGCAGTGGGCGTAGATAGGCTGTGATGATGATGATGATGATGATGATGACCCAACCTATTCGTCACCCTTCAGTCCTCTTCTTGTCGAGGTCCGGACCGTATGTTATATTGGGTTTGTCGACCTATAACTTCATCTTGACCTTCTTCCTCCTCTTCCATTAAGCACCCTTCACAACACTGCCAAATCGGTTCTGCAAACTGACGTTGGCCACTCTACTGGACTGACAGCTGCACGTACCTTGGCTGAATGTTTGCCTTAGGCAACCAAGCTATGGGAATTCAGCTCCTACCGTGCAACCGAGCACGTTCCTTCGACAAAACCCAGCTCAAAAGCATCTTAACACGTGATGTCTTCTGTCCCGTGAGCTGCGGGGCTTACCGGCACTGCAGGCGTTGTTCTCACCCTTTCTCATCCAGGCCCGTCGTTGACTCATTCGCGGGTTTCCATGCCTTGTCTGCAATATTTATAACAAATTCTACCTTTTAAATTAAAAAATAGCTTTTTTTAACACTCGCATCCACAGTCTCGGCACGAACGACATTTTGTAACCAAAAAACACACAAGTTTTCAGAACTGTTCACATTTCGCAATTCAGCACTGCAAGATAGGTAGTAGGGACACAAAAGAGGCTAGCACTAAAAAAATTTCGATGTGTTAACCTGAAGTTATCGTTGTAGTAATGCGATCAAACTTAACTAGGGACCCCACTACCATCACTCAGTCTTTTTTTGGGAATAGGTTTGATAATCGACCACCAACTGCAAAAACCAGATACTCTGGCGTTGTAGAGACGCCTTTAACAAAATTGCGAGGGTTCATTCCTTGATCATATGTTTTGCAAAATACTTGCTTCATTTCTTTGAAGTCTGCTATAAAATAATGCATTAGTTATCCGGAAAAAACCCCGAATTTTTAATGCACCAAACTGGCATATTGTTGCCATTGTGCCTTTGAAGTACTAGAGTGTCGCATTGTGCAAATGACTGTTTATTTGTTGTGGTTATTGCACAACAAAACACACCCGCCACCATGCAGAATAAAACATATTTCCATTCTTGGTAGTTGAATGTGAGTCCTCAAATTATGAGCCACACTGCGTTATGAATGCAGAACCTGCGCTGTTTTATTTCTACGAAGAACAACAATGGAAACAGCGAACATAAAATGGAAACAGTGCCATCATTCATACTTTTCGTTATGCGTTCTTATTATAAGAATGCTTGCGTCTAATCATCAAGTCTCGCGTACTGGAACTAATCTGGCGTAATGTCTTACAATTTCTTTCCACAGACAGCGAAACTGTGTCACGGAAAATCTGTCGTCGACATTGGAGCGTTCACATACGCGCCATGCTATGCCATGAGCGCCCTCCAAATACTGGGCAGGCCAAGGAGCAATATCAGGTCATAATCGATGCCTGTACAAATATACAGACTATCTTGCTGGTCTAATAGGAAAAACTTATGAAATGTTCGCTTTAGCGTTTCCGAGAAATGCGGCAGCACCCCACAGTTCATGAAAGTGTATTCCATAGTTTGTAATTGCCGAATATTGTATATTCACTTTCCAGCAATATTTCCGGCCCCTTCTATTGCATACACGCCGAACTGGAAGAATTCCAGCAGAAGACATAAAACACAACAGATTTTGTCCTGACATCAAATAACATTTCTTTTATTCTCTCAGTATATCTTACCCCGGGCCTCCAGATTTCAAGATTCTCTATCATGGTTATCGGGGAAAGGTTATAACAGACAGCCTTAAACAATGCCCTGTGTAATACAATGCCTGGCTACTACACTAATAAGCGACCACCCAAAAATCCAATCAAAACAACTTCCCTGAAAAGTTGCACGGCCGCAAAGCGCCCTCCTCGCGTGGTGGTTGCGAAAGGCAGAGTGGGCCATCGTAGAACGCCAGCGTGTCCCCATATCATTATCATCATCCATCACCGTCTCTGTAATTTCCTCAATTCGGCTACAATGTTTTAGCAAACCTCGCATTCGCATCGCCAAAGGAAGAATACATTCAGTGGTAGCATACTTTGCTGCTCGCCTAATGGTGTAGCCGGCATGCTCGTGTGATGTTTAGCCCCCGGGGCACGTCAGACAGTGCGTTTCATCCAGCAGCCGTGTTCATGGCCTCTAATGTTCCTGGGCGAGAAAAGTGGTCCCGTTTAGAGCAGTAGATTAGAGATTTTGAAGATAGGTTTGATAGATAACACTGTCCACTAAGTTTACTGAGCTTTTGAAATAAAAATTCAGAAATGAAACTGCCACCCCACTTTTTTCGTACAGTTTGTGGTGTGCAGCGTGAACAATGATGTTAATGTAGTAAGCCTAGCTTCTGCACCCCTCACGATTCCTAAAGAACAATTATTGTTTGTCCAGCTGACGCTGCTGTTGATATCGTCCATTCAATTCCAAACTTTACAGCTGCTTGGGCAATGGAGATTTCTTTTCCAAAAGAAAATCGTCGCCGAAACAGCGTTCTAAACAATATTCTGTAACCAACAAATTATGGGGCATGAGTTGGCTCTCCCAGTGTGTGGTCAGCGCAACATTCGCTTTTAGAACACCGTAACGTGAATGCCAATAAACGCGTCGTGATTTTCTATTTTGAATAAATTTCGCGTTGGTACTGGCGTTTGCATTTGAGGAGGCCGCAGAGTGGTATCGACTTACAGAGGTGATTTTTATCTAAGCCCCGCTTTCAACCGCTCGTATTACGTAAAATGGGCCGTGGAAAGTGCCAAAAGAAGCGCCAGCGCGAAAAAGCCCAAGCTAAGCGAACAGCCAAGTGCTAGCCAAAAGTTTTGTGAAATGCCGGGAAAACCCTCCACGTGGAGTTGCGCAAACCTAAAAATAGCAATTCAGAAAAGTGACGCAGGCTTAACGTAAATCATCATTCCGGAAACTGACGCCCTCTTCTGAAGGATTTAGTCCTTCTTGGGCTACTTAAACGCGGTGTGTATGGTCCATCTGCTTTTCAATAGCGGAGCAGGTTATCCCTGCCACAAGTTGTCCAACGCCAACAGCACCAAATTACGGAACATGTCGAACAACTCTTTCGTTGACAAGTTAAGCCTTTTCGGTTCTTGGAGGGACGACCCGAGCTTACTTACGAACTACCTGAACTCTGCGCCGAACCTGCCGCTACCGGCACAATTCCCGCGAAGAAATTCTTTCGCACGTCTTCAAACACTTCACTCGCCGTGATTGTTGTATAGCTGTCAGCCCCGCCATGGTCGCTGCACCCTAAACTGCATCGCTTCGGCTGAAGCAGATCCAAAGTTCAAAAGTTTAAATTTAATCAGGATTTTTTATCATAAATTGCGCTAACAAAGTGTCGGCGAACGATTACCTCTAGATGGCAGCTAGATCTACAGACTGTTTTAACTTCAAGCTTTCTAGCTCTACCAGCCAACGGTTCTTTCGTGGCGTGCGGGACAACAAACTCCCAACGCGGTGGCGGCGGTGGCGGGGGGAGGGGTGCGGGGGAGGGCCGTACAGAGTTTCACTTGCGGAACACGCTAAAGATGACACGGCAAATTTTCCCAGCGTTCCTCACGCGGAAGTGCCTTCTTGACGGCGGCGCGGTCGGCGGTGCGGCTTTGTCATCTGCTTTTGGCGACGGTAGTTTTGGGTCTGTCTTGGTCCAGCTTCGCGTCGAATACGGGACGCCTTCGCATGGCTTAATTTACTGCTTGAATAAAACTAGCGAAAAATCAGACGAAGACGTAAGAAATGCATTTTATTAACTGCAACCCTCCTGCAGTTTATTAACTTCTTCGGCAGTAGCTCCCGGGTAGTGCACCCGACGGAATGAAGTGAGCGTACTGGAAACATACCTTAAGAATTTAGTTTCAAGGAGGAAAAAAAGCGTACGAAATACAAAAAGACATCTGGCCGCTAGAGAAACGCAAACATTTGCGCAATACTTGCCACTAATGGGACTCCGTTTTCTCAATTGGTAAATACCAAATTTGCTTCTGTTTTAGAAATATTACTTAGGCCAAACGTACCAACTGGTTTTGATAAATAGCGATTATGAAAGTTCCCTAATTTTTCTCGCAATTCTCAAACTTACTAAAATAACTAGTTTACATCGGTGTAAATGGGAATCACTAAGCTCACAATGGGAATTGTTTCGGTGTCTGCGCTTGTGTCGCTCGGTGGTGTAGCCCAACCTGGCACATGGGGATGGCTAGATTCTGCTGTCTCACCCTTCGAAAGACACTCCTCCGTTTTCTTTCTGCCAACTCGCGGCCGGGATAAGCGGCGGCGTGCGTCGCTCGAGCTCGGCCTTAGCCGACGCTGCCGCGTTCGGGACGCCGGTTCCGCGAATCGCTGAATTCCTGGTAACGGCTGGCATAATCTCAGGTTTCACTTATTATAGTGCCACGTGTGTGAATTCAAGGGATGTCGATCGGGGAATTGTTGTTTGTGCCGTTTAAAGCTTTGCTTTCCAACCACGTTCACAGTGTTGATTGGAGCCATTTTTTTGCAGTAGTCAGTGCCGCGTTCGCATCGACTCGGGTGGCGTGACGCTCCCGTCAGGCTTCATTATCTCCCCTTATTTTTCTATGCTTGCTGCCATTCGCCAATTGGAGAAATGCCAGGGAAGTGAGGGACCTTAGTCATGGCGTCCGGAATATGCGGGTGGTGTTCGCCGATCTTGATTATCTTCGTCGCAATTGAAGCGAAGCTGTGGACTGACCAGCACGCTTTCTATTTCATTCTTTAGGTACTGTTTTCATTTTGTTCACCATTTATGCCCCACATTTTTACGCGGACCGTGTCGGAAGAGCTGGTTTTAAAAGTAGGACGCTTTTAAAAAGGTTCTGTATATCTGGACGCAGTTATAATGGGTAGCATGAGAAAGTTGTAAGTGCTACCAAACATGGTCGTTTTAGCCGATAGGTCGTTTGTATGGAATGCTTATGAGAGGGTTCGACTGTTTGAAAATACTGTGGTGTGATTTGACATTTCCTCCAATCATGCGGCACCACTTGGCGTATCTTGTCTACGTCCACATCACGGAGCGAGATATAAAGACGAGCGCCGACTGTGGCCCATAAAAAAATCCTTTGCTCGGGACGATAATGTCCCCGCTCCGCCGGCCGCACAGCTTTCCTTTTGCTCTATTCCTCCTTCGTTTGTCCTCTCGTCGCTGTGCCTCTGTACATGGCTCTTCCCTTCTCCGCTCTCCCCGGAGGCGCCTTTTCTTTCCCAGCGACGTCTGTCTTATGCCTGTCCTACTGTGCAGGAGGAATGCGTGCACGCGCGGAATTTAAGCACCCGTGCGCAGCCGCAATAGACGGCGCAGATACTCGGACGCCACCGCATACATGGCGAGCACGTATTCCCTATCAGGGAGCGTTTATTCTGACAATATGAAGACCCGCTAAAACTATTGTACTAACCCAGAAGATCTAAGACGCAACTGAACGACGACGACTTAACAAGCACCAAAGAGTAAGCAAGAGTAATATGAAACGCCACAACATTCAGTCTAGCGTGATTCTGCCTACGACAAATCGAAGCAGCACAAAAATTACCCTCTGCTGCTGGCCCGTTTTCCGGCCGCGTGAATATTTATTTATGCTGCTTCTGCGCACGAACAACGCTTACAAGGGTCGCCCGGAGTCTCCATCAGCAAACGGCACACATTTCTGGGCCAATGACTGCATTTGATGGCTGCCCCGTTGTATTAAGTATACAGAAACACTGCCAGCTTGATAAGGCACACAAGAATATCAAACGCAATCCTCATTGTAACTCAAGGCGCAACTTACCGCCCAATGTTCACTGTCGCTCTACGGTCGTGTTATCTCGTCGATAACGCCGCGGTCTCCAAATAAAATGCTGCGATTTGTACGGCTGCAATTTTGAGCCTACCAGGGTTCCCGGTGCTTTTTTTCTTTAAGCGGCTGACCAGCAAAACAACCCGCTAGTTAAATTTTTTTAAGTGCGAATGCACTTTATAAGCGACCCCAAACCTTCCACCGCCGGCGGCGGCGGCGGCGAAGTCCGCAGTCCTCCTCTCCCTAGCAACGGCGTGGAGCGGAGAGGAGCGTCGGTAGCAACGGCGCGGTGACGTCACTTCACCACGTGACCGCGCTCGCTCCGCCTCCTCGCCGTGGCTGCGCGGGTGCGCGCCGCCCCCGCACCGCTCCTCGCGCCGTAACGTCATGGTATGACGTCACAGCGCGCCTCCTCTCCCCAGCAGCTGCCGCGCCCCTCTTTCTCCACCGTGACGTCACACTCTCTCCTCTCCCCCTCGCTCGGCTGCAGCTGCCGTGCGCCGCTGTCCCTCTCCCCTTGCGCTCGCCTCCTCTCTCAGCCACATGGCTCGGCGCGCTCGGCGTGGCGTACCCCCCTATATATGCAGCGATAAACTGCCAGACCTCTGTGGGTCGGCTTGCGCGCGCTCACGGGCGAATGCCAACGGATTTTAACTTTACTCCCCCTCATAGCATCACCCCGTGCATTCGCACTTAACCATGTTCACCCTCGGGGAAATGCTTGGGAGTTTTCTTTCGGCGAGCCATCACCACAGAGATATACGGTCCGGACGAATTCAAATATCGCGAAATGAAGGCTTGTGAAAAGACGGCACTGTCAGAGCCTTGATCTTGAGCAGATGGCTACGTCGCGAGAAGTCGCGGGTGATGTTATGGCATTTCTGTTCTTTTCTGATGAGCGTGTGAGTGTCGGTCCGTGTTCGACAGTAAGAAGCATTGATTGATTGATTGTGGGGTTTAACGCGCCGACGCAACGCAGGCGATGAAGCGCGCCGTAGTGGAGGGCTCCGGATTAATTTTGACCACCTGGGGATCTTTAACGTGCGCCGAAATCTCCTGCTCACGGGCGTTTTTGCTTTTCGCCTCCATCAGAAAAGCGGCCACCGCGGCCGGGGACAGTAAGAAGCAAGCTGCCTTCCACTACCTGAATGCAGATCTCAGGAGCGCAGTGCAGTATACTTTAATTTGGTATGTACTGCGCATAGCGCAATGTAAACGGTTATATGTAGTTCAAGACGCGAAGAAAAAATAAAACGTGCGGACACTTGAGACAAGACAGCGGAACCTAGCCATCCTGGTGTGCTAGCTCGGGGCTACACCACGCACCACACAAGCGCAGCACCGAAACATTTCGGCATGTGAGCTCAGGGATTCCCATTTATAAAAATTTAACTAGTTAGTTTAGTAAGTTGGAAAAGCGCGAGAAAGAGAGAACTTTTATAATCGCAATTTATCAGAACCAGTTGCTCTTTCGCGATTTGTAAAACCTGTTAAAACACAGCCGAATTGGTATTCCCAAAGTTAGAAAACGAAGTCACATTTTCGGCAAGCACAGCGCAAACGGTAGTGTTTGTATAGCGATATGTCTGCATGTGATCTCTACATTTTGTTTTCCTGCCATTCAAATCAATCCTTAACGTATCATTACGGTACGACCACTCAATTCCTTCAGGCCCGGGTTGCAAAGAAGGTGGGGTCACACAAGTTAATCAAGTCGTGCGAAGGAGGCGCGCACTGATTAGATGCGGCGCCAAAGCAGGCCCAAAGCACTCCGTGCCCAAAAACTACCGTCAACGAAGCAGACGACGGAGCCGACGGAATGCGTCCGGCCAACGCTCCATCCGGGGGACGGTGAACGCCGGCCGCTTAGCCAGCCGCCCATTCGCGGCGCCATCTACAGTGTGCACCACAAGTGGAGGACAATAAGGGTCCGCGGAGAGAGCGAAGTCCGCGCTCCTCTTTATATCTTGCTCCGTGGTACACATGTTCGCCAAGCATGCGATTAAAAATGAAATATAGGTCGCACAAAGGTGTCTTTCTTCGGTCATAGCAGAGCTGCATACCAAGCTCTGCAGATTTCGCGGCCTCGCCTCACTAGTGCAAGCATTTCTGCAAACAGTACAAACACTTCTGCATCGAAATAAACAATCTATAGCGAATATTCTATGGTTATAGTACGCTTGAAATGCCGAATGTGACTTTCTCCCGCTTCCCCACGGCGGCTGTAGAAGCGCGCACTATAAAACCGTCGTCAGGCACCCGGTGTCCTTGGAGCAAGATTCTTTGTTTGTTTGTTTGTTTGTTTGTTTGTGTGTTTGTGTGTTTGTTTGCGTGCTCGCTCCCTGATAGGCCTACATTCAGTGGCCCCGCGGGGCGTTTCTTTTTTCGCTTCATTTGTTTAGTCGTCACTTGCAGCGCATATTAGGCTGTGCGGGTGGCCGATGTCGCAGCGCTTGGTCAAAGCAGGAGCACTGCTGCGTATTTTGTCGTTCACAATAGGTCAAATTAAACAAGTCTTCGTGTCTCCTTTCGTTTGCCAGGTTCGGAAATGTCGGTGGTTACTGGCGGTGGTAAGCACATTCTTTTAGTTCTTTTCTGAATTTCTTTTTGATCTGTAAGCGAGACCTCAGAACGTAATCCCGCGACCGGCTGACACGTAGTTTTTTGCAATGGACAGGACCGAATCAATTACCGTAGATTCGTGCGCTAAATTTGGGAAACATATAAACAGGGAAAAGCTACAAAGTGTACCAAAGTGGATACATTACGTAACTAGGATCGATGCTAACCATTGCCGGTTCGAGCATATACCCTACCAAAATTGTACCAGTGAGGCTATTGTTCCACTACAATCGAAAGCGGCGAAGGATACATGGCGGAAGCAAATAATATAAAGATGAGTAAAATGTAAGAAGTGTCGAGTCAAAAAATACTGCTCCCTACGTCGTCTACATTATTCCGGGAGTCTCCATTGAGGCATGCCTGATAGCTCCCGGTGTAGTTACTCCACGTGATGCCCGCAAACGTTGAAAAAAAAGTCATGTTGATGAATTTTTTCGTCTACATCATGGCCGAAACGAACGCCTGTAACGGAAAGGTTGGTAGTTCTATTCATATCGCTACTATTCGGACGTTCTTTTTGGGTGCAATATGTTTAGTAGAATACATATCTTAGGTATTGTGTATATGTAATGTAGTTGCTAAGTAATAATTTTTTGCGCTCTCTTACATTTATCAGCGCAAAAAGAGATGCTTTTCCTGCAGGGAGGTTTGGAAGCCCTGCGTCAGGAGGAGTTTATGAGGGAGCATTGATTATGCGCAACCTTTTACTCCGGTTATTTTTGAACTCTACTGAACAAAATTGAGCATCAGCCCATCCTGATCTCTTAATCAACTATTCTTATTATTCTATGCTTTTTTCTCGGTTTTTAAACATTTCCTTTTGAACTTAGCGAATTTGTGTAGTGCTATTCCGGAGCTTTTTTTATGTTTGCCAAAATGTGCAGTGGGTGTGAAAGAAATACGTTTCGGCTGACGATTTGGTCTCACTGCTTCCTTTTTCACACTGCCTCTCCTCACCCGGTCAGAGGGAGGAGGAGGGTAAGTACCACGTCTTTTTCGTGTTTCGTAAGTTGCGTATTTTTTCGGCGTGTAGCGCCTTGTTTTGTATTTCGGAGATTCTTGGCCAGGGAGAATGAATCATTGAAGGCCAACGTTTTGTATTTGTGGACGCCCTCATCATGGTTCACTATTCTAAAAATCAGTAGCTGCGCAATATAGGTGACCGGTAAAAAGAGCAAAGGCTCATGGTTACATCGCTTTCTCCCGCGAAGATCCTTCACTTCCAGTGCGGGAGCTCTCCTGGCCTCCCGTACGCCGCCGGTATTCACGCGCGTGGGTGGTGGTTGTTTATCTGTTTTCGCTGGAGGAAAAAACGCTCATGCATCGGGAATACCATAAATATTAACTATTGACCCTTCTAGGGGTTTATCTGACAGGTAAGCACACTGTGACAAATGAACAACACGCACACACGCGCCTGAAACCCGCCGGCGTACGCAGGCGTACGGGAGGCCAGGAGAGATCTCGAACCGAAAGTGGCGGAGGCCGACGACGTACCCGTGAGCCTTTGCGCTTTTTATCGGTCACCCACTAAACGGCACTCACACGCATGACACGTGCGAGTTTATATAAACCCAGTAGTAATGTTCAGTTACGGGCAGAAGAGGGGGGTGATCGGGGGGATGTGTGACGAGGCACATAGAGGTAGAAGTAGGAAAAAATACTAATAAGACGTTAGTCACAAAAAAATGAAGTACGGTACATGAATGAAACCAAACTTTGCTAATATTATTACACACCGCAACGCATGACGCTATCACGGCGCCTAATCGAAAAGGTGGCGGTCGTCCGCACGGTCGACGAAACAAAATCATGTGGCACTGGCGCACAGTTACCACTACAGGAGCAAGTCCTGCTAGACACCGCTGAAGGCTGCGGCTCAGGCCAAACTCTTTTATTTTTCGTGCGCCGTTGTGGACCTGCCTCTTCCGAGCATGGCAGCCCTAGGGATAAGAGCTAACTAGTTAGGGCTTAGAGATTAGCTCTATCCCGTCCTTACGCGTCAGAGGAAAAAGTTTCCTCAGACGTCTCACGTTGAGTGCGCCGCCGGTCCTATTGGCTGACGAAAGTCCCCACAGACATTCCAAACCAAACAGCGAAACAAAGTGGCGCCCCACCGTTATTATTGGCCCCTGCGAGCGAGAAGACACCACACGAGCAAATGGCGGCCGCTAAACAAGTAATCGAAAGAAGAGGGGCGCCGCTCCGCCGGGGATTGACGGTGCGGCCCTTACTGTACCACGGATGCCACTATCAAGGCTTCAAGTTACGTCAATTCTCACCTCTGCGTTGAATTCTTTACTTGTTCTTGTATTCACTAGATATCCGTGGACCACGTCTTGTTGAAAAATGTTTAGTTAATCAAAACTAGTAAGCCATGCACGGAAGACAAGCGGTTTGGATGAAACCGCAAGTTCAGTTTTTTGTTAAAAATAACCGATAGCAATATCTCAGGTCGGAATCTGCCAGCAAGCAGCGTGCGCGGTAATTATCGTCCAGTTGCACACGATATATGGGACCAACTCTTGCATATGCTTTCAGGTTACTAAAGATTCGCCAACAGAAGTTTTTAAAACAACTAAGACCAAGTTCTGTAGGTATTTACCAGGAAATTTAGACGTCACCCAGCTCCGCTTTAACGCAGAAACAAGACCTCTTCCCGCCGCAAAAGGATATTTGCGGCATTTACCCGGCACCTGATCTATTGCGAAAGTCTTTACTTGTGGGTGGAGGTCGGCCCGCAATAGGTGTAAACCACGTAGTGAGAAAGCACCGTGGAACGCCTAAGGTTTCAGCGAGCTGGCAGAATTCGTCTCTCATTCTGGAATGGTTTTGGGCCGCCACATCGTCTACTCCGTGACAAGCCTGCCTGGCTGCATACCCGGGAGTGTGTTGCGGTATTCAGACACACTACACACCCACACGGGGTGTAGCGGGTACTCACCTGCAACATACTGGTGTGTGACATGGAGTGGTTGTTTCCGTTAAAATTTCATAAATTCTACCTGATTCGATATTACGACTCCTAACGGTTGAAATAGTCTTCTGCCATCAGTATTTGAATGTGCAGTGGTCCCTTGTTGTGTTTTGAGGGTCGTTTGTCCGTACTCAAAGTAATGGCGGCGTGTCCGGTAACTTTGCTGCAAATGACACGATAGCTTTCTGGCATCCCTTTGAAGTAAATGCATCTGTTGTCTTTACCACAAACGTATCATAAGCCTCCAGTCACGCTCATTCCACGATAAACAAAGAACATTTTAAATGCAGAGCATTTATATAACTCACAATGTCACCAGTCTGTTGGCGATCGGCGTCCGCAGCCAGCCAGCCCGTGCGCCCCTCCCCCGCTCCTCCTCGCTCTGAACAACAGGTGCGGGCGCGCATGCGCATGCTCCGGCGCTGAAAGGGGCGTTGCAGCAGCAGGTGCTACCTCCTCTCCCTCTACTGTGCGCGCTACAAATATAAAGCGGGTATCGGCGCGGCTCACTTCATTCTACTCCTGTGCTCTGTTCTGCTTAAAGAAAAGAAAGAAAAGAATAATAATAAAGATCCAACCGACTGCCCCGCAGAGACGGTGGGGTGGAAGCGATGGCATTAAATAACACGTTACGTAGTTACGTTTCTCGTCTCTCTCTCTCTCTCTGTCTCGTCTCGCAACCCAACTACCCAACCCCTACGAGAACAACAACTACAACTACCACCGCCAACTACCACAACCTACGCCACGTGACCACCCCCAATGCTCTGCATTTACTCGTGTCCCTCGCGACGGAGGTTTTTTTTTCACTTTTGTCAGCGTTCCAATGCTCGCACGCGTCCTAATGGAAAATTTTGCTTCGGTTACGATTCTAGGAATGCCGGCCCGTGGGGAGAGGCGGTGGCGTGCCGGCCTTTTTTTTTGTAGAAAAACCTTTTTTCAATTCGTACTTTAGTATTTTCTGTCAAAAATATCATACAGCTGTGTATTTTTGAATAAACGAACACTGCAAATATCAGGTCGGTATTATTTGTTTGCCATAAATACCGAAGAAGTTTTTGTTTCGCTCAACAATCTTGACTAGCCCCTCAAGTGCTTTGGACGAGCAGAGCTCCTCCTGCCCAAACTGTCACCAAACTGCTTTGGACGAGCAGATCTCGTCCTAGCAGAATAGGTACTGCCCTCTACTGTTCAGGACGACAGGCGCTCGTTTACGGCTTAGATTGCGTGCCATCCACTAGATGGCAGCATTTACTCGACGAATTAATTTTCCCCTGCGGCAAGGCGCGCTTTTTTAATGAAAAGATGGCGTGCGGTGGCGCCAACCCATGCATAACTGGCCCGGTAACTTGAAAAAGAAGCTTTTCGTATTTGCCATTTTCTTCAAGTGATGAAGATTCGGATACAGATGTTTATCTTGTGTCCGGAAGTGAAGACAGCGTAAACGGTGAATTGAGCAGCTCCTCCGGTGATGACGAAGACAGCGGGGACACGAACATCGCGAGTGCTCGCGAGTGGATCCTGCTTGATGTAGACAATCCTCCTGTGAAGCCTCCTTGCTTTCTATTCTTGGCTATTCCAGGCAAGACTTTCATATTGTCATCGCCGGATGACATTGTGGAATATATGCAGTAGTTTCTGGACGATGAACTTATATCATTAGTCGTAAATGAAACCAATCGCAAAGTGGCTGAAAAGTTGAAAATCTCTCCTCCCAGTATTCACTCCCGCCTCAAAAAATGGGTGCCAGTGACAAAAGAAGAGATGTGAGTATTCATTGCTCTCCTGCTATTGCAGGGAATAGGTCACAAGCCTCAGCAGCAGTGGTACTAATCCAACAAGAAGTTGTTGTCTACACCTGTTTTCGGAGAGGTGATGTCTTGCAACCAGTTTCTGCTAAAGATGCGAATGTGTCACTTTGTGTGCAATGCCCGCATCACCGACCTTAGTGGCCATCCACAGCCGAAGCTGTGCAAGATATGGCCATTCTTGGAGCGATTCCTCAAGAACTACCGCTCGGCATATATACCGGAAAGAGACATATCGATAGACGAAAGTGTAATGCTTTTCAAAGGAAGACTAGGATGGGTGCAGTACATTCCGCTGAAAAGAGCAAGATTTGGCTTGAAAATGTTCGTGCTTTGCGAGGCATCTTTGGGATATGTGTGGAATGTTTTGATGTATAAAGGAAAAGACACAAATTTCGGCACACCAGCTAACCTTGAACCTTGTTCACCAATTCGCAGCAAAGTTATGAAGTTCATCGAGCCCTTGCTAGGCAAGGGATACTGCGTGACGATAGACAACTTCTATACTTCGCCAGACCTCGTCGACCTCCTTATCTAGAACCGTACGGTTGTGTATGCCTTCTTGAAACCAAACAGGAAAGACATGCCTCCAGATTTCCAGAAGAAGAAGCTGAAGAAGGTAGAGGTGCAAGCCTACCAGCGCGGTAAATGTATTGCTCTCCAATGGCGAGACAAAAACGTAGTCTCTGTCATGAGCGCAGTGCACACGGCAAGCATGGAGACTTTCAAAGATTCGAAAGGGCGAGACGTCACAAAGCCCAGCATTGTGCGTGATTATAACCACAGGATGGGAGGTGTGGACAAGTCATATCAGATGCTGCACGGCTACCCTGTCCCTAGAAAACGGCAGAAAATATACTACAAGAAGATTTTTCGCTACTTGATTGATGAAGCTACGTTTATCGCTTTTGTCTTGTAACAAAAACACGGAGGGAAGATGAGCCACCTTGACTACCGCCTAGCCGTAATTGAGTCGATCCTAAATAGGTACCTTGATCCTTCAAGATAGATAAAGCATGGCCGACCGTCTGGTGTCCTTAACCCTGTGTGTCTCAAGGAAAGGCACTTTCCTTCTTACATCCCGCCAAGTGAAGCCAAAGCAGCGCCAACAAGAAAATGCTTCATTTGCTGTCAGAAGGGAGGAGAAAATGGGAAAAAGTTGAGAATAGAAACTCGCTTCTGGTGCAGGAGCTGCAACAAGCTGCTTTGCGTTATTCCCTGTTAATGAAATTTTCCCCACCGTCTCGAAGCTTCCGGAGTGAAATTGCCCAAACGTGCTTAGCCCACACAAGTGAAGAAAGATGTAGCATCTGCAACTGCTGTATTTATAAAGTTTTTAATTTTGTTAGCGGCAGGTGGCTGGTTTCCTAAGTATTCTTCAGAAATAACGTTTACTGTGTTGGTTTGACTAAGTATGTGGTACAAATATTTTTTCAACATCGACTAGCGGCATTTTAGTACAATCAGATTCGAAATCAGCAATAAAAAAAGGCACTTTTGGTCGGAAAATTCTAAAAAAAAAATAAAGCTCTTAAGGGGCTAGTACGAACATTGCCACCACATTAGTAGTTTGGAAATAGTTGTCAATAAAATCGTCTCCTCCAAAAAATTTTCAAAATTTCGCCAGGTGGCCAAATTGAGGAGGCACACGGATGCTGATATTTACAAATGAATAGAGTTCGCCAGACACCTCAGATATTTTTACAAAATATTGTTATTTGTCTATATCGCAGTCGAATCTAATCTGTGGAAATCAGAGTAGTGTTTATAGGCTCCTCTCGTACCTTGATATCTGTGTCTTTTTCAATGCCAATAATGTCTAAAATTGACTTTTTTGGAATAGAATACAACTCTGAGTCTCGAAATTACATGCAATGATTGCTGCACGAACTCGTCGGAATGCCCAGAACGCGCAAAGTTTTGATTTGCCACTATTTGGGAGGCTTATAATAGTGTTAACATTTTGTGGGGTTTTGATGTGCTTGTTAGATTTTCCGGCCCCCTTTAAGTGGTAATTAACGTTCAATCATCAGCCTTTTTTATGAATTAGGTAGTACAGCACTGGTCTGTCGACCCTTCCTCGGTGAACCTCTGAATAATAGTTGGCTCGCATTTCCTCGTTATCTGCATTCTGCTATGTGCTTTCGGTGCGGTGTTCGCTAAGCATACTTTAAGGAGAGACCTCCCCCGCACGTATTCAGGCAAAGTATTTCTTCTGCGCACAATAGCATGTATTCGTGAGGGGGGTAGCTCTAAACCACAAGCCACTCCCTGATTACATATTGGCGTTTATATGGTATCTATATGTATCTTTTTTACGGAATGGTTATCACTATGCCCCAGAGCAAATATATTGGAAGAGCGCGCGGTTAACAACATGGCCGTTAATTTGTGACCGAAACTACACCCTACCATAACACCAAGGTAAGTATGGCGCAATGACTACTTCGATCTTACCGGTCACTTTGGAAATTTATGGCGTGCGAAATGAGGTGCTCATACAACACGTGGAAGACTCTTGAGCTGTGGTGTAAAGCGCAGATCAGTGGGCCAAAACTTCTCATTCTTAGTACACAACAAAGATGTTTCTGTACACAAAGGGCCAGTAACACAACCTTTCAATCAAGTGTGGCATACGTGATTATTCTTCGTAAATACATTCAAATTTCTTTTTATAGCTGTATACGCTGCCGTAATATTATGCAACGGAATTCCCCCACGTCACATAAATAACGTGATTGTGCTCACCATTGTCACTTTATATGTTTGTGTGTGTGTGCATTACACATGACTATCCTGTGTCCTTGGTTTGTAGTGTAATGTTCTGTGTGCACTGTCAAATAACGTTTTTCTAAAGGATAGAAAGACAAATAGTTAAAACCGCAATTTTCGCTTTTAAATGAAAAAAGGCGATTGGTTGAAGCAAGTAGTGCCTAACCCTTAAGTGATGTCAGAAAGTCGTGTTTTCAGGGAAGGACGTGGCAAGCGGATGCTGTTCATGGCTGCTGTTTGCATTATCCTGACCCTAGGCATCACTGGTGGCATTGTCTACAGCGGATTACTAGGTAGGAAGCATGCTTGCGGTCTTCGTTGTTCTGTAGCAACAAAATCAAACTATTATCCCTGTTGTTACATAATAACAATCCTGGTAAAGTAACTGACCATCCATTTCCCTAAGCGAAATTGTAGCGATACGTATGATGTATTACAAGGAATGCTGTTTGTACTCATAGCGCGGGGAGCTTGCGTATTTGTGGGAAACTTATTGCTAGGGTACTGGTGTGTGCCCATTGCCATTATCAAGATTCATTTGCTGCAGATGAAAACGGCGTTCCCTTACAATCCCACTGCTTCAAACCCGCGTTATTCGGTGCCCCCTTAATACAAGAAAAAGTCATATTTGTTGTAGCAGGGTGCTCCTTGTTCACTGAGTGTCTACAAGTGGCCAGACGTTTTTATATATACCGTGATGCCGTCAAACCCGAGATCGACCGTACATGCATACCTTTCGATGCATGGGACGGCCGGGATACATTGGTATCATAAAGCAATATATTTCGGGGTGTGTTTAACTGTGGTACATACATGCATCCAAACCCGTCAGCCCTCATGGTCGGAATCGCTAAATTCTTGTAATATAGAAATACCTCTTGAAGCTTAACGATCCCTCATTCTAAACTGCCCAGTAGCATGCCTCGATACGTATGGGTGTGTTGAGTGATGTTAACATCGACTTCGACAGCAGCGAGGCGCACTTGTCTGGGTATGCCACATGATGCTTTGTAGTGCTAGAGGAGACATGACAGCGAAAAACCGCCACATGGCAAAAACAGATCTGGCATGCACATGCTACGACCTTAGATGCGTTCAACCCTACAGTCCAGCAGGCGATGCGCAAAATACAGCTTACCTACGCGATTCTTACGCAAAAGTAGCAGAAGGAAAAAGAAAGGAAGCTTGAGAGACATCAGTGCTTGTGTGACGCGGTGTTTCAAGGTTACGTTGAAGGCGGGGGAGTGATTCGACCTCTTAATGACGAGTAACTTGACGATTCCTCTTTCGTATGTTACTACCGCCTCCCTAAAAATTAGATGCAATAATGTAACGAAAGATGTGATGTTCACAATTACTAGAGAACTACGACTGCCTTCGCATAACCTCTGCAATTGCTACGAGTTTCAAAGATGTTGGCTTCTTTTCTCTGTTGCTCGTGAACTGCAATGCAGAGCTTTGGGTGCTGGGAGACATTATACACTATAGAAAAGCCGATTGAACCATTCCGCAAGCAGGAACACACCCGGTCTAGGCAACTGTTGGCACCACTTGCTGACTTCTGCCCAACCCTAATAAATTTCTTCAGAAGCAACCTCTAATATGTCTCCCAACACACACACACACACACACACACACACACACACACACACACACACACACACACACACACACACACACACACGCACACGCACACGCACACGCACAAGCACACACGCACACGCACACGCACACACACACAGAAACAGCTGGGCGTTCAAAGCAGTCGGCATAAGCGACACGCACGCACGCACACACGCACACGTACACGCACACACGCACGCATACGAACGCGCACACGAGCACACGCTCACAGACACACACACATACACGCACACGTTCACACGCACGGGGCACACACGGACGCATGAACGCATGGACGCACGCATGCATGCACGCACGCTCACACGCACACACACACCCGCACGCACGCGAGCACACACACACGTACACATGCGCCAAAGCATACACGAGCACACACGCACGCACGGGCATACACGCGCACACACAGCTTGGCTTCAATACTATTAGCTGTGTAAGCCTCCCACCAAACATATACGTACGCACGCGCAACCTACATACACACACGCACACATGCACGCAGACAGGATTACATACACACGCACACAAATACATACACACACACGCATGCACACACAATCCTTGTCTTTTAAACTAAACGTTGTCTCAGCTTCCCAACACGCGCACACGCACACACGTACGCCCGCCCGCGTACGCGCACCAACACACACATACAGATGGCTGGACTTTGAAACTAAAACATGTCTTAGCCTTAGAACACACAAGCACCACGCACGCACACACGCACATGCACACACGCGCGCACAGACACTACTGGGCTTTAAACTGAAAGCTGTCGTAGCCTCGCCACACACACCCGCACGCATGAACACGCAAGCGTACACGCAGGCGCACATGCATGCACACTCAGACACACAGCTGAACTTTAAAACCAAATGCCGGCTTAGCCTCCCAAGACAGACAAGCACGGACATCCTCACACACGCGCGCCTGCACACGCACGCCCGCACGCAGCTACGCACGCACATGAGCATGATCTACACCAACACACACACACACACACACACACACACACACACACACACACACACACACACACACACACACACACACACACACACACACACACACACACACACACACACACCACAGACCCACACACACACACGCACGCACGCACGCACACACACACACACATTCACACACAACACACATACGCGCGCGCACACGCACACACGCACGTACCACCCACGCGTCCGCAAGCACGCCCGCACGCACGCCCACACACACAACCACACATACGCATGCACGCACGCACACACACACTCGCACGCACGGACACATGCAGGCACGCACGTATGTACGCACGCGCCCGCGCACACGCAGTGTTGGGCTTTAAATTAAAGGCTGTGTTAGGGAACAAACGGTTTCCCGAAAAAGACAACAACAAAAGTGATGCATTCTCTTATCACGTTGCATGCATTTGTGGTGCTAGTTACAGAAGATTTGTGCGCTCTCTTGTATGTACTTTGATGCAATGCGGGAGTCACTCAAGCGAATGTTGCTTACAATTTCGCTTTAACAAAATATTTCAGCAGCTAAAAAAACACTGGTAATTTCTCCTCCTACTAGTTTAGCACTCATTTATTAATTTACTCGTTTTATATTGATTTCAGAATATGATACAGAAGGTAAGTAGGAGGGGCAGTAAATGTTTGTCCGACTTCCGGGTTCACTATTCTTGTTTGGCTGATTCACAATATTCTGAGTCTTTCTTAATATTTGCGCTTTATCGTAATAGGCCGTCAGCTTTAACTAAATTCTAGGAGAAAGGATGGAATGGAGTAGCTGAGGAACACAAGCAAAGAAGGAGAAAGGAGACATTTAAGTTCGCACGAAGATGCTAGTAAGATAGAGGGCATTGAAGGCAAGATGGGGACGATAGAGTCACGGGTTCGATTCCCGGCCCCGCCGGCCGCTTTTCTGATGGAGGCAAAAATCAAAAACGTCCGTGTTTACGAGATTTCGGCGCACGTGAAAGATCCCCAGGTGGCCAAACTTAATCCGAAGCCCTCCACTATGGGGCGCCTCATCGCCTGCGTTGCGTCGGCGCGTTAAACCCTACAATAAATCAAGATAGGGTCGATAAAATATGCTGTTTTGCACGAATGTGTCACAGCCTGAAGATATCCTATCCAATAACAAGACAGACAGGGGAGATGTATTCCGTCAATTTTTCTGTGCGCGCTTTTCGCAATATCTTAAATATGTGTTGCAGAACGATGTTTCCGGCAATATGCAACCTCGCATTCCAAATAAGAGAGCCCGAATTTGCAACGAAATGAGTCTACTCACTGATTCACATAAATCAGCTGCATTGCTCTCTGCGTGCTATCCGACCGATTGAAACGTTGCAAACAGCTGTTCGGGGCTGAATGAAGAATGGGTTTCATGCGAACATATCTTGGCCAAAACCTTTACGTGGAGCCACGTGCCAGCACAAGGACGTGCGAACAAGTGAAGGCTCAAGGCTTAAAAAAAGCCTCGTTGTTGTACGTCTATTGTGGTTAACGCAGGAATAAAAAACTAGACAAAATGTAGGCGGACTTTATTTTTCGGCGCCGAAAAAGTTGTTAGGCTGTCGTAAGCGCGGCAATGATGAAAATAACAAGAACGGAGGACGCATTTAGGCATACGAGAGGTGCTAAATTAATGATCATGGTTGCATGGCTTCACAGATTTGTTATGCGTGCGTCGTGCATCGGCCAAACGGGCAAAGGAATCAAAGATGGGCGGGGCGAACATGTCTGCAGCCGCGAACGTTTACCGGAACACTTGCCATCCGCTGCCATGCCTGCAATTTCAACCTCGGCCACGCTTCCACGCCTGCAATTTTTATGAGGCGGTACAATCGGGAGCTCAGGAGGGAAACACTGGACGCATACGAAATCCTCAAGCAGAGGGAGGCGTGCCTTAGCTCCGCTTCCGTGTGACGGCTGGGTGCCCAGATGTCATTTGCAATCAACAATTTTCGGTGCGATTTTCAGCATCGTTTATTTGCTCTCATCTTCGCTCGATTGAGCTGATGGCAAGAACGACTGTACATTTCCGGTGCCCTTATCGCGTTCCATCTTTCCACCTTGTCTTCTCCTCGGTTTTTAGAGCACAGCTCTTAAACAGCCGCTGCTGTGGTTTCCGGTGTCCCTTACCATCGGCCTTTGATGTAATCGATAGAACTTGATTGATTATTTGTAGGGTTTAGAGCGACGACGGAACGCAGGCTATAAAACACGCCGCAGTGAAGGGCTCCGGATTTATTTTGACCAGGTGGGGATCTTTGACGTTCACCACAATCTCGCACACACGGGTGCTTTTGCTTTTTGCGTCCGCCAGAAAGGCGGCTGCTGCTGCCGGGAATCGAACAAGGATTGTTGTTCTCAGCAGCGCAACACCTTAGCCACCGAGACACCGCGGCCTGTAAACCAAGAGAACGAGGGCACCGATGGGAGAACGAGTAAAAAATCTGAAGAGGATAGAATAGGGAAAGAGTGAGCAGCACAGGAAAGTTTCCGGTGTGTCACTCAAAACATGCTACGCGGAGGCTAAACACTGCGCGATAAAGACAGAGTGCCGCGCACCCGCACCCTCAATTCATTCGTCAAGGACGCGAGCACTTCCTTAGAAGACGGAAGTGCTCCGCCTGCCACTGTATCGAAACGAGCTGCCAGAGCAGAGGCTTAGCGCCGCTTATATGGAAACTTCTGTCTGAAATTACTCGCCTCAACATATTTAGAGAAGCCGAAGCAGCTGAACAGCTGCGCTCAATTTTTGCATCAGGTGGTATCGTATTCGTCAGCCAAATTTGTGCACATATGTTTGAATTCACTTTTCGTTCATACCTGCTACCTTGCATGACCTCACCTCACCATGCCTATCCGCTTATGTAATTGTCGTAAGTCCAGTTCGTCGATGACGTTCTAAGACGCTGAACAAAACGATGAAGGTGATTTTTCTGCAAAGAAGTATCTGTGGACTTCGACTCAGTCTCTGACGACGAAGGAAAGGCTGGGGCATCAGTGACCTCTCTGTCGTATTTAATTGAGACTGATGACGCCTGCCCCAACAGCCAGAGGTGACAGCAGTTAGTGTAATGACCCCTCACGTACTGTTTATGTAGAACATGATACTGGCAGCAATTTTTGCTGGCCTGACCGAACGGGTTACGGCATTCGAGCTTCGACGTACTCTATTACGACGGAAACGTAACAAAATGTTGCTATTGCGATACACTTTTATGCATCACGTATATGGCAGCCACCACATTATTAGTGTATCGCTTCCTCTATGTCACGTCCTTTCCGCGAAGGCCTGTGCCGAAAATCATTGCAGGATATTCAATTTACCAAAGCAAAGTATGGTATTCTTGGACAATTGTGGTGATCTAGGTGTGGTAATTTAGCTGAGGTAATCTAGGTGAAATTGTATAGGGAAGCCTGCGAAGACACTTGTCTTCCAGGTTCTTACGTGCGAGCTACACATTGCTACACGGACACAGCGCCAAGTACTAGCACGCCGCTTTTTGCATCTGTCCTTTATTGGACTCGTAACCGACACTAATCAGAATTATATTTAGCTTGTATTGGTGCAAGTGATGAGGACCGGAAAAGTTACTTTGAAGAGCCAGTTGTGTGTAACTAGCTAGATAAGATCCAGTACCGTCGATAAATCGGGCAGTGTGACAAAAAAGTTTATGTATTTACCCGTACTATCTGAAATAAGCTCAAAAGAGAAGGCTACACAAAGAAGCCGCAAGGTAGCAATCATTGACCACCTTAACACCCTGCTGGTTGACTCTATGTCTGTTCCCACTATCAATGCTGCAACAGCGGAGGAGGTGGCAACAGCGCTTACATTACGCACCGGCCGACTGCCCATGGTGATTTCCGATTTGAAAACGGCCTTTTTTCGGGGGCTGCTCTACCCACAGGCACTCAAAATGTTGAACTAAAGATATCGCATCCAACTCAGTTGACCTTATCTGGACCACGGCTCATGCCTGGCTGGAGGGTAACAAGGCCGCCCATTCTACTTCTCGAGAATTCACCTTGAGAGAAGGCCTAAGCCTAATCCCCTCACATGCTGCCACATCAGCTAGAGATAGCCTACTCAGCTGCCACGACAAAGCGACACATTTTTGCTTCGCCAGCTGTGTGTATTCCCCTGCTCACGTCAGCCTCAACAACGCGCAAGAAAGCACATAACGCCTACTGCAGACAAGTAGCCTGCGCGGTCGTGCGCTGCTCCACCACATTCACCCTCCTTCCTTTCCGTCCACGAAATTCCCACATTTTGCTGCATTTCTGCCACCTTATCCCACTTCATGTGGTGTTGTTCTAATGATCCTGCAGCCTACATCAGCTGCTACGAGCACTGGGAGAGGGTGCTGGGCACCCCCGATCCGGAGGTTGAACACTCTCTGACGAATTGGGCTGCCATGGTTGACGCGCGGCTCAAGCCAGCAAGCCACCACGTCGGCGAATTGAGTTTTGCTCAATCAAATATATATATATATATATATATATATATATATATATATATATATATATATATATATATATATATATATATATATATATATATATATATATATATATATCGGAGCAGATGAACTTTTGAAGATGGTAGATAACACAAGATAAGTAAACATTGAACAAGGTAAAAGCACGATTGTTGCCGACGTTTCAGCAGAGACTTGCTTTCGTCAGGGTGAAAGCAAGTCTCTTTGCTGAAACGTTGCAAACAATCGTGCTTTTACCTTGTTAAAATTTTTGTTTTCTTATATATATATATATATATATATATATATATATATATATATATATATATATATATATATATATGTATATATATACATATATATATATATATATATACATATATATATATATATATATATATACAAGGGAAGAAAAACTTTGAACAAGGTAAAAGCACGATTGTGGCCTACGTTTCAGCACAGAGAACTTGCTTTCATCAGGGCTTTTACAGACCCTGAGGAAAGCAAGTTCTCTTTGCTGAAACGTAGGCCACATTCGTGCTTTTACCTTGTTCGAAGTTTTTCTTCCCTTGTGTTCTCTACCATCTTCAAAGTTCTACTACTCCCTGGATTATATATATATATATATATATATATATATATATCATGGGAAAGAAAGGGCTCACTGAAATAAGACAGAAAATAATGGTTGGCAGTCAAGAAAACCTCGGAAAGCAAAGGGGAGGCGTTGGTGGGTCATAGGAACAGATGAAGAATTTTTTGAGTCAGAAAGAAAGTGGTGAAAAAATGCCCGCCGGGTGAGATCCGAACCCATGACCTCCTGAATACCGGTCTGATGCGATAACCACTACGCTACCGGCGGGGCTGTTTCCCCACCAGTTTCTTGGATATTTATGTTAAGGTATGTTTTGGTTCCTGAAAATGGAAGTGGTAGCCAGCGCCGCTCGGACTACTCGGGGTAATGGGGACCTTCTTTTTACCCCCCCCCCCCCGGGCCGTGACAAGAGTGTCTACGACATGTCGAGAGTGGTCGACCAGCATTGAACCCTCTTAAGCTACCTTTGGCACCAAGACTGCCAGAACAGAGGCCCTCGCTAAGCATGTAGCGAAAAGAAAATGCGAAATGAGGGGCTCGCCGAAATAACACAGAAAATAAGGGTTGGCAGCCAAGAAAACCTAGGAAAGCAAAGGGGAAGTTTTGGTGGGTCATCTTAACAGATAAAGAGTCTTTTGAGTCAGAAAGTGGCGAAAAAATGTCCGCCGGGTTGTATCCGAACCCACGACCTCCAGAATACCGGTCTGGTGCGATAACCGCTACGCTACCGGCGGGGCTGTTTCACCACCAGTTTCTGGAGGTGGCATTCTGGAGGTCGTGTGTTCGGATCCCACCGGCGGGCATTTTTTGACCCCTTTCTTTCTGACTCAAAAAACTCTTCATCTGTTCCTATGACCCCCGAAACCACCCCTTTGCTTTCCGAGGTTTTCTTGACTGCCAACCCTTATTTTCTGTCTTATATATATATATAAATATAAATATAAATATATATATATATATATATATATATATATATATATATATATATATATATATATCCAGGGTGTCCCAGCTATCATGCACCAAGATTTAAAAAAAGAGTAAAGGCGTAACTCGAAGAAAACCTAGTGCATAATGTTTGCAGTACTGTGAAGAAGCGGAGAGTAAATTTTTCGTTAATGAGACTTAATTAACTAATTTTAATTAATTATCTACCTCGAGAAATACTGTCCTAATCACTAAAGTGTCAATGAGGCACTTGTAGGTAACCACGAGGGGCATCTAACTGCGGTATTTTCAGCGATGAATTAATTGCGTACTCAGTTATTCTGACTGATAAAGTAAACCCGCGAAATATAAAAAATACCACGTGACGGCGCCTCCAAGCGCACCGTAAAGCAACGCCCTCAAACAGGCTGCCTCTGAGTTAGCCAGAATGAAATAGACAAAAGAAACAAAGAAGAAATCGCAATCGAGTTTGTTCCTTATCTGCACACGCGTCCCGCGAATCTTGCTGCTGCTGCTCCTTCCATGCATGCTATTATCAAGGTGATGCGCTGTCTCTTCGGGCGGGTAACACGCGAAGCAGTTGCTTTCAATCAGCTTTGTTTGGGGATGCTGCTTTACAATGCGCGCGTAAGCGTCGTCACGTGGTATTTTTCATATTTCGCGGGTTTCCTTTATCAGTCAGAATAAATGAGTACGCAATTAGTTCGTCGCTGAAAATAGCACAGTTAGATGCCCCTCGTGGTTACCTACAAGTGCCCCATTGACACTTTAGTGATTAGGACAGTATTTCTCGAGTTAGATAATTAATTACAATTAATTAATTAAGTCTCATTAACGAAAAAATTACTCTCCGCTTCTTCACAGTACTGCAAACATTATGCACTAGGTTTTCTTCGAGTTACGCCATTTCTCTTTTTTTAAATCTTGGTGCATGATAGCTGGGACACCCTGTATATATATATATATATATATATATATATATATATTTATATAAATATATATATATATATATACATATATATATATATATATATATATATATATATATATATATATATATGTATATATTTATATAATCTTCCACATTGAGTATGTGTGACAAGATTCATATAATATTTTGTGTTGTCGGTTTGCCCATGCATGTCCCCGCAAACCAAACTGGCTGCAGGTGGGCAGAATTCACACGTATCCAAAGCTAAGGTAACCTAAAAAAATTACGCCAACCTCCCCTCCCGGGACCCCTGGTGTGATGCGACGCTGAGGGGAGTTCAAGCGCCAACGGAGAGCAACCGTCGACCGAAAGGCCGCCGAAGAGCGGCACACCGGTTATGCGCAGCGCGCCCGAAGGAGAGGAGACCGCGGAGAGAGAGAGTACTGCACATGCGCAGCACCGCGCTCAGCGCCGCCCACCGGTGGAGTGAGTACGCGCTGGGCCTCACACCCACAGATGTTGAGAGAGAGTGTTCGCTTTTACTTGGGCCAGAGTCCTTCAATGTTTAGCATTGAAGGACTCTGCCTGGGCACACGCCGGCGCCAGTGCGCCTGCCGCGGCTATGACGCAACACAATCACACACAATCCACGTTAATCCAATGCAATCCAAATCCAATCCAATCCAAGCCTAGCCAAGCCAAACCAAGCCAAGACAATACCCTTCGCGCGAGAGTGTTCGCTATCGGAGGGGAGAGGGGGTGAGCGGAGGAAAGTGCGGACGCCGACGACGACAACGGACGCACGCAGGAAGAGCAGGGCAACCGACAAGAGATGCTCTCAGCGTCGCATCTAAAAGATAAACGTTTATTATGACTTCATAAAACACACTAGCAAGGCTGGCTCAACTAAATTACATTTACACAAACATCGGTTTCCCTGGCGCGCAACCACTTCACGTGGGACTCAAGGGTCAGATAGCACGTGCACGCGAGGTGGCTACTGCACACCTATTCGGATGCAAATAAACATTACAACAAACTAATAAAAAGACAAGGAGAAGTACAAAAATATGCTTTATGGAGAAATGGCAACAGATGTGGAGGAATTCATTTTATTGCAACTATGCAATTTAGGTTCGGGTGGTCACCACTGGGCATGACCCACCCCTGACTTCGACAGCACCTTCCACCCTGACTTTCTGGACACCTTGGTCCCAGCCACCCAATGCTGCCTCCCATTTATCAACTGAGGAGTTTAAGGGTAAGGGGTTTCGAAGGAACGCCCATGTAGCGTGGCAGATGGTGTCGAGATCTCCGAAGTGGGGGCATAGGGGTGATGTGTACTCCCCGGGGTATATGCGATAAATGTGTGTGCAGGACGGAAAGCCATTAGTTAGAAGGAGCCACCACAAGCGTCATTCCATTGAAAAAAGTGGGGAGTGGGCTGGGGTGTATTTCTGGCAGAGGACGCGGCAGTGCGCGGTGATAGTCGCGTACGTAATATGACTATCTCGAGTGAATTGCGCTCAGCGATCACGGGTAACAGAAGGGCCTGGTCAGGCAGTAAGATCTCGGGCTGCTGTATGGGCCAACTGTTTACCCTTAAGCCGTTGTGGACAGGCATTCACAGGAGCTCCACGGGCGTTGTGGGGGATTGCGGAGAGGGTTTATAGCTTTGGCTGATATGCGGCATCTGGCAAAGTTCCGTATAGCAGATTCAGAATCCGACACGATGAGTTTTGGGACTTGGGACAGTGCTCCGAGAATTGGATCGGGCTATTGCGCCCTAAGCGCCTCAGTAGGTAAGTAGGTTCGGATGGTGAGCGATGTGAGTGGGGTAGAGTCGGTACTATTGATGACCGCCAAGGAATAGGCTCTGTGATTTTGGTAGCTAACGGCATCCCCATAATGGGTTGTCGATATGATGGGTTATTTTTGTGTCAGGTAACAAGCGTGTTGTTCCCTGCAAGCGACATGGTTTGCGGGGTGCACGTTGCGGAGTAGCGGCCGGGTAAGGATATTGTCTTGAATAGTAGGGCGAATCGCGTGGGCAGAAATTAGTGAAGATGCTGATGCAGGTGTGTAATTGGTGAAGAATTGTTAGTCCCACAGGGGATGGTGCTAGACGGAAGTATCGATTCATAAGATGGACCTCTATAAGTTAGTGATTGTTATTGTGGATACCAAGCTGTTCTAGTTTGGCAGTGGGAGTGCTGTGAAGTACCTGCATGACGACTCGGTAGGCGTTGCCCTACATAAAGTTTACTTTGTCAAGTTCTGCACGGCTACGATTAAGAAAAGGGAGGGGAAAGGTGAGGCGACTGAGAATGAAAGCTTGAATGAAGAGTAGGCATTGTGCCTTCTTGAGGTCCGGATGCCGGAGAGCGATGCGTTGGAGAAGGCCAATGGTTTGAGTAATTTGGGCGTTTAGTTGAGAAAGGTATTGGGAGTTCGCACGATTTTGATGCATTGAGAGCCCTATATCCTTTATTAGGGGCCCCGTAGGACGTTTGCTCTAGTCGAGAGTTATAGTGATGGTATAAGGGGTTTGGGGTTTGCCGAAAATTGGGGGAAGAATTGGTAGCACGGATTTACCTGTGGAAGAAATGAGCCCTGTTTGAATCGCGGAAACGACGACCTTGTTTGGACCGGATTTAAGTGTTTCTTCAATGTGGGCATCTCTCCCTCCAGAAGTACAAAGGGTTATGTACTCCACGTACAAAGGTAGGGTATTTGAGAGAGCTTCTTTGGGAGTTGGAGGGGGGCTATGTTGAAGAGAAAGGGTGACAAGACCGCTCCTTGAGGGGCTGCTATGAGAAAAAAATTATTGATGCCAAGGCGTCATCTCCCAGGTGAATCTCTGCGGTACGGTTGGTTAAAAAGGAACGGATGTAAATATACGTCCTCTGGCCTACTTTCAGAGCTTCAAGGTTGCTCAGGATTGTTGCATTGGAGACTTGGTCGAATGCTCTTTGAAGATCATGAGCTAGAATGGCGGCTGTGTCATTTCGGGAGGAAGGGTAGTCATGTCATGAAGGAGTTGTAGGTGGAAATCTTGGACTGATAGCCACGAGCAGAATCCAAGCATGGTTGGGACATAGACGATGGAATAGTCTATGGATTCAATAAGGCGGGCGTGTATAATATGCTCAAGGACTTTGCCTACACGGAAGTGAGAGATATAGGTCGGATATGTTCGAGGACTTAGAGTTACCCAGGTTTAGGTATGGAGAATATTAGGTATTAGGATATTAGGATATTAGGGTATATTAGGATATTAGGATATTAGGAGGATATTAGGTATGGAGGAGGAGGCGGAGCCGATGAGTAATGCGTCTGCATCGTGCGGCCCCCAGCAGTGTGTTTTTCAAATGGCTGACAGAGAAGGCGCAGACCGAGAACTACTATCCAACACCCTAAATGCTATCCATAGTCATGGCCTTGCACAACACGACAGCACTAGGCACAGATGGCCTTAAGACTACGTCCCGAAAACGACCACCAATCGCGATTAAGATAATCGCGGTCATCGCGGTCACGCTTTTATGACTCGGATGCGGAGTCTGGATGGCCTGGTGGTTCACGAAGATAAACAACAGATCGGGGATCTATGGCTCTGGTCGTGCCGCTGCGGACTTACCCATGGGCTTCAGGTGAAGAAGCATCAACCCCAGTACCACCAGTATGGTGTACATTGTTGGAATTCAAATAGACTGCTCCGACCTGTCCATCTATCTTACTTAAAGGACCCCTCCACCCTTTGTTCGGTAAGAGTACGGTTCGCACTCTACATCTGTTTTTCAATGGGGCAGATATTGACTCAAAAAGAATTATCACGATCGCTGCAGAAAAGAGAGTTATTTCGTTTAAAATAAAAAAATACAAGTAGAATAAAGGTTGCTCTCTCTCACTCAAAATCCGGGCAGCTTGTGTTCGCATCTCACTCTTCAGAACAAATGAAGGAAGCGAAAAACCTAACGTTCCAGTATTTTTAAGGCCACAGTTGTCTTTCTTGGGAAGTTCCTGTCCACGCTTTCTTGATGGCGTCGTTCGGTGGCACCGCGGCAACTGCACCGATGCAGTGCCGACGATTAGAAAGCGAAGACATCTAAAGTCATCTTCCATCCGCTGCGTTGAGTGATTTTGCTGGGCTACTTTTCTGAACTCTACCACGCTCCTCAAGCTATTTTTGGTTAACAGGGAGGCTCTTCATGTCAAGACTTACCTTGACAGTTGGCCCTAGTGATCCAAAGTGTAAATTGTGTGCACTGCCTTGCTATTCAGCGTTGACGTAAACCCTACTTGTGCATTTACATACGGGTGAGAAACAGTCACACATACTGGTTTTCAATAAAAGCGCTTGTGAGATGCGCACACAAAAAATAAAACTACGCTATCGCGGGGTGAACTACCGATCTTCAATACCTAAGGCTGATGGGTTATTCACGCGGCCATTCCAGCAAAGAGGTAAGGTTCAACAACTTGGCTCACAATCCCTGGGTCTCAACGAGTGTGTGGGTGAAGCACTTAAGCCAGAGCTCCATCGTTTAAATCAAAAAGCTATCGCACCGCCCCACCGTTCCCTCTTGCTCGTCATTGTGTCGTTAAGTGCTGTTTAGGATGAATGGATACCAACTAGCCCAGCTGTCGATTCTGTTGCTTGAATTTGTTTTATGGCTGCCAGCTGCCACTAGCGAAACAAAAGTGGGGTTGCAGAAAAACAAGGTGTTTTTAGTTTTGGTGAATGTAACGACACTTCCAGTGCAAAAGCATGTCCCCGAACGCCGCGACTACTGATCCGGTCTGAAAACACAAAATGTGTTGTCTGCCTTACGATATTCGTTGACTAAGCCACTTTTGCCGTTGACGCTGATATCCGACCAGTTTAGATATCGTCCCATTGAACGCAGAGGGATGAGGTGGCATGCATTTTAGGGAAGCATCGGACCATGCTGAGAACATCACAAATGGCTTATCGTAACACGGCTTGAATGGGCACACAAGCGGCCCAAGTGCACAGTAATCTCTGCACTTGTTCCTATCCGCGGTTGTTTTATGCTTCCCTTGAAATAGCCATGAAGACAAAACACAAGTATGGTTCCTTCGAAAGGTTGCCTCGTTAGAATTAAAGTGACACTACTTTTAATGCAAACTTCACTCAAATAAGCCTTATAATAAGAAAAAATGAGAATGGCTATGCGACCAACTAGCTCACTTCCAGCAACAGAACCTACGATGTCATAGCAGCCAGCTCTGCTATTGGCGGAGGCCGGCAAAACCAAACGCAAATTAGGCAGACCTTATCGGCTTATCGCACAATTTTTTGTATAAGATTGGTACGACAAACAGTGGAAGTTACGTAAGCGCACATAAACATAGAAGTATTCGTGCGCACTGCTGTTGGTACTGCGCGCACTATGCTTGGTTCAGCTGCAAAGCAGTGCGGGTCTTTGGGGTTGTCTCTGACTACACTGGCCGATTTACGCAAGCACGGTGTCTTACATGACTATATTCGTCAAGCGGGCACTACGTTTAGCGAAACGATTATTTTCTCCCAGAACAAAAACAAGCCAGCTTTAAGTACGGTCAAAAACCAACCAAAGGCAGAAAATGTCTTGCAACGATATGGTGGTGCCATCTAAGTTCACTAATGATAAACAATTCTTAGGAATCGCCTACAAAGCGGTCTTTTTTCGTGATGTCATTGCGGACCACGAAAACACATGATGTATCGTGAAAATAAAAATTTTAACCCCAATTGAATAATTTATAAGGGAATAAAGCATTGTTTGTATCCAGAGAAGCGCTGGGGGTACTATAAAAAAAGATTTTTTTAATAAAACAAATATGTATTTTGTTTTGATGGCTCATTTGAGGGAAAATACGACTTAACTTGATATTTAGGGTCATTTGGTCATATACAACATATTGCAACATATTGCATGACATATACACTATATTGCAAGCTCAACGGAGGGTTCCCGCGTTAGATGCACCCTACGGTTCGGGGCACCCGCGTATGGCGTGTAGGTTGCCAGTGTTGCGTCGCATTATCCGGAGGTTTCACGTGTGACGTAGGCAGTGCCGCATTCGCCAATATTTGTGGACGTAAACACTGAATAACATTCTTGTTTGCGCACCGATCGTTGTCATCCTTTTGCCACTGTATCTGAACGACACGCAGAACCAACAAAGGGCCCAAAAAGTAGCTGCAAACCAGCGTTGGAGGATTCCTTTAAATTGCCCGAGCAGCTGATGAGGCAGGCTGCGGCTACGTGAACCCTTTGCCCCTTTGCCACACATTTTTCCGAGAAACAAGCTCGGCTTGCGGCTCTGCTGGAAGGCAATCATTTTGTTGCGGTAACGAAGTAAAGAAAACCAAATATACACAAAAGCCAGGGGACGTTTAGGTGTGAAAACAGGAAAGGAGAGGCAGAAATTTACTTTTCTTCGCTGAAAAAGGCGTCAGAGGGTTGCACAAAGAATTAAAATTTGCCGCCTTTGGCGGCTGATCTGCCAACATCCGAGTAAGCCTTTTCATGTTCCGCTGCTTATTTGCCGGGTGGAAAACCAGCCGCGCATACCAGGGGATCAAATTCTACCATCAAGAAAACATATTAAATAGCAGTTGTGCATATAACACTTGCCAATTACCCAAAAAGTTCAATAAAAGCGTTTTAAATTGAAGACTTTGCATATCTGAGCCACGCGGGCCTCTAACATAATCTCTGAACAAACTAGGTCGTGGAAACGTACATTAAGCCGAGTGCATGTCGTATGTATTTACGTTGTGGGATTCCTGCCTTTTCTTGTATCTGGTGCTCATGCGTCTTTGATATCTTACTTAAGTGGACGGAGACGACAGTGGTGCGGTCGAGCCTGCTGGAGGAAATGGCGAGGAGTCACGTGTGACCGAACACGGGCCTAGATACCCCAAGATGACCTATAAACTTGGAACTACGCAGAGCACGACGCTGAGCACGACGGAGAGCACGACGCATGCAGAGACGAAGCCTCCTAGGAGTAAGGATAGAGTCTGTTCTCATTTCTTTATTCCTTGTGCACTACACGACCCGTAGTTGGTCTTCTGCAGTTGTTTATTCCCAAATAATAGTTGGCTTTTGCTCCGCTCAGTTTAAAAAATCTGGTAAAATTAAGTCCCAGGAGCTGTAAATATACATGTAAACTTAACCATATCTTCGCAATTCATCATTCTAGCAGTATTATCCCAGAAACTGCAAGTCACTTTTTATTTTGAATTGCTAATACGGTCTTACATGCAATCAATAGAAACCTGTCAAGCGGTCGCAAGCAACACTCCTTGTGTTCAGTGGAGCACAATCTGGCAAATTAAACACTGTTCGTGCGGTTTTCTTTCCCAAACTTTTTGTGAAACCCGTTCAAGGATACTACACTCAGAGACAAAAATACAATTCTCGTTTTTTAGTGTTTTTAATGCAGTTCGTACAGCTGAGTAAGGCATATGGCAGCGCTGGCTAGGGTAAGAAGCATGAAGATCTTGAGGAAACGTACGACAACGGCTTCAGGTTTACGCGTTTTGGTGTACTATGTGGACATACGCTTTGCCAGACACGGAGCTCTTCTACTGCGAGAATTCTCATAACGTGGCACGTCAGGTCTCTCTATTCTCTTTCTGCAGATCGCTTAGAGCAAAAAAAACATACTCACAGCGCGTAAAGCAGTTCGTACAGCTGTGTAAGGCATATGGCAGCGCTGGCTAGGGTAAGAAGCATGAACATCTTGAGGAAACGTACGACAACGGCTTCAGGTTTACGCGTTTTGGTGTACTATGTGGACATACGCTTTGCCAGACACGGAGCTCTTCTACTGCGAGAATTCTCATAACGTGGCACGTCAGGTCTCTCTATACTCTTTCTGCAGATCGCTTAGAGCAAAAAAAAACATACTCACAGCGCGTAAAGCGTTTTCGGCTGAGGCATAACCAGCCACAGTAGCGTCTCATACTTTTGTGGCAATCCATGCATCGATCAGCGAAGGGAGCAGTTCACGTTTCTCTAATGTGTTGCGAACCACTGATGTGTGCAAGCTACTACAAACCCCTAATATGTTGCCAACCACAGCAAGCAACTCAAATGGGCCACTGCTGTTAGCTGTAAATTCATGTCTACAATCGTTTCCGTTATCCTGTAGCTTTTCAATCACGGAGAAATACAATCGGTACACTGAGTAAGGTTCATTTCAACTATACGTTGCAACCCACACTCTTCCAAGAGATATTGATACTTACAAAGCTGCGACCCGCAAAGCGAATCCGGGCCGCAACCCTCAGCGTTTACGTATCCTGCAAGCTGCGTGCACATCTTTCTACAAGTATTAAGAAAACTGGCATCAAAACAGGTGAACAAGATTGCATAAAAATACTCTTGGTAAACTACATCAGCTGTAAGTGTCACGTTGCATGTAAACTATTTCTGCTTGGAGAATGCCTGCATTGTACCTGAAGAGCCAACAAAACATTCTTAAACGCTGGATGCAGAAAATGTTTTCTCAAAAAATGAAGCACTTTTAATAAACGTGAAAGCTGTCAGAAGTGGAGAGCAGTGGTTCGCCATAAAGGCCATGGTGCCATCCTCTGCTTTTTGCTACCTTCCCTCACGATCTCTCCTCTGTCTCAATCCCTGCATGGTGAATTGAACGGTGGTTTGTACAGTGCAATTTAATTTACCCGAATTCGCAGAGCTCGCACCCCCTTCTCAAGAGAGAGCTCACATACATTTCCTAAGCGTATCTTTCTTACTCTTCCTGGTTTTTATTCTTTTTGTGCTTGATTTCACCTAGAAAAATATTTGCACAAAAAAAGGAGACACGTACGAAGACGGACACGCACGGCACACCTTGTGCGTTCGTTCTTTACGTGTGTGTCGATCCTGGAACAACAACAGCCGGAGTTCAGTTCTCTTTGTGCTGGGTTTCATCTCTAAAAATAATCGCGCGAAAAATGGGAGACCCGGACGAAGTCAAGGATGGACACACACAGTGCGCCATATGTGTCCGTCTTTTACTTCCTTCGTGTCTCCCATTTTTGGCGCAATTATTTTTAACATTTAGAATAGAAACAGCGCAGGATATTACCCTCATTAAGTTGGGTTCATCTCTCTCCTGCTGCTCTTTGGTGCTATTTTCATCACGTCAATTTTTTTCTTCCTTGACCACATTTTTTCTGACATCGTAAAAGCAAACCAACGAGAATTTGAAAATAAATGAGCGTACCGCCAGCCGGATATTTGCATACGTCGTGCCTTCACTGTGGCTGCAGTTTCCCATGCACTAAATATTGGGGACGTATATGACCAGTGCCTGCTGTTCGAGGAGTTTCAAAGAAGCCGGGCCCCTAGAGTCCTCTACACTTGAAAGACCATGCAGTCCTCTCAAGAATTTGAGCATCATCCGACAAGTTCAAGATGATGGATGATTTGATGCAGGTCTGATGAAGTATGACCACGTACTTCTGTACGAATATCGGAAGCTGGCTGCCATGTGAGCTCATACTAGCGCAGGGGAATTTGATTTCAGAGTTTTCTTCTGACATTGGTTTGCCTGAGGGCTGATACCCTTATGTAACATTATTGACCTCGACATTCTTTACACACCGCTAGCGCTTACGTTGCTTCCCAACTTAATGCAATATTTCGAAAGCACTGAATAATCGAAATGCTCAGTTCTGGTTTTGGTTTCCCCACAAGAATGGCTGATTTGCAAACGCGCCTTTTGCAAGACATGTTTTATGCTTGTAGCATCGCTGGCGAGCTACTTGTTGTAGAGTAGACTTGGATCGAACGTCAAGAATCGCAGAAAAACCTTAGGTGAAACCATAACGAGAGTGCAGCATAGAGTCCGTAATAAAAATTTCAATAGTAGGGCCCAATCCGCTGTCATGAATGTTTAGCAGTTTGGGATGCCGGCTGCTAAAGGAGACGAGAAAACATTTTGCTGGTTTACAGTTTTATAGCTACACTGTTTATTCCCCCCAAACAATAACACCCAGTTCATCCGCCGACAATGGGAATTGGGGGATCGCAAGTTCTTCAAAAAGACAGGAAAAAGGCCTACCGGCTGGGAGGCGGTGGCGGTGCTAGGTTACGGTGGGGCACAGGCAGGATTTTAATATACAAGCCAGTCCCGAGCCCGCTTTATTAAGCCTACGCGTCACCCATGCCCGTAACACCCTAGCTCGGGCCGGCCCCTGCCAGGGCTTTGATATTTGAGGCTGGCCTGGGCACGGCGGGGCCGGATGTCTCAAGCTCAGGTACGGCCACGCCAGTTCATTAATTTTTAGGCCTAGGGAGAACCTGTGTGCTCGTCGCTTGGCCCGGCCTTAGACACTGAAAAAAATTTAGATGGTTGAGTGTCTTCCTATCAGGCAATCAAATGGAGCATCTAAAGTGTAGCATGTCATGAACAAAAAGTGAAGAAATTAGGGTTACAAAGTGCCCGTCCTCAAGCTGACATCGTCCTCAATTCCCGTCACATTGGCATAATATTTGCTCCTATTCTTACTTCAGACAGATCATCACATTTGGTGACTATATTCTTGCAACGTCACGTGGTTCTCTCCGCCATACTGTGGCACTATTTTGTTTTGTTCCACACTAAAAAAACACAAGTAGTTACTCGCTATAAAATGTTTTGCCTGCAGTGATTGCGGACGACTGGCGTTCCTCTAGCACGCGTGCAGTATTCCCGGCATGGCAGCCGCATTTCGATTGTTGCGACATGTAAAACATGAATATAGGTGCACAGCTCTATGTTTTTCTAAGTTCATTCTTCTCCGGTGGAGCATTTCTTGTTGTTTCATTATTGGCGTAATATTTCGCAAAATAAATTATCTGGATGCAGAACAAAAAACGCCATTAAAAACAGTGTAGTGAGCATGAAACGTAAAAAGAACACGTTTTTAAAATAATGTGTACAACTAACATCAAGAATCGCGTAAAAATAAACTCAGAACATACCTTTTAATGCTTTTTCAAAACGTACGTCGACAATAATGACAGTCGGACGCATAAATTCAAGCCTAAGTGAGGCCCGGGCCAACGAATTTGAGCCCAAAACTTGAACAAGGACAGCAGCTTTGAGCCCGGGCCAAGCCTGGGCCCGCCAATAATCGACTTCGCAGAGTTGACAACCGACTGTATATTTTATCGCACAACTGGTTCCGCGAAGGTAAAGCATTTTAGAAGTGTTATATCTCGAAAGCAATTCTAGCAAGTATGTTTCAACGTTGTAAATTGCCTACGGGTGGTTGATGCACGCGCAGCGCAATAGCTAAAATCACCGGTTTGAAAGCTTCTGCGAAGTGGCAGCTAAGAATTCGGACAGGAAACTCAACAAGAGTAGCGGTTTCTGTACAGGCCTACATTTTTGCGCGCTAATAAGTGTTTTCGTTGCATCGCGCCTCGTGGATTTTTAAAATTAAAATCCGATGAGTAGATGTGCGATTTCCTACGCTTTATTGTTTTCTTAGTGTTCCAAATGGGGGGGGGGGGAGGAATACAAAAGGGGCATGAAATATATGTGGGTAATGGCGAAAGAGTGTGGTGCGGCAGGCGTTCCAGTATACGCGTTCGGTTGTTTCGCTCTGTGATTGAATGTCAAAACCCTGGTCCTGTCATTCTTTCAGTAAAGAGGAACGGCATGCTTGTGTGCGTCATTGGAAGCGCTTTTTCGAGCAGTAAAGATCTGGACCCCAGCCTTTGTGACTACATGATTTTCCCTGACTTGAGCATCTCCGGCGGGGAGGTGGTCGGCACTTACGGGCGCACATCCTGGCATCTGTTCAAAAAGGTTAGTAGGAACCGCCAGGAATTAACGTGACAAAACATTATGTGATTCAAACTTGGTGATGGTTGTACGTAGAAGTGAAAACGCAAATATACTGAGGAATTCTTGTCGTAAAATACCCCTTTATAGCCTCAAAAGGCATTTTTGTTATCCTAATAACGTAAAAAATAGGATGAATAAAAGTAAAGTTAGGAACCATTGACGGCAGCCCTGCGCGTGTAGGAACGGTCAAGGTTTGCTGGACGCTGGAGATGATCACTTTTTTTGACGGATTGGAAGAACGCTAACCCGCAAAAGTATTATGGTGATATCGATTGATTAACGTACCTAAAAACTACAAATATAGCATCCCTACCGCGTTATTGACGTATTGTGCTGAAAGTTGAAAACGCGCTACCATAGGTATCGCTCCCCGCACTCTTTCTTTAGTATGGTTTTAGCTACACGTAGCATTGTTTGACTGAAATTGTATAGTTTGCATAAGTGCTCGTAGTGCACGATTCTGAATTTCGCGCTGAATAATTCATCTTTGCGGCTTCACGAGCTTGCGTATCTGTTTATCCTAGAGAAATAAAGGTACTGTGATAGAACACAATTTTAAAATGCAAAGATAATTTAGGTATGGGAAAGGCAATTGTTCTTATGGCAAGTTTTAATGCGGCAATACCAATAAAGCACCCGTCGTTTCGAATAAGCTTGCAGGGGCGGTAACACAGCTGACAACAAAGGGTTTGCTTCAAGACTCACACGCACCAGCAATTTAAAAAGTAACGTTTCTTGTCCGCTTTCTTCAACGCAGCCGCCGAATCCGTCGTCGATTTACGGTGAGGTAAAGCAAAACCGCAGTAAATATTGACGAACGCCGTGCTCAGCTGTTTCCATACCTAATATGACGAGCAGCTGATACTTTATGAAATGTATTTGTAGGAATTTCTTTCCTCAGCGTGAATATTGAAACAATTACTAGGACTGATCACTGATTTGGGTTTATTTACACGCCGGCCCTCTGCGCTATAATTATGTCCTACTTGCGCGGTACTTGGGATTTCTTCAATTGGCAGTCGTCATCACCCGGTTAACCAGTAGCGCCAGCTGCTTAGACTTACTTGCGTACAAGTTATTTGCCGATTCCTTATGCCAAAGCGTCTAACGAAGGGGGCAAGTTCAAACCGAGATGCGGCAGTTTATGTAATAAAGTGTTGCAAAAAAACTTAAATGCCCTTTTTTGAGCCTGAACATGCAAAGTCAAGCGTAAAATACAATACGGGAAAATGTTTTCTGGGTAGCACGACGGCATGAAGCACACACCCAGCTCTGAATAAAACAAAATGAGCCACACCTCCGTGTAATTGGAGAAAACAAGGTCCTTGCTACATAAGGTATAAAGTTCCATGCATAATAAATGGTACGTGGTTCACAAAGAATAATGCTCATGTCAAGTTTTAATTTAGCGTGTATATTGCGGCACAGATACGAGAAGACGAAATTTTAGCTAAAGCCGCATTTATTATTTTTCATTTCTTTTATTTCATTTATTGCATCCTTAAAGGCCCGACGGCATTAAAAAGGGGAGAGGGCACCAAATACTCTGTAAGGGTGTAGAAATCAATATCAACAAATTATACACATCACAGTTTTAAATAACCATATGGCAGTTTGGTCAAGAACGACAAAAAAGTAAGCAAACACGCGAACGAACAAGCAAAACCGATTGGAACAGAAAATAGAGTTTCAAGAGAAAAAACTTGGCAAAAAATGTATACATACATACATAGGCTGGTAGAACATATTTACAGCCGCGGGTTATTGGATGGAACCAAAGAGGGATTCCACTTTTATGGAGAATAAATTGCGGTCAGGTGTGACAACAATGATGTCGGGGAGGTGATTCCAAAGTGTGATTGCATGGAGAAAAAAAGCAGTCGTTCATTGGGGATGCACGGCTGTTGGTTCGTGCAATGGGGCTAAATGATTATTAACGAAAGCAGTTTTGTTTAGGGCTCTCAAAATTCGTGTCTTGATTGCGGGCGGAAAAGAAACTGTGCAGGAGGCATAGGCGCGAGACAATGCGGCGTGACGCGTGAGATTGCAGTTTGATTCAGTGCTTTAGGGCGGTGGCACTGATTTCTGCGGACAACTGTGAGGTTATACAGCGAGCTGCGCGGTTTTGGACTGATTGTAGTTCTTTAGTGATATATGCCTGTGATGAATTCCAAATACACTATGCGTAGTCGAACTTTGGTCGCACAAATATTAAGTATGCAGCTTTGTTAACGATAGATGATGCAGATTTAAGATTATGGCGCAGGGAACCAAGCGTCGCCGAAAGGGGAGATTTGATTATTACCCGCCGCGGTGGCTCAGCGGCTAAGGCGTTGCGCTGCTGGGCACGAGGTCGCGGGTTCGATTGCCGGCGGCGGCGGCCGCTTTACTGATGGAGGCGAAAAGCAAAAACGCCCGTGTGCACGATATTTCGGCGCACGTTAAAGATCCCCAGATGGTCAAAATTAATCCGGAGCCCTCCACTACTGCGCGCCTCACCGCCTGCGTTGCGTCGGCGCGTTAAACCCAACAATCACTCGAGATTTGATTATAAGCAGAGGTGAATTGCTTACGGTTAGAGAGGAAGTGTTCAGACCAGGAGACTATATTCCGTGTAATACCAAGTGAAGGATGTTTTCTAAGCAATAAAACATGTGGCACGTGATCAAAACCTTTGGAAAAAACTACACCACCATCCCGTGGAAAACCATGGGGAGGATGCGAAGCATCATGGCGGTTTCCGTGTAGGTTTCGTTGTGTTACCACTAGGTTGTTTCATTTATCGGAGCACGAATGGAAACGCAGTGTGAACCCCCATGTACTGGCAGACAAATGTAGAGAAATGTAGAGACAGCGAAGAGGCCGACACCCGCGTTAGCTGATCGAACACCTCCTGGTTCTCGTCATCGTCGTTGTTGTTGTTGTTATTGTTGTTGTTGTTGTTGTTGTTGCTCCTCTTCTAGTGGCACATACCCACGTGGGGGATTGGCCAAGAAAAGGGGTGGCTTTTTGGGGGTAAAACACCTACCCCATGGCCCTATATAATAAGTCTGTAGGAATTGGAGAAACGGGTACTGAATTATATAATATATCTAAAAAAGAATCAGTGAATTATGTCACTTTTGGGAGAAAAGGCTAAAAAATTTTGCCCGGGTTAGCCGGGATTGCGTCTTGTCTCTGATATGTACGCGTGAATGGCCGCAGTAATCCCTCTATGACAAAACCCCAGGGATGTGGCCCCGAACGAAAAAAGCACCGGCAGCGACAAAGGAAGGCCAACACGTTGAATTGGTGCGGCTAGATACCGTTTCCGAATGAAAGAAAAACTGCGGCAGTGCAGAAAAAAGTGTTCCATTGTTTCAATTTCACCGCAAGCAGCACAAAGACCGGAGGAGCTGAGACCATCGCGATGCAAATAAAAATTAGGCTTCGGTATTCTGCACCTGATACTGGTTAAAGTGACCTCACACTGGCGGGACTAGCAAAATCTCGCATTCAAAGTGTGAGCAAGATAAGCATCGTCATCCAAGCCTATGATAGTACCCCCCTTGTGTCATCCCTAGCCGTAGATATCTGCGGTACCTTGCTCGCGCCTGGAGAAATGGGGTAGGGCTGAGGTCCACCGTAGGGCCATCTCAAGCTGAACCGGCCAAACAGTCAGCCGTTTCATTGAGCCATTGGCCCCTTTGCCCTGGAACCCAGATGAGCCGGATGTCGCGTAAAATGGGGAGGCACAAGGCGGATGAAGGTACGGATAAGTAATGAATTTTTTGGAGGTGTTAGCGTGGTGGAAACCAACAGGGAAGCAGAAATAAAAGCAACATTTAAATATTCTGGAGGTAATTTTTTTACGGCCGTAACTATTGCAAAAATCTCAGCTTCAAATATAGGAGTGTGGCAACACGGGGAAATAAAAACGCCGAGCCCCAGAACACATATATTAAGAACACGTCAGCAGCTGACGGGCCAGCGGCAGCTATGACTCGCCGAACGCTGAGTTCCCTGGAGCACTGACTGCTCGAGCAACGAGGCCCGCGCAGTGAGCCGCAGAGTGGTGCTTCGTCCTCTTCGCTACGTTGATGCTGCTACAGGAGGCCCCCCCTCTAGTGGAGGAGCCGTGGGGTAAGCCGGAAGGATACATTCGTGAGGTCGCCAGTTCGAGTCGGCACTCTTCAAGAACCATCTGAGCCTTCTTGGCACTTCCCGCATTCGGATCACAGCGTACCACCTCATTGCCAACGGGATTGTTGAGCGTTTTCACCGCTCCCTAAAGACTGCACTCAGGGCACAGCCGGACGCTACCCATTACTTCACCTCCCTTCCGTTGGTTCTGCTGAGTCTTCGGGCTACTCTGAAGCAGGATCTACACTGCACGCCCTCAGAGATGGTCTTTGGTGCGTCACTCCAACTGCCAGGAGAGTTTTTCACTGATTCCGAATCATCACCTTGCCCTGATCCCAGCGAATACGTGACGAAACTACGAGGTTCGTTTCGCTTACTTCGTGCGCCCGCACCACGCTGTCAACAGCGTGCGTATTCCCATGTTTCCAGCGAGCTGACAACGTCCCCCTACGTTTTTGTCCGCCGTGACGCCGTGCGCAAACCACTTCAGCGCCCGTATGACGGACCCTACCTCGTCATCCACCGTGCTGATAAGCATTTCACCGTGGATTTGGATGGCAGACGCGACACTATTTCTGTTGACCGCCTCAAACCAGCGTTCATTGTACACCTGCTCTCTACGCATCAAGACGAATCCACAATAAACGGGCCAGCGGCAGCTATGCCTGGCCCACGGTGTAAGATATATTATCAGGTGAGGACACAGCTTACAAAACGAACGCGTGCTCTTCGTCTTGATAAAGTCGCCAAACTGGCGCCGCTGAGCCCGTTGATTGCAGCGCCCTCCAGCGGCAGAGAAAAGAAGCTGCCCGAGCGCCGCCCCATCGGAGGTGTTCGGACCCCTTCGGGTCCTTGTCGGGCCTTCTCGGCAGCTTCCGTAACTGGTCGTCTGCTCGATTTCTGCTCGCCGCAGCTTGGCTGGTTCCGCCGGCCGGGGGTGCAGACGATAATTTGAAGAAAGCCGTGCGAAAGCATTTGCCCTCGCCCCAGTGTTTCAACGTGTTCTAAGCATGTGTTTTGAGTCGGTAACAATCAAAAGAAGGTATAAAACACTAAACCGAAGGGAATGTGTGCCGCGGTAGCCGTTGAGCGCTCACACCAATGAGATTTATGCTGCATTTTTTATGCTTGCGCAAAGAAAAAATGGGGTGCAAATGTTTTATTGAGTACGCACTGCAACGGATGGCAAGAAAACGTGACAGTAATTAACGTTACCTGCGATCCTAAACGAATGAATGCGTGCTGTGCAGCCATCTCCAGCAGAAAATTATGCTACTTGCGGTCAGCATTTTTCTGAGAATGCGGTTGCGCGAAAGGGTTCGTTTGGTGCTTTGGGGGGATGTACTACTGAATGTCGAAGAGGTGCGCGCTCGCAAGCAATGCAGTGCCGTTGAATTTACCGTTGGCTACAGCCCCCCAAGCTACTCCGTACAAGCAGCGGCAAAAGAAAGCGTCCGCTGCCGGAACAACGCCCCGACATACAAGGAAAGTAGGCAGTTTGTGAAATGGATTAAACGGGCGGCGAGTACGCTGATAATTCTTCGTCGTAAATGACGTTGCACAACTGGGGTAAGTCCATGCACGAAGCAGCGGAGACGAATCGATGTTGTCAAACTCACTGCCGGTGTCCAATGTTCTGAGGAGCTGCGCGCGCGTCTTAATGAACTAAGTACGCCCGAAATCTCGCAGCTGTTTAAACAATGCAATAAATTACGCGTTAAGATCGCGTTGTGTGAGCTCACACGGTGAGCTCAAACAGTCGTTTTACAGACGCATTCCGCTGGTGCCTGCGAACCACCTGGCTTCCGACAGTCGTTGTTCAAGTTGAAGCCTCAGTCGCTACGAAGCTTAGTTAAGAGTTCTGCCGCCAGATGTCCTTTGAATCAAAGGTCCACGCGTGGCGCCACGGCGCCAACAACTCTATTTGACAGATTTTTGGGCTGCTGTGTCCACACCTAAAAGTATATCTTACACCGTGGCCTGGCCGAACGCTCAGAGGTCCCGGTAGAACTGACTGCGCGCCACGAGGCTCGCGCAATGAGCCCCAGAGTTGTGCGTTGTCGTCTTCGATACGTTGATGCTGCTACAGGAGTAAAATAAGGTAAACGATAAGAAAAGGATCAATTAGTTGGTGGGCTGAACATTCCCACACCCGCCGTCTCCGCACGTTGCGATGCATCCGTTGCCATTACCACATGTGAGCGCAAGTTGCCCCGATGCTCATCCAGCAACCCCATTAGTATCTGTGTGGATAGCAGTTTGGAGTTACGGCTGAATACATTATTGAGGGACATAGAAGCAGGTACGACTTCAGGTAACATCGGAAGAATTTGCAGAAGACTGATGTTGAGTATTGAAAGCAAGCTTTGGGCATACACACATGAGGACGATTGTATCGAGGCCATGGATTGTGAAAAACAATGGTGGCTGAGCCATCATCAATGACAAATGTTCGCTCAGAGGAGACTCGAAGATTCCAATCATAGTCTGCACTGTTAAAAGTATAAATCGAGAATCCAGACACGGCGAGCGGGCCTCCAAAATCAAAAGGCTGTTTGCCGCATATCTAGGAAGCCCGAGGCCAATCTCAGTGCTCGTCGCTGCAAAAGAATGAAAGGACGTAGTTTGTACGCTGCTGCACCAGAAAAGAGGACACACCCAAATTTGAAAATGGGTCTTTCATAAGCACCGTATATAAAGAGTAGGTTGTCCCTCCGCATGCCAATTTTTCTGTTGCTGATTCGACGCAACAATGTTAGAGCTCTTTCCCCTTTTGTCGAAATGTGGTTTATGTGCGGGCGCAAATCATGCGTACTGTCATAGATAATACCTAAGTACTTCAGAGCAGTCACCTGACGAATGGTCTTCTTTTGATGCCTCAAACAAAGGTTAACACGAGTGGATAACGAAAAAACCAGTTCCACGCATTTAGCGCCGTTAATGAACAAATTAAAACCTGTAATCCACCTCACGATAGAACCCAGATAAGACTTCATTGTTGATCTAGATCGTGAATATTCCGCGCAGCAGAAAAGAAGGCTATGTCGTCAGCATATACGTAAGAGCAAACGGTCTGATTTATTGGAATAGAACTCCGCAATATTTTAAAAAGCATAGGAGAAAGAACCGATCTTTGCGGAACACCCTTTGTTTACTGTCGAGTCGACGAATTAAAAACGAATTTGGGAACAAGAAAATTGACGACCGATTAAAAATTGTTGTATCCAGGACATGATGTATTTGGGAAGACCACAATCCTCGAGTTGGGCAATCAGGATGCTATACTCTACGCTGTCATATGCTTTGGCCACGTCCAGTGTGACCGGCGCGCAAACCTGCTTACATCTGCGAGAAAATTGTATTCTACCCTCCAAGTCAACGTGACCTCACCGAATAGAGCACTCTGAGCGGAAGCCGATTTGACGAGGACTAAGGATATTGTCACGAAGCCAGGGGCGACGTGGTTGTCTTAGAGGGAAAAACGTTTATTGGAGCGAACTTGTGCTCCCCTAAGAACTCAAAGAATACAGAGGAGGCGAAGCAGCAGTCAACAAAGTGACGTACGCATGTGAGATACGATGAGTCGAATGCCTTGCGTCTGCTCTGCGGGCTTTTTATCTTTCGGCGCACGTGATTCTCGAACAGTCGATTCACATCTACAACATTGTAGATACAAGAAGAATATTCTGGGCTGTTCACGTTAGATCGGAATTCTCTCCCTATCAGAACAGATAACACATGCTGCACACAAAGAAAGAATGGAACACGCGCTTCTCTTGGCACAGAGATGATACAGACCGGCGCAGCTGGCGGTAAAAGCAAAACACAAAAAACTCCCACCTCTCCTCGCGGGAACCCCTGTGTAGATGCGACGCATAGGCGGAGTGGCGAAGGGCCGCATTTTATGGCGCGCATAACGTTGAGGGGACTGCGTAAGCCGGTCCCAGTCGATGACGACGTTGGCGTACTTGTAAAGCGGCGTGGACTCTGGGTGTCTGAGCCAGGCATGGATGTTGCTTCGCCGGAGAACGGCACACCGGTTATATGGGCAGCGCGCCCGAAGGAGAGGAAAGCGCGGAAGAGAGGGTACTGCACATGCGCCGGCCCCAGCACGTCTGCCACGGCTATGACACAACGTGCCGCCGCTATGGCGCAACACAATCCAACACAATCCACTTTAATCTAATCCAATCCGAATCCAATCCAATCCAATCAAATCCAAGCCAAGCCAAGCCAAGCCAAGCCAAGCCAATCCAATCCAAGCCAATCCAATCGAATCCAATCCAATGCCCCACGCGAGAGAGTGTTCGCTATCGGAGAGGAGAGGGGTGAGCGGGAGAGCGCAGCTGGCGCGGCGAGGAGAATGGGGGAGGGTGGACAACGCCGCCACCGCCGACGACGACGACGCCGGAGGGACAAGGCGACTGAATCAGATGCTCTGCATCTAAAAACACAATGCATGGTTCGCGGCATTACCCCCCTCTAAGAGTGCATCGACCTGATGCTGACATAAGCGCCAGTCCGAAGAAATCATTTTCATTTCATTCATTTCATTTATTAATACTGTTAGCCCAGAAGTGGGCCGTTACAGGGTGGAAGGACAGAAAGTTTCACTGGAGAGCAGGTTACCAAGTTAAAACAATATTTCTCGGGGCTGTATCGAGCAACAGCTCAAATTATACATAAAAATGGAACACTCACGGAAAGCAATACACGCGGTCAGAGCTGGACAATAACTCAACGCTTTGAAAATAAATGAAAAGAAATGAAATGAAAATAAAAGTTCGTCATCATCCGTAAAAAGGTTTTAGGCGAACCACATGGACGACTTCGGGCCGCGTGTGTAGTCGTGATGTGCCGGAGTCACCATCAGGGATTAATTCGTAGGTAAGTTGACCAACATGTCGTAGAATCTTGTCGGTTCCGAAATACCGTCTCAGAAGTTTCTCACTCAGTCCGCGTCGTCAGATGGGAGTCCGAAACCACAGACGATGCCTTGGGTTGTACTCGGCGGCTCGGCGTCGGAGGTTGTAGCGGCCGGCATTCACCAGCTGCTGGTCTGTTAAACAAACTCGAGCGAGCTGGCGGGCCTCCTCCGCATGGTTAAGGCATCCTTGGACGTCGGCGTTCAAGTCATCGTCTTCTACGTGTGGCAGCATGGTGTCAAGAATTGTAGTCGGCCGTCTTCCGTAGACGAGCTCGAACGGTGTCATCTGCGTGGTTTATTAGATAGCTGTATTGTACGGAAACGTGACATACGGGAGCACTTCGTCCCAGGTTTTATGTTCAACGTCGACGTACATGCACAGCATATCCGCAATCGTGTTGTTCAAACGTTCCGTTAGTCCTTTCGTTTGGGGGTGGTACGCCGTCGTTTTTCGGTGATCCGTGTTGCTGTAGCGTAAGATTCCTTGCATGAGCTCCGCAGTAAAGGCCGTACCGCAGTCCGTGATGAGGACTTCAGGGGCTCTATGTCGCAGCACAACTTGTCTTATGAAACACTTGGCGACTTCTTGTGCAGTCCCCCTATGGAGAGCGGCGGTCTCCGCGTAGCGCGTCATGTATTCTGTTGCTACGACGATCCACTTGTTCTCGGATCGTGACGTAGCGAACGGGCCCAGAAAGTCCATTCCAATCTATGGTAAAGGCCTTCATGGATGGCGATCGTCTGCAGAAGTCCGGCGGGTCTCGTTGGTGGTGTCGTTCGTCGCTGGCAGCAACAGCAGCTCCGGACGTAGTGGGTGACGTCAGAGGTAAGGCGGGGCCCGTAGTACCTCTCCTTGATTTTTCAAATAGGCGGGCTGTGCCGAGATGTCCGGAAGACGGGTCTTGGTAGCACGCTTCCAAAATTTCGTCACGAAGGTGCGTGGGGATGACAAGAAGGTAATTCGTTCTCGTTCTGGGGGCGAAATTTTTCTTCACAAGGACAGAGTTTCTCAGGCTGAATGCTCGTGAGTTAAGTTTGAAGGTCCGAGGAGCGGCGACGTTGCATCCTTTGAGGTAGTCGATTATGACGCGTAGCTCGGGGTCGGCACGCTGATGAACAGCTTGGTCGCTCTCCGTCTCGATACCGAAGAACGCGATGTCTTCATCAAAGTCTTGTGGTGGCGGGTCGACGGGGGCGCGGGACAGGCAGTCGGCGTCGGAGTGTTTCATGCCGTATTTATAGAGTACTGTAATGTCGAATTCTTGCAGGCGCAAGCTCCACCTACCAAGACGGCCAGACGGGTCCTTCAAATAGGGGAGCCAACACAGCGCATCGTGGTCTGTCAGAACCTTAAAGGGTCTTCCATACACGTAGGGGTGGAATTTCGAAATGACCCATATATTCGCGAGGCATTCTTTCTCAGACGCTGAGTAGTTTGTTTCTTCCTTGGACGGACACGGCTGGCATAGGCGATTACTTTACTTTTTCGCACCCGCTTTGCTTTTGGACGAGGACGGCACCCAAGCCTATATCACTGGCATCCGTGTGGATTTCAGTTTTGGCGTTTTCGTCGAAATCAGCGAGCACGGGCGGGCTTTGCAGGCGTTGCTGCAGTTCGCACAACGCTTCCTCTTGGGACTTTTCCAGCTGAAAAGAGTGCTATCTTTAGTCAACGCGTGAGTGGCTCTGCAATGCGTGCGAAGTATGCGACGAAGCGCCGGTAGTATGCGCACAGTCCGAGAAATCTGCGCACGCCTTTCTTATCTTTTGGTCTTTGGAAGTTCGCTATGGCTGAAGGTTTCGTCGGGTGAGGCAGAACTCCCGCAGCGTTGAGGACATGGCCCAAGAATTTGAGTTCCTAGTACGCCAAGCGGCACTTTTCAGGCGACAGCGTTAACCCCGGCGTACGGATGGCCTCCAGTACAGACAGCAAACTTGCAAGGTGTTCGTCGAAAGTCCGGGAGAATACCACAACGTCGTCGAGGTATACGAGGCAGGTGTGCCACTTCAGGCCAGCTGGCACAGTGTTCATGACTTTTTGGAATGTTGCTGGTGCCATGCATAGCCAAAACGGCATCACCTTGAACTCCTATAGGCCATCCGGTTTTATGACTGCAGTCTTCTCTCGATCTCTCTCGTCCACTTCAATTTGCCATTAGCCTGTCTTCAGATCCATCGATGAGAAATTCTTCGCGTGGCACAAGTGGTCGAGGGCGTCGTCGATTTGTGGCAGGAGGGTACACGTCCTTTTTAGTGATCTTGGTCAATCGCCGGTAGTAAACGCAGAACCTCAGTGTGCGGTCATTTTTCTTCACGAGTACGACCGGCGCAGCCCACGAACTTTTCGATGACTGTATAATGTGGTCGTTGAGCATGTCGTCGACTTGAGTCCGGATGGCTTCGCGCTCGTGTGAAGAGGCGCGGTACGGTGACTGTTGTGTAGGACGGGCTCCATACTCGGATATTATCCGGTACTTCGTCGGAGGTGTCTGACGTAACTTTGAGTTCGACGAAAAACACTCGCTGTAGCGACGCAGCAAAGCGAATAACTTGTTGTATTCTTCTTGCGGTAGCGCCGGATTCACGTCGAAGAAATGCGGAAGCTTGAAGGTATTGTCGGGTGCGCGTTCGATGTCGGCGACTGTGATCACGTCACTTGCTTGTTGCGTTTCTTGGAGGAACGCAATTGAAGCGCCCTTGTTTAAATGCTGGTACTCCTCGGTGAATTTGGTGACCAAAACGTGGGATTTGCGCTGCTTAAACCGCGCAATGCCTCCTGCGACAGACACACCGCGTTCAAAAAGCAACCTTCGGTCACTCTCCACGATAGCGTCGACGTCGGCATCAGCACCTGCACAGTAGACGGTGACCATCAAGATTGCGCGGGGTGGCAGGGTGACGTGATCATCGGCGATCCTTACAGCTGTACGGTGTGCGGGGTTTGATTCCGGCGTCATAGAGTGATCAAAGGAAAAATTTTAACGACTTCTCTGCAGATCGATTATTGCGCCGTTGTGCGTTAAAAAGTCCATTCCGAGAATTACGTCGCGGGAGCAGTTAGGCAAAATGACGAACGCCGCTAGGTACGTCGTGCGTCTATGGTGACGCGTGATGTGCACGTTCCACTTGGCGTCACGAGGTGCCCTCCTGCTGTGCGTATATGCTGCCCGTCCCATCTTGTCGTAACGTTCTTCAGCTTAGACGCGAATGACCCGTTCATTACCGAGTAGTCGGCTCCCATGTCGATGAGGGTGACTACGTCAAAGGCGTCGATGGACAACTGGACGTCGGACGCCGCCTACATCGAGTTCCGGGTTCGTCGGGGCGTCGCATTTCGGCTTGTGCGTGTTGGCGGTCGAACAGTGTGCGTCGTCGTTGTCGTCGTCGTCTCACTGGCAGGCTCGGTCATGTCGGGTGCGCGTCGCTCCATGTGACCTTTGTCGTGTTCGGGAGTCACGTCAGGGTTAGGTCGGATCGCCGGGATGACGGCATGTCGTGAGTCACTGTCTTCGGCGAATCGTTGCGTCGTTCGAGGGTTTTCGTTTTTCCGCCGTTGTGCAACTTCCCCTCCAAAAGTGTGCCTTTAGTTTCACCGCGTTGGCAGGGGGACCTTCCACGTGCAAAGTCAGCACTGTTACGGCGGTCTGGCGACTAGTACTGGTAGGGTGACGGTGAACGGCTGGTCCACGGCTGGTGTTCGACAGGTGTTTTTCAATCTCACACGGGGGCTGGCCGGGTCGGGGGCGTGGTGCGTCAACAGAGAAACCACGAAGTCCGAGTCTCTTGTATGGGCAGCGACAGTGAATGTGGTCGGCCTGTCCGCAGTAGTAGCACAAAGGACGATTATCCGGTGTTCGCCTTACGTGAGTCTTCCTCGGCGGCTGGTTTCGTACTACAGGTGTCGGGCGGGCGACAGTGGGCGGCGGTAGGGCGGGGCCTCTTGACGACGTGTTGGAGCAGGGCGGGGTTGATGAACAGCCTCGGAGTACGTCATAGCTTGGGGCTCGCAGTGAACTTTGGACGGCACAGTTCCGAAAGCGTTTCAAACTTTTTCCCGGATCACTTAAGTGAGGCACGCGACTTGGGGTTGCGGCTGAGTAGGGGAAAGTTTCCACAGCTGCTCTCTCACTACTGCGTGGATAGTCTCCCGTAGCCTATCAGCCGGAATCCGCATGTTGTCGGCGTAGTTCGCATTGGCCGCGCCAACGAAGTTCCTGTCATACTGCCTAGCACGCATTTTGAGAGCCTTCTCAATCATGCTGGCTTCGGTCACGAATTCAGCGATGGTTTTGGACGGGTTGCGGACAAGTCCAGAAAAGAGCTCCTCTTTCACACCGCGCATCAAGAAGCGTAACTTCTTTTCTTCCATCATTTCGGAGTCTACGCGACCAAATATTTGCTTCACCTCCTCAACGAAGATCAGGACCCCTTCGTCGGGGTGTTGTGTGCGGGGTTCCAAAAAAGGGGTGGCTCGCTCTTTCCGCACGATGGTGGCGAAGGTTTTGAGGAACTCCCTCTTAAAGAGAGTTCAGTCAGTTAGGGAGCTTTCATGGTTTTCAAACCACGTTCGGGCCGTATCTTCTAAATAGAAGAAAACATGGCGGAAAGTCTCTTCGTCATCCCACCTGTTAAGGACGCGATCCACTTTCTCCAACCGGTCCTCAGGGTCTTCTCCGGGGCATCCGCGGAACAATGGTGGTTCCCGGGGCTGTTGAAGAACGAGGGTAGGAGTGGTAGTGCTGGTCATGGTGCCGACGTTGATCATGGTGGTGGTGACGACATCTTCTTTCTTTACTTTATCCTGAAGCAGTCCAAACTCCGGCTCAATACATGGCTGTCGGTGGCTGGCATTAGTGGGACTTGCTTGTTGGCTTGACGAGGGCGTTGGATCCATGAACCCCGCGCCTCTACCGGATGTCATGAAGCCAGAGACGACGAGGTTGTCTTCGAGGGAAACACGTTTATTGGAGCGAACTTTGCGCTTCCCTAACAACTCAAAGAACACAGAGTCCGCGAAGCAGTATTCAACAAAGTGACGTACGCATGTGAGCTACGGCGAGTAGAATGGCCGGCGTCTGCTCTGCAGGCTTTTTATCTTTCGGCGCGCGTGGTTCTCGAACCGTCGATTCGCATCTAAAACTTCGTAGATCCAAGAAGATTATTCTGGGGTGTTCAAGTCAAATCGGAATGCTCTTCCTTTCAGAACAGGTAACACATGCGGCACAGAAAGAAAGAATGGAACACGCCCTTCCCTTGGCACAGAGATAACATAGACCGGAGCAGCCGGGCGGTAAATGCAAAACACAAATAAACACAATGCATGGTTCGCGGCAATATTTTCTTTAGAGAGGAAGCGGACTAAACGGCCATGTAAAATTATTTCCACCAACTTGAATAATTTGCTATTTAGAGTCATTGGACGAATATTGTCCGGGATAGTTCTTAGACTGGAGTTTTTTTAGGAGAGTAACAATTTTCGCAATTTTCTAATCTGCGGGGATCCGTGATTTTTCCGAGGAAGTATTGACGATATTTTTCTAACAGATCCTGTGGTGATTCCGTAAAGAGAAGCTTTATGCAGGTGGTAAAGACACTATCGGGCACTGGAGAGGAGTCCGGGAGATGCATGATGACATCAGCCATCTCTTCTATCGTTACCGCGGAAAAGTCTGAACCTGGGTGTATTTCAAGTTTAATAGAAGGAAGGGTTCCAGTAAACCTTTCTTTTAATTCCCCAGTGGTCTGTTCGAGGTAATTTAAAATTTCCTCCGACTTCTCTACTACTGAAACTGTACTTCTATTACCAGTACGTTTACGGTTGCGCAGGAATGCAAACAAGGCACGCCGGTTTTTTGTTTCTGAAAGCGCGGAAAAACGACTTTTATGGAACTCGTTCTTCGCCACAGATACGGTTCGCCGAAAAATGGCTTAGTAATATTTGAAATTCACCCAGTTATTAGGGCTTTGATTGTGTATAAATGTCTTCCATTCCGCCTTTCTACGACGATAATCTCTGGCGCAGTCCTGATTCCAGCAAGGACTGACTCCATCTTTTTTGGTTAAAGAAACAATAAATTGTGAGTTTTTAGTGAGCTTGTTAGTGCGGTTGTTACTTCCAGAGTCCTAGTTTCCGCAGGGCCCTTAGTTAGACAGGAGAGGGATGAGCGTAGTTTTTGTTGCATTACCTGATAGTTTTTTAAAGTGCGCTCTACACGATTTGGTGCGCTCGGGGAGACTGTTACAACAAAAACAATGGGTACATGGTAGCTACTCAAGGGGCAGTCAATGGTACTCTACGAAGAAATTATTCCGCCCTTTGCAAACGTTAAATCCAAAACTGAATGCGTTTGACCCCTAAAGAATGTCTCATTGCCCGAGTTAAAACAGACCAATTTATTTTCTGTGGTCCATTCCAACAAACGGCAGCCCCTCCTGTCTGTTTTGAAACCCCAACTAACAGTATGGGAAATAAAGTCTCCTGCAACTATGACGTTTTGCTGGCAGGACCACATGGCCAAATTAAGAGGATTGGTGGTAAGCACACCGGTAGGGAAATAAGCAATAAGTAACGAAACGGGTACACACACAGGGAGGAAGATATCAATCGGCATAAGTTCACACTCTGACGAGAGGTACTGGAAGGACAACTTGGCTTTGGGGCAAACGTTTAACGATATGAGAATCAATACTCCACCACCTCTTGTTGTCCTGTCTAGACGAAGCACACAAAAATTTGGAAGTATAAAGAGCTTGCCGTGAGATAGCCAGGATTCTTGTACAATAATAACATCTGGGGAATGATTGGGGATAAGATATTTTAGATCCACGTGTTCCGCTATTACTGATCGACAATTTCACTGAAGAATGCGTAGGGCCATTAAGGGGAGTTGATGCAGCCACAGCTGCCTCCAAAATGCTTTCTTTGAGTTTAACCTCGGAGTGGCCCTTTTTTGCTTTTAGAACGAACTTCTGAAGGGTACGTGAGCGGTTATGTGCTCGAAGGTGATCTCTTACTTTCAGAGCGTCTTGCCGACATTGCGGAGTTTTCAACTTCCATATAAAACTTATTATCTTGATCAAAATTAAGGGGCCACAGAGACGGGAGTCGAAGCCTGAACAGTTCGTGTCGTAGCTGCAATCTGCCTGCCATCCTGGTTGGGAGCAGGCTGATTGAGTGCGGTGGCCGATAGGTTACTCAACTCGGACGTGATTGTCTGAAGCCTTGTAGTCTTGGGTACATGCTCTGTGGGAGTTTTGGATGCCGACTGCCGACACCCCGGCTGCTAGAAGGCAGACAAGGGTAACGCCAGTACCTGCGCCCTTGCTGTATATGTGCGCATAACAGATTTGATACCTCTTCATTACAGACAGCTCTAATTGGCCGGAAACTTCCAGCAAGACTTTTTTCAAAGCAATACCTATGGCTTTTGCTAGAGATGCTTCATTTGAAAGGGTTTGACGGGCCACTGCCTCGGCGTACCCATAGGTCATCTTTTTCACTATTGCCATTGCTTCCTTACGATAGCATGGACGTTTTTCCAGTACTTCTAGAACAATAATTTCTGATGCACGAGCCGGACTGTTTGAGTAGTCGGCTGGATGCGCAGATCCGCAAAGGCAGCACGAGGATTCAACAGCAGTACACTAGCTAGTCAAGTGCTCCCCCCACAGTTGCCACAGCGGGGAGAGGATTTGCATGACCCCGTTTTGTGACCGAAACCCCAGCAGTTGCGGAATTGGCGAGGACGGGGAGATAAACGATCAACCCTGTACATCAAAGCCCGCACCTTGATTTCTGACGGGCATGCAGTGCCAGCAAAAGTAGCTATCACAGACTGGGTTGAAATGCGAGTGCTGTCAAATAAATGGGAGCATCGGTAAACTACCACCACACCAGCATTCAGGAAGTGGTCTAGCAGTTCACCGGGAGAGATGTCCACGTCAATATCGCGGACAATTCCTTTCGAGCATGCAAGGTGAGATGGTACAAAAGGGCTCACCGGGAGCGACCCAAAATTTGTGCGTGTAAGGAGTTCAGCCAAGCGAGCCTTGTCTGAGGATTTGCAGATGTTCCTACCCTTTCCATACGGTCTCACCTCCTTCACGTTCTTGTAGTGCTCGCTTACCACTTGAAGGTCTTTTTGAAGGATGGAGTCCAGAGGCACGTCCTGCGCCGAGAGACTAGCCGACCAGGGAGTGGTTCCCTGGCCGGAATACGAAAATGGCATTGTGAACTCCTATCCGCTGCAGCGGTTAGAGAACAAATAAAAATAAACAAGCAGCCACCCCGTAAATCGGCAAACCCCAACAAAAATCACCACTGAGCGAAGAACAGCATTCGAGGGTTTCGATCGTCTGTCTTTATTGCGTGCTCACGCTCCTAACCCGTTGCCCGCCCTCTTCGTCCTCTCCACTGGTTCAGCTGCAAGCCACGTGGCGCTCCCGCCAAAGCTTTCCCACGGCAAATTCTACATCATCTTATAAAGTTTTCCGTTCGTCGTTTCCGTTGACGTTCAGCTTCGCGTGCTTCGTTGTATCACTACCTTCTTGATAGTATGAATGAGCGAAGGAAATAAGGCGCGTTCTTAGCAAATGCTCACGTCTCGGTTTGTAGCGCAGTGGGAAGAGAGAGTTGCTGTATTAGAAGAGAAACAAAAGTTGACTCAGCCGATAACTGCATTTCGGGTTGAGGGCATCTCAATCAAGACTGAGTCTAGGAGGGGGATAGAAAGAGGGTGGAGAGAAAAAGGTAGAAAGGGAGAATAAGATAACGGGTCACAAGCCGCGCAGAATGGACAGTACTGACGGCATCATAGCCGGTCCAAGAGTCCCGGGTCCTTTAAAACGTCCAGCATGGCTCGGAACGCTTTTTCGCGATTCGATTTATGACAACCCTGGAACAACAGGTTTGATGAGGTGCATGAAGGCAGTCCCAGTTTTGCATACGACGCTCTCAGCGCTGATCCAGCCTTCGAATGTTGTGTACACTCGCACAGTGCTTGCGCGAGTGTCTATATTGCACCACAGTGTGGGAAGGCGGGTGAACTGGCCATGCCAAGCCTGTGACGTCTTTCCGCAAAGCGGTGACAGCCGATTCGCAGGCGAACAAGGAGAGCACGGTCAGCTCGGGGCAGTTCCCCCGAAGGAAGCGGGTGCGGTGGCTTGCCAGATGAAACTCGGGAGTCAGGATGCATGGCTTGAAGGTCCCTTCGGATAAGGTACTGCGCGACCTACAGGGGCGTGATAGCCTCACTCATCGAAGTGGATGAATGATGCGCTTATTTTGCCAGGCGATCAGCTTCCTCATTTCCTTTGATGCCTACGTGAGCAGGTAGCCATTGCAGGTGAATGCTAAAGCCTCTGGTGCTGAGGCTGTGCAGTTTGCTGGCAAGACTTTGCACAGCGAGACAGCTGAGGTGGGCCCCGTAGATAATAAGAAGATCAGCCTTCGAATCTGGGGGGATAGCTACTTTCCGGTTGGTGAGGTTCTGCTCACACTCCTTAATGATTTCCGCAGGTTCTGCTCACACTCCTTAATGACTCCTTAAAATCAAAACCCGCGATTTCTACCGTTGTGGAGCTGCTGGCCACTGTCAGGTGACATTGCCTGGCTGAAGCGAAGGCAGGCGCGATGGACGATGCAGCCGCCGCCCCTTGTCTGTAAGCACGGACCGATCGGTGAATATCAGCACGTGTCCCTCAAGATTCTCCAAGCAGGCCGCTGCTTCATGCCTTAATTCACAGAGTGGAGTTATCCTTTTTGATGTCACGTGTGGTATACTTGCACTTATGGTGATCTTACTCGTCACGTGAGGGGAGGAGGTATGATGTGATCTGTCGGGGGCTGGCCGATCACTGTTTCGAAGGTACGGACAATCATACCCATTCGAGAGTGAGGTCGTTCTCGTAGCCGTGCGAGGAGGATGGCTCCGTCCTTTTGCCCTATAGAGCGGCTCGACGTGATTGAGTGCTCGCTGTAGGGCGGGGAGTGCGAGGGGTCATACACCAGTTTCAGCTAGAGTTCTCACGCATTGCGACGATCGGGGCAAACCTAGAGCGGTCTGAAGTGCATTTCTGTGCTCGATCTCGAGAGTTTTCTCCACCGCAGTCGCTTGACGGTGACAAGGAGCATACCGTAGAGGACTGCGGAGCACACCATAGCTACGTAAATTCGTAGTTCCCAAGTGTGTGAACACCCACGCCCCTTGTCTAAGAGTTGACGGATGGCTTTCAGGACACGAGTGGACTGGCCGAGCAGCTGTTTGATTGCCAGGCCCCATGTCAGGCGATGGTCAATAGTAAGTTCAAGATATCTGAGCTGGGACTTCCACCGGAGCTGTGAGCTGTGTACTTCCAATAGGGGAATCCGATACCGTGCTGTGGGGTTGGGGTGGAATATCACAGCTTCTGATTTGATAGTAGAAAGCCGCAGTCCGATTGCCTTGATATACTCTGAAATCACATCCAGTGCTCTTTGCAGAGATTTTCTGATTTGGCTGCTCTCACGCTTCAGTCCCTAGGTCATCATGCAACAACATCAGCCTAAACGGAAATGTATACGCTGTGTTCTAGGTCTGTTGGAATGCTGTCAGGTAGGCCCGAAAGCGCGAGGTTGAAGAGCAGCGGACTGAGTGCTGCACCTTGGGGCACTCCAGTACTGACACCTCTTAGACTGCTGAGGACGTTGCTCACACGACCTTTGAGCTGGCGACCAGACAAGAAAGCCCGTATGTAGTCCCGCAGTCTTCCAATAAAATGAATGCGGTCCAGCGCATCCTCAATGGTTGGGTGTGGCAGGCAGTAAAAGGCAGACTCAACATCCACCAAAACCAGAAATGCCACTTCGTCCATATGTTGGGCGTCTTCCAGTGCGGATACAACATCAGCGATGCTGTCGGCAGTGCAGTGGAGAGCACCACGTACCTCCCGTTGCGTCCAGACAGTCGGAGGATCGAAACGGGGCGCCGCCTAACTATTTCTTTTTATAGTGGACTGCGCTGACGGCAGGCCAAATGAAGACGGGGCTGAAGAGACGCGCCTGCGTAAAAGAGGGCTGACGGCGGACAACGACAACAATGGAGGGAGGGACAGAGCCCCGAGCATGAGATGCTTCGGATATAAAATCGAGGAATATGGCATCAATCTGAAGGTTATCATTCATGCTTGGTTGTAGGTCGTGAGTAAACTCGGCTAATTCGTTCTCTCATAAGAAGTGCTTTCGAAAACTATGCTGGTGAATGTAGAAGTAATTTATTAATTCACGGTGATTCGCGATATGAGATGTATGTGTTCCCGTAATTTAGAGGGAATGCTAGTCAGGGAAATTGAGCGGTAGTTTGGGACATTTGTTCGTTCTCCGGTTTTGAAGATCGAAACTCTTCGGCATATCTTCCAATCGTCTGGAATTGCAGGTTTCAATGGACTGCATGAAGTTTAGGCAAAGAATCTGACTAACCACTGCGACGCTGTTTACTAAAACTGGGGGTTCTTTGGTAACATCCTGGCGCTGAAGATATTTTAAGAGCATTGATTAGTTTAACGATTCCTTCAGGGTTATTGCTATAACGGAGGATACTGCGGCGGCGGAAGGGGTAGGTAGTCATGATGACTGGGTAATGATAGGGGTAGATAATACCAAAGATAAGTATTCAAATAGGGCGGTTGCAACGTGTTTTGTGTCTATCAGTTGCGCGTGTGGGTCTAGAAGTTGTCTGTTGTTTGGTTTTTGTGACAGAGCATGCGCCAGAATTTAGTCAGATTTGAGCGGGCGATTGCTAGATAGGTCAAATAAATGTAATTGTCTTTAGATTTTTGTAGCTGCTTAATATATTTTGGCTCGCAATTGATATTTTTCTCGTGTTACAGGGCTATTCCAGTAATTGGCGGTCCTGTAAAGCCATTTTATTCTGATTTAAGATTTTTCAATTGTTTGTTGAACCAGTGATTGTTGAAATCTGATTTTACGCAAATTGTTGGAATAAACTATTTTTCTGAGTCCAGTATTGGGTTTTTGAATATCTGCCGATTGGCGTGTAATGAACATGTTTGATACGATTCGCGAAAACTGTCAACAAAAGAACAAAGTTTGTTGTTGAGAGCGTCAAAATTTCCTCGTTTGTAATCAGTTTTTATTTTTTCAGTTGGCGACCTTCTAATCAGAGGTAGAGATATGCACTTGTGGATAAGGTTGTGGTCGCTGAACCCGGGGAGTTCTGTTGTGCCCTTTATGTCATCCGGGCATGATGTCAGAAAAAGATCTAGTGTTCTGACTCATTGTAGGGCATATGTCTTTTCATACGGTTTTCCCGTTTGCTCCGTACCTCCACGGGATTAGTGACTCGCCTTGCAAAGAAAAACCATTCCCACTTCGTTTAAGAGAATAGGTGGCCCATAGCACACTGTAAGCAGGCAGGGCATCTAACTTTTTCAGGACCTAATGAAGCCTAGCCGGCTAATCCTACAAAACTGTATTACTGAAGGGTTCTTTTGTAGCCCGACATTATTGCTCCGATAATAAACAAACAAGAGACTGTATTAACTGGCAGTAGCAATGGGTATCTGTTTTCGGTGACATTGGCTCTTCGCGCTTTAACATAAATAAGGTTCACTAAGGCATAGTAGGGAACCGGGAATGCAGCGTGATTGGGCCACCAGTTCGAGAAAGAAGTACCTACGAAGAAACAATGGTGACTGGGCAGTATATGTTAGTATTTTCGACTGAACACATCCAGTAAACATTATTTATAGATTGCAAAAGAGTTCCAAATGGCATAAAAAACTGTAGCGCCCTCTAGTTGACGCTCTTAGCCGGCGCCTTGGCGCCGGCTAGAAAAGAGAATAAAGAGACGAGCGGCGCGTGCTTGGTGCGCCAGCACGGCACGAGAAGTTCGATTCCGAAAGCCTCCCACGCTGGTACTTTCTCTCTTGCGCTGCGCTGCGACCCCGCGGTTCCCGACAGTGGTGACTCCGGACTAAGACATGACCGACCCCAGCAACCTCGCGCCCTCGGGCCCTCTTCTGCCTGACGTTTCCTCGCGGCCGCCGGACGTCGCAGTCATACAGCTCCGTCTGCCCACCTTCGTGCGCAAGAACCCACACGTCTCGTTCGCCCAGGTCGAAGCCGTCTTTGATCTGCACCGCGTCACCTCGGAGACTACCCGGTTTCGCCACTTGCTTTGCAACCTGCCTCCGGAGGTGGCTGATGAAGTGGCAGACGTCATCGGTGCACCTTTGAACGATGCTCCGTACCAGCGGCTCAAGCAGAGTATTCTGGACCGAACCACGGCGTCTGAGAGCGCGCGCCTCCGGCACCTGCTCACCCACGAAGAGCTTGGAGATCGGCGCCCTTCCCAGCTGCTCAACACCATGCGACAGAATGTGGGCGCGAGCAACGTGGACTCCAACGGTGCACTTTTAAAAGAACTCTTTCTGCAGCGCTTGCCACAGTCCACTCGCATCGTTTTAGCTGCTGCAGGGGACTTGACCCTCGACCGTGCCGCCGAGCTTGCTGATAAAGTTCACGACACGACTTCTCCCTTAGTCACCCCCCCTCGCTTCGACAGCAGAGTCATCGGCCGTTTCCCGCTTAGAGACTCGGATCGATCAACTCGCCGCTTCCATTGAAGCGCTTCGGACGTCCTCTGATCGCCGATGCGGCTCCTCCCCACGTCCTAGCTGCCGTTCGTCTTCCCCGGTTGGTTCTTGTTCGCGCAGCCCTCGAAGCTCGGCTATCTGCTGGTACCATCGCACTTTCCAGCACCGCGCCCGTCACTGCACTTCCCCATGCAGCTGGTCGAGAAACGCGCCGCGAGATCACTAATGGCGGCAAGTGACCTCGCCTTACAACCTGGCCGCCTTTTCCTGGTCATGGATCGCATTTCTGGTTTGCGCTTCCTTGTAGACACGGGTGCTGAAGTCAGTGTACTACCGGCCACCAAGGATGAGCGTACTTCTAAGTCACCTGGACCTACACTTCGTGCAGCGAACTCTACCTCTATCGCCACGTATGGTCTGCGGTCCCTCACCCTCGACCTTGGTTTGCGACGCGCCTTCCGGTGGGTCTTCGTAGTAGCCGACGTCAATCAGCCCATCCTCGGCTCCGATTTCCTCACCCACCTTGACCTAGATGTCAGCATGCGTCACCATCGCCTGATTGACAGCAAGACGCGCCTTTCCATCCTGGGCATACTGTCTACTGTTGCTCCAACTGGCATCCGCACGCTGCTTCCCTCATGCCCGTACGCAAGAATCCTCGAAGACTTCCCTGAGGTCACGAGACCCTGCAACTTAAAGCAGCCACCCAAGCATAGCGTTACCCACCACGTCGTCACGCGTGGTCCACCAGTCGCAGCTCGGCCGCGCCGCCTCTTCGGTGAGAGTCTGGCGACTACTAAACGTGAATTCGAGCACGTGCTGGAACTCGGTATTATCCGCCCATCGTCCAGCAACCACGCGTCTCCACTGCATATGGTTCCTAAGAAAAGTGGAGACTGGCGTCCGTGCGGTGATTACCGAGCGCTCAACGCTCAGACTGTCCACGACAGCTATCCCCTACCCCACATCCAGGATTTCACAAGCCACTTGGAAGGGTGCACAATCTTTACCAAAGTGGACCTTGTCAAAGCGTATCACCAAATCCCCGTCGAGCCTGCCGATACCCCGAAGACGGCCATCACTACACCCTTCGGCTTGTTTGAGTATGTGCGCATGCCCTTTGGGCTACGCAACACAGCTCAAACATTTCAAAGGTTCATTGCCGAGGTGACGCGCGGCCTTCCGGCTGTATTTGCGTACATCGACGACATCGTAGTCGCGAGTCCTACTCCACAAGATCACGAGCGTCACCTCCGAGAACTCTTTGAACGCCTTCAATAATTTGGCCTGGTTGTCAACGCCCAGAAATGCGTCTTCGGGACGTCCGAGCTCGAGTTCCTGGGGCATCACATCTCGGCGCAGGGAATTCGTCCTTTACCCTCTCACGTTCAAGCCGTGAAGGACTTTCCCGAACCTACCAGCCTCCGACAGTTTCGTGAGTTCCTGGGCCTGGTGAATTTTTCGCGACGCTTTATACCCCACTGCGCCGAACTTCTGCATCCACTGACTCAGCTTCTTCGCACAACCAAGAGCTCCTCATCCGCGATTTCCTGGTCTCCCGAAGCTCAAGCCGTTTTCAACGCTGCTAAACAAGCCGTCACCGACTCGGTGCTTCTCATCCACCCGAGAACCGACGTGCCCACTCGCATCATGGTAGATGCATCCAGCGTTGCAATAGGCGCTGTTCTCCAGCAGAGAATCGACTCCGAGTGGCACCCGCTGGGTTTCTTCTCTCGGAAGCTCCAACCTGCCGAGACGCGCTACAGCGTTTTTGGTCGTGAGCTGCTCCCCATTTACGCCACCATCCAGCACTTCCGGCACTTTTTGGAAGGCCAGTCCTTTCACGTTCTTACGGACCATAAGCCTCTGGCGTACGTTTTCCGTACGAACTCCTCCAAGTACGTTGCACGGGAACTCCGTCAGCTCGCCTATAATCGGAATTCACGACGGACATTCGGCACATCAAAGGCACCGACAACGAGGCGGCTGACGCGCTTTCACGCATTGCCTCCATCGGCAGTGCTGCATCTGCTGTGGACTGGGAACGCCTAGCTCAGGCGCAGATTCAAGACCCTGAGCTGCAAGCACTGCGGGACCACCCGGGTTCCCTTCGTCTACAACTTGTGCCTCATCCGTTCGTGCCTGGCTCAATGTGGTGTGACATGTCAGCGGCGGCGCCTCGACCCTTCGTTCCGGCTGCCTTTCGATTAAAGAGACGAGCGGCGCGTGCTTGGTGCGCCAGCACGGCACGGGCAGTTCGATTCCGAAAGCCTGCCACGCTGGTACTTTCTCTCTTGCGCTGCGCTGCGACCCCGCGGTTCCCGACAAAAATATTTTTTCAAGGAGTGATGTTGGAATACGGTATAAAACGGTGCAATAGCACTTCTGAGGTTTTTGATGATATCCACCATAGATATATGAATATCAAGTTGGTGGCATCACTGAAGACAACATTTTGTTTTTTAATACGGTGAATAAGTGCATCTCAATCCGTTAACGCCACGGAATTCCCAAAGTCATTTCTGGAGTCCCCGGACACGTCGCCTGCGAAACAATTTTTTTTCTTAAGCTTGCCCACCCTTTTGAGCCCAACCTGCCTTTGACACATTCGCAGTTCCACAGCACACCACACAAGATCGCCTTGGTCCACTCCTTTCTGTCTTCCCTCACAACCGGCAATAAGCTGGTTTTAAGGTGTTCAGTGACAGTAATCTCCGCGCAAGTGGTAGAGCAACAACCATGGCTGATTGACCTGTCCACACCAAGTTGCCACATCGAAGGCAACTTCGTAGAATCTATTCAACAAACAAGGCTTATGGCCACTTTTTGAAGCTATCGTAAATTGCTCTGTCCGGAAACGTGTCTAGGCAACAGGTTGTGTTGGTGGAGCTCAAGGAAAACATTGTGGTTAAGTTCAAACTAGCCACTTTGATCCCTGTGGCGTTTTGGTTGAACTGCAGAAATGTTCCTCTGTCTTTGTGCACTGTTTAAAGCTCCTGTTATACTGTGGTGTAAAATATACATTTGAGCATACCTTTCTCAGAAAAGAAGGTCTGTTTTGGTGAGACTCTTAGGTGTATTCATAAAAGGTTGTGAAGTGGCCCTTTTGTAAACTAAAGCAACGGATGTCATGCTCGGGCTGTGGTATTTACTTGCATATGCCCTCTCCGCCCAATGTAATGGGTCCACCATTCCTTCTACTCGTCCACAAGCGGTTCGTGGGACATCTGTGTATCCTAAACACTCAAATAAATAGACATAAGTTAACTGTACAAGGCTTTTAAGGACCTTCACATCTGATTTCTTCCTAATTTGTAACCGTGCCTTTTCATTCAAACTTCGCTTGCATTTTCGTACCATGCACGGTAGGTGTATTGCCGGGTCTAACAGTGTTTACTCGCAACAATGGCTCGACGGCTATTGAGTTCAACTGCTCAATAAATTTTAGGGCTAGCTTATGGGCACAGTAATCCGAGTTTATTGAAGGAGAATGTTTTATGAACAAACTGGCTAGTGCAGAAAGTTTTCATGACTAGCCAGCGAGTTTAATGAACCTTACAACCTGATGAACACATACATCACCGCGATCCATCTCCTTGTCTGAGCTCCTGCACAAGGAAAGCACGAGGGAAAAAAAACCGTCGTAAATTTACAGTGCAGTGTCTGCCCGTTTTCGTGCTCTTTCTGAAATGATGGCACAACGTGGCACTTTCTGACTGCAGGGTCAACTCTGCTATGTCAGGAGCAGAGATGACCCGAAAGGGCTCAAATCGAGGGAATGGGGTTAGGCCTATTCAATATGTGCTGGTTGCTCCTAAAAAGCGCTAGTAATTGGTCCTAAATCATACTCGACGTCAGCGCTTCTCTCCCTTCGGTAGCAGTAGTGGGTAAAGGCTGTGGAAGGCTCCAATAATTGTTCTTATAATGGGAGCCCTTAAGTGCCTGGTGCTCTGGATTAACAGCGCTATCGCTCGTTTCCGTTTATGTAGACGCCCGAGCGAAGGAAACGCGATAGAAGAAGGAGAAAAGAGGACCAGAAATTTATGACGAAATTGTGAGGGAATCGCGTTATGCCAGGACAGCTCGATGTATTCTTTCCGGCAGCGACGTGCTACGAGGTAACCGGGAGATCGAGGCCATTCAAGGCGGGCGGGCAGAAAAGCCGTTGATGAACGTGAGGCGAAAATGAGGATGCATGGTCTCCCCCGGCGATGCAATTCGACAGCATGCCAGAGTATATCGCACGGCTTGGTGCGTTCGCTCATGCCGCGATCGCTTCGTGAGACGCAGCAGGTGTGCCCCTTGCACCGGAACACTGCAGTTTGCACTGCGCACAAAGTTCGCTTTTGTAACAATCGTAATCTTCATCCAAGACTTTATTAGCGTACTTCTAAGCCAGTAATGTAAAGCGAACGGACAGAAGAGAATTCAAATTGCTGTTTATGTTGCTTGTAATTGTGTTCATACCGCAAAAGACAGTCATCTTGGTAGCCTCCTTTATAGCGGCTTGGCCTAAATTTTTTTGCTGGTACCTTTGATCGCTGACCGTACTGCTGGATTCTGTGCAGTTAGTGGGAGGAGCTGACCCCAAAACAACTCCGGGCGGCAGCTTTATTGTTGCACACCCTGAAGACCCAAACAGCCCGATCTCTTCGTCAACCTTGACTCCTGGAATTCTAAAAACGCTCACGGATCCACCCCTCAAAATGCGGGCGCTGGGATTCCTCGGCATTGAATACACCAATATAAATTTGGCATCATTAAAGAACTACTACAAGGTAAGAGTTTTTTCAGAACAATGTCATATTTCGCCAACACAAAACAAGGAACAGTTCTCGGCTAGTGTTGTAATTTTACGGGGCGAGGTCCATGTCTCTACAAATAAAAATATTTCTCTCTCTCACTCTCCATGATGTATCTGGTGCTGACGTGGTGTCCAACAGCCACAGCTGCGTTTGTGCAGTCAGTAACCTATGCATAAAATTTTATCAATTAATGACTTACCCAACCAAAGAACACTGACATGATGCCCTTTTAAGTTGCATGACAATGGACTGCGCTTGTATCACGTCGCTACAGTGTTATTTTTTAACATTGACGGAGTGGTCGTAATCTTTTTGTGAGACCCTATATAAAGTGTACCTTTGTGCTCATTCTGTAGCTTTCTGATCTGTGCTCGTTTTCTGCCACAAATTTCCTCAGGGGATTTTCGACTCCACCTAATGATGGCTTACCTGAAGCCTCCATTGCCACTGGCTAAGAAACGCGTATGCTATACGCTCTTGTTAGGAGGACAAAACGCCACCCAGCCAGGCTATAAAACGAAGGTTTATAGCCAAATAGGGGTTTGGCATGAATGTATTTAAGGAATAAAGCGCGCTCCAAACAGCACCAATCTGAAAAACCGTCCAGGGAAGCAAGGGAGGAGGCCGTCGTCGGAGAAAAGCACATATTTTTACATAATTTACAGAAACCCGTCTTCAAAGCGCCCATTTGTCGCCGTTCCTGGTCGTCGTAGAGGGTTTGGTGAGTTTATAAAGAGTCGTAGAGGGTTTGGTGAGTTTATAAAGACCAGAATCGGTCAGTTTCTCCTGTGTGGCCTTTCTTTCATGTAGTTGTAGCTGCTGCACTTTTGGTGTCCTCGTCGCCGGTATTAAGCGTGCGCGCTCCTGCCGCAGTCACACATCTCCGAGAGCATAGGCAGGCTTGTCTCGTAGTGATGATTTTATACAGGCTGGTGCAGCTTTGCTTGAGTTTTCGCGGAGTTCTTCATCATCTCAAATTAAATTTCCTGTTTCGTGGAAGTTCTGCATACAGTCTGTGGGAAATCTCATGGCCGCATAGCGGCACGTAGTGGAGCTTTCAAGCTCCTTAGCCGCGTTGACTTCGCCGATGACACCATCCAAAGATAGCCGGTTGTCCACTGTGTTTTCTTTTGATGGTAATACAGCCGACATGGATTGCGCTGACTCTTCTTGCTGGGCTTCTTTCCGCTGCTGGTGTGGTGTTCTTAGTGTCATGTCGTCTTGCGTTCCGATCGAGGGAGGCACATTCGTCTGTCGTATGCCAAGCGCCATCTCAGCCGAGTGGTTATACATAGAGGCACATTTCATTGTTGGGGCTGATGCTGCAGCCATGTTTGATTGTTCTTGGGGTCTATTATGGATTCCCGAAATGCCCTTCGATGTTGTGGAAGTGTTGGCTCTCAAGTTTGGCTCCACTAACCAGTGCTTCAAGCTCCTTATGTACTCTCTCAAATCGGCCGGCGCTGTGCCGGAGCCTGGCTAATTAAACAGCGGCCTCGACGTCTTTTGTTTGCTCCAGAGTTGGCGTAACTTCAGCGATAAGTTTCTCATTGAATTCGGGAAGGCCTTTCTGTGCAATCTTCAGCCGGTTCGTCTGTCTCGATGCCTCCTCCGCGCTTCAGGGTGAGCAGTACGATTGAAGAAAATAATTCCATTGCATGGCTCACCTCGTCGTGTCGCTCGACGTGCCGGGTTTCGGCACCATGTGGAAAATCGTTTAGGGAAGCAAGGGAGGATGCCGTCGTCGGAGAAAAGTTCATATTTTGACATTAAACAGATAACATCTTTGAAGACACACCCGCTTCGCAAGGTTGTACCAGCGAAGCCTACGCCCTTGCGGTCTTTGAGAGCTCCCCTGCGGCCTCGAGGCATCGTACAGGCATTATGCGAAAGAACGTTCATGAGAGGACATAGTGGCGCTACATAAGGGTGGGCTAAGCGAAAGAGTTGAGATGAGTTCAACGAATGACAACCGAGATTCGCCACTACGAGGCAAGCCTGATCTTGTGACCGAGATGTGCGGCTACGCAGAAGGTGTGTTTTGCCCAAGACGTAAGCACAGCCTACTTACCGATTCACGCAGCAGATTTTTCGAGATAACAAAGGAAATCCCTCTAACGCCCCAAGATGTCCTTTCAGCTACGACAAAGGCGGCACACGTGCAGCAGCTTCACCTCTACGAAGGAACGGCAGCAAAAAAGGAACCGGTTAATGTAGCTGCTCATAAAAGCACGGGTCATTCAACAAGGAATGCAGAACCTCAAATTGGACTCAAACCTACTCTAAAACACGGCACATTGTCAGGAAAGGGATCAAAGAAGAATTCTGCTCCAATCCTGATGAAGTCGACGATTAACCAGGCCACTGAACTGGTTCAGAAATCAAGAAGACACGCAAGAGGTTCCACGGCAGTTTTAGCACCACAGAACGTTAGTATAGATGTTTCGAACCTAGGTGTGAAGTTCAAACACCAGACATTGTTGAAACAATCTCTGAAGACTACGCGCACACAGAAGTATGCAGGAAAATATGTCTGTCGTTCATCGCTTGGCCTTATGATCATAAAAAAACATAGGCCGAAAGTAAGAAGAAAGGCGAAGTCGAAGAGAAACAGAAGGCCGAGAATCAGAAAAAAATGAAAAAAAAATCAGACACGGACTGGACACGAATGCGAAACTGACTGGACATCATCACCTCTCATACAACCTCTCGTGGGGCAGGACGATGCTGGAAATTTTGATCAAGACGAAGCTGAAAGCTGGCGCCGAGCTCAGGAGACGCATACAGAAATAAGATGAAGACGACCAGGCGCGGCGACAAGATGGGTGCTTTATAGACGGTTATCTGTAAATAATATAAATATATGCTTCTCTTCGACGACAGCCTCCTCGCTTGCCTCCCTGTACGTTCTTCCACAACCCCTATAACTGTAAGGGGATATAGCCGCGAGTTATAATACATCCCAACAGGGTGAAATTCGCTGAGATGAATTTCCAAAGTTTAATTTGTATTCTGGAAACGCCGCAAATACAACTCCGTCACACATTGCTGCTGTACGTGTTTTTTAACCCCTTAAACTTGGGCAATAATTGATTGATTGAGGGTTTTAACGCGCCGATGCAACGCAGGCGATGAGGCGCGCCGTAGTGGAGGGCTCCGGATTAATTTTGACCACCTGGGGATCTTTATCGTGCGCCGAAATCTCGTACACACGGGCGTTTTTGCTTTTCGCCTCCATCAGAAAAGTGGCCGCCGCGGCCGGGAATCGAACCCGCGACCTCGTGCTCAGCAGCGCAACGCCTTAGCCACTGAGCCACCGCGGCGGGTCAAACTTGGGCAATAATACCTTTCTGTTAGCAATAAGCATGCGATCGGTGTGAGCCGGAGCGTTGTGGGTAACTGGGTCTTGATAACACACATGCAATGTTTTTACAAATGTGTGCGCCGTTCTGTCCTCTACGGCGAAGGTGTATATGCAGAGGTTTTGTATGGTTTTTGAGTTCAGGTAAAGACAATTCCAGGCACCCTCTAGGAAAGGGAAAGCAAAAGATTCCAGGAAGCTCACACTAATCGAGATGTGAATGTAGCGAAGCTGTACGCATTTTTCGTAACCATCACGACGGCTTAGGTCGGTGGTTGCAGCTTATTTGCTTCTTCTCCGCTGCCGCAAAAACCTTTTATTCATCATATTTCTAAAGATGTCAGCCCCCTTCACTTCATTGGAAGATATAATCATTGGACATCACCTTGAAGGGGCGCACGCTACGACGTGCCTTTCTCTTTCAAAGCAATTCTGTCCGTGATTACGGCGAGCGCACAGCTTTTAAAACAAAGCTTTACTACTTTCCTCCAGCGGTCTTGCAGTGGATGCGCAATGTCTCATTTTCACCGGAGACACAACCCCAGCGAAACACCCCTCCAATCGCATCGTGTGATTCGCTGGGGCTGCTTTCGGCACCTCGCAGTAGATGACTCGTCTCGCGCCCGGCAAAGAGGAACGGCGCGTGCGCCGTCAATCAACGCCGAGTTCGCCGTGCCTCCGTCTGTGAGCGTTGCACGCGATCGAGTGGCTTTGATCCGTGGTTGCAACTGCTGCTACATCAAAGGTTAACCAGGAAAAACCAAGACCCAACCAGACTAATCGAAGCGTTTCCTTTGTACATGCAAAGTTCGCTGAGCTAAGCCGCAGTCATTTTTTGCTAATCTTGGCGAGTCTTCTTAAGTGGGTACCTTTGGCTTGTCAAACGTGCGCCTGGAACGCTGGGCTGCTGCCTCAGGCACGCACACACAGTTGCTGGGCAGTTCCTTCGTTTTGTTAGAGTGGGGCGGTCGCCGCAACGTTGGCCAATCTCCCCAAGTGTGTATGCTGGGATTGACAAATGTATGAAGTGGACGCTGGGCGCAGTCGCGAGGCACGCACACAGGAGCGCTAGGCATTTTTTGGCTCGGTTAACCGTCAGATGGATGGCGCGAGTCCCGTGCACGCATGAGTGCGCTCGCCAATTGCTTAGTATTTTCAACTCGGACACGAAAAATTACTATTTGCTCCAGAGCTTCTCTTCTTAAAGGGTACAGCATATGGTGACACCTTGGAGATATTTCTGTGAATAGTGGCTGTGAAGGCGATCACCAGAGCTTGTGCCATCTCTATTTTGATGACGTGAGGGGTGGCGACTGTGAAGATTCGGCCGGTGGGATTGAGGGGCACCAATGTTGTGTGTCCAGGGCAGGAGTCATAGCCGACGTCCGCGTAACAGACCTCAGTCATCCGCTATCGTCTTCATGAGACGGCAGACTCGCCTTTCCCAACGCCATTGGTTGAAGGTGGTATGAATATGGTGCGGTAAAGGGAAATTGTGGATGTGGTGCTTGAAGGTTGTTGAGAGATATTGTGGCCCCTCTTGATTTTGCGCGCAGTGTAGCCGAGTGTGAAAAGAACAGCATGGCGAGTGGGCGTGAGAGTGAGGCGATGAATTTGGGAGATTGTCTGAGCGCCCGTGATCTCTCCAAGGGCGTTTTGTAGTGGTTGTTCAAGCCGTTTGTGCATTGTAATTTAGACGGGGAAGTCATGAGCCGTTTTGTAGGCTTTACGAATGAGGGCTTCTATTTTTGCAGTTTGGTGTGGTCAAAGGTTTTGGTATGTTGTGGCGAAGGTGATTTTGCTGGTCGCGAAAGCTTGGACCATGCGACAGATTTCGGAGTCGGTTAGTACACGGTGGCGGCTGCAGATTTTGCGGACAACTTTTGTGAGACGAGTAATAGATGTCTGGATTTGCAGAAGGAGCGCTGTACCCGTGCCGTCCCGGCGGAAGGGCATGCCAACGTAGCGTAGGGTGGTCTCTTAGGGAATGAACTCGTCTTGTTTGGACACTTCAGGATCAGGTCTGGGAGGTGAATGGCAGCCACGTGTTCGGGCCCGTAGGGATGGAAGCGCTCATTTGGCAGGTCAAAATTGGGAAGACTGGGACGCCGGTAATTGATAGTGGTGTCTGTAGCTTGTTGGAGCTAAAACGGAAGTCAGGGCGAGTTGGTACATGTTCATAGTAACAGCGCTAACGACACGACACAATAAGAAGAGGGCACAATTAACAACTGAGTTTTATTGCTTAGGCCACTAGTTTTTATACACACATGGGCAAAAACAACAAAAAAAAAGAGAAGGAAACACTAAATTAACACGTGAACATTTGAGACAGCGCGAGCGTGGCATCATACTGATTTTACATTTATTTACGCAATAATCTACTTACGGGCAAAAAGTACAATCAACACAAAACACAAGCCCATTTGGTAATCAGTTTGGAAACAAGACAAGAATTATCAGGGTGGGGCTTACTGCGCTAGGAATCTACCCTCTTTTTGTGTGAGAGCGATAGATGGGAGAGATGGGGACAGCGCCGTGTTTGTGCCCTCTTCTTTTTGTCTCGTGTCGTTAGCGCTGTTACTATGAGCTTGTTGGAGGGTGTCTTCCTGTTTTTCATTGGAAGAAGTGGGGGTTGAGAAAATGATGTCGCCGACATAGTTTGCGTGCTGCAGGTTCGGTATTTTGTTCGGAAGAACGGACAATTCAAGTGCATTTCAACCTGGACTGAACAAAGTGGACAAAAGTTCACGATTGTTCGTTAGAAGAAGCATATTGTTGCATGCACATAGCAAGTGAAGGCTTGCGAGAGTGAAGCAGAAGTGAAACCAAACTGTTAGACATCAGTCAAGGTCCACTCACCCTGCAGAGATACATTTCACAGCGAATAAATGCGTGAGTTGCGGTTACTGCTTTCGCACGAGCTTCTGCACTAGACGGTGCTCTAAAGAAGTAAGGTCATTTACTTGTGTATTAACAAACCGTAGCTGAGTATTACCTTTGCCCACCAATTCTCTTCGCACCTTATTGCGTTTCAAGAACCAAGCTTATGCTTAAAGGTGCCTTTCTGCGTCCTTCGTCGTCTGTACCGCAATCAGAATCGATGAAAGCGTGCTAGCTGAGACCCTGTGCCAGGCAAGAAAGTTTTTTTTTCTAGCCAGCGCAGACGCGATTTCAAATATACTGCTTGTCTTCAAAAGACACGACTTTTTATTTTCTGGCCACAGAACTCATCATCGATGAGCCGATATCGCAGGTGCCAGTCGAGACGCGCGATTACACGTCGACAGGACGGCCTAGCTCTTCGACGCCGGTCTATAATAGAAACCACCCTTTCACGTTGAAACGCTCGGTAGTTTGTGGTACGAGCGAAAGCGAACGTGGAATGCAGTTACCTTTGTAGCTTGGTGCGGTACCACACTCCAGAACCAAAAGCAGAGTTGTTTGCTACGTTAGCCACGGGATGTCCCATCCGCTCATTTCATCATCATCGTCATGACAAAATTCGTTTTAGTGGATTCCAGACGTCTCCGTTGCTACTGGCTCCTTACAGTAGTGCTAGTAGTCGCTACAATATTCATTTCTCCTGGCAATGTTTCAGTAAAATTGCCAAACATTGACTGATCAGCCTCCAAATACCTTACATCAACTTTACCAGCCGCAACGTTTCTGTACACGGACGTCGCACACACATAGGCTTCAAATGGGGCTGTGAATTGGGAATAGAAATATTTATTTAAATTGAAGAATTCGTTACTTGGAGATTCGATACTTTCACAGTTCAGGTATGCTGGATGTGCTACTTACTTCACAGATGGTTCTAAAGGAGAAAGGCATGTGGGAGCAGCTACAATTGGACCTTATTACGAAGAATGCCAACGGCTCAGACCTGACGCTAGTATCTTCACTGCCGAACTGCATGCCATACAGCTCGTTTTAAACAAAGTATGCATTGAAAGGACACCACAGTCAGTCATCTTCTCTGACTCTCTCAGCGCGCTAGCAGCCCTGTGTTCAGGAAACAAAACCAAAAATCCGCTTGTCCAACAAGTACTTAACCAACTGATGGACTGTAGCAAAAATCACTTAGACGTGAGCTTCTGTTGGGTACCGAGCCACGTAGGAATTGACGGCAATGAAAAGGCAGATTCCCTTGCAGCCCAGACAAAAGAGCTCGAGGTGACGGAAACTCGTTTACCCTACCAGGATTACAGACGGAGACTAAAATTATCAATAACGAAGAAGTGGCAGTCTGAATGGACAGAACTCAATGAAAACAAGCTCCACCTTGTGAAGCCGCACCTGAGAGAGTGGCAGAGCTGCAGACATAAAGAAAGATTAGTAGAGGTGGTGTTATGTCGCCTAAGAATTGGGCACACGCGCTTGACCCACAACTTCCTATTGCTGGGAGAAGACCCTCCAGAATGTGAGCAATGTGGGAAGCGCCTTACAGTAATACACATACTTATAGAGTGTCCTAGTTACGAAAACAAACGTCGGGAATTTTTTTCCCACTTTTACAAATTTCAGATTCCATTGCACCCTGCTTTACTGCTTGGCGATGAACCCCTGGTTCCCTCGGAAAAGGTTTTTAAATTTTTGAGTGCCATCAAGCTTTTAGACAAACTTTGATATTACCATGTTACATCATTTTTTCTTGAGCGGTTTTTAAATTTTTGAGTGCACTCAAGCTTTTACAGAAACTTTGATTTTACCAGTTTACATGATTTTTACATGAGCCTTTTACCGTTGTGTGTTCAAAATATTTACCTTGTGCCTGGCGCATTATAGCCAAATTTGGCTGCTGCGCCAATAAAATCCAAATTCATTCATTCATGGTTACTGTAACGCAGTAATAAAAAGCGGGAGAGGAAAGTAACCGATCCTGGTGGTCTGCGTTTATAAGGTGTGGTGGTGATGGGCAAGGACAGGCTTCTGAGCTTGATTGTAGGCGTCCGATATCGAGCAACGCTGCAATGTAGTTGAAGGTGCGAGAACCGGAGTGGGTGGCGTTCAGGTTCCCAAGGATTATTGATTGAGTAACCTTGTCGAATGCACCTTTTGTGTAAAGCATAAGGTTGGCGCGTGGCGTGTTGCGGATGAGCTAGTCTGGCGTCTGCTCCTGAAGTTATAAAAAATGTCCTGCGGGGTCACTTTGGTGCGAAAAGCAGACATCGTATGAGGGTATAGATATTCGCGGCTGTGGGTGATAAGGGACATCGTAATGCTGCCGTTGCCACTTCACCCTGCTGGGCCACGGTAGCAGTTGTCCTTATTGGTTATCGGGGGCTGAGAGCAATGCGTATTTAGTAGACGTGAGGAGCGCATTCGCAATTTCCGGAAAGACGGCAAACTCGAGCTTCTTTGTGGCCTTGTTGAAGATTGGGTGCATAATCCCTGGTATAGGGGGATACCAGAGCCTTACATAATATTTTTGGCGCCATAAAATGCCGGGAGTTTTTAGAGTTAGTGCTTGGACTACGAATAGGTTAGAGTATTATACAGTTCGGTAAACAGTCAAGTTAATTCTGCCTGCCAGCGGGATGTATACTATCTGGTACCTAGGGTGCATGCACTCTTTTATTGTTCGGAGTCAATCGCGTACCAGCAGAGCGTAGTAAGGGATTCTTTCAACGACCCGCACACTTCTACAGTTGTCATTGCAGCCTTTGTATAAAAGACGGACAAACACAAGTTCAACTCACGATCAGGCCTCTCGTCATCTCAAACGTTACAAATAACCAAAAAACTGTTCCCGAACTACAGTCGCTCACGTGCCGTTAAATAAAATGCGGAATGTCTCTTTAGAAACTCGCTTTTAGATTTTTCACAGGCAGAATTTTTCTCGTAACATCTGCTCGCGGGATATCTGCGTCCCGTTGTGGCTTCCTTCGCTTTGCGGTATAAGTCGTCCTGTCGAGCCCGCCACGTAACCCGCAGCATCTCCTCCAATGATCTTCGCAGCTACTCGTTGCACAGCATGCGGCTTGCTATGCACCCTGCTCATCGTTCCAGGCAGCCGAATCCATGCTTGCTCCCTGCGGGGAACGTCATGTAACCTGACAAGTTTCCTAATATCCTATTGCCTCGACAACCTTCCGCACAGGCTTTCTGGTTTGTTTTCTCAAAGATACTGAGGCGATTTATGGACACCGAGACACAAAAAAACGAAAGAGTATACAAATTAGCTGTGAAAATGCAATTTATGGCGAGGCAGATAAAGCCTGGTAAAAATTATGTTCATACTTTCGGCAGTATCAAATTTGCACAACTATGTGCAAGTCTACTCAACTGAATGTAATGCAACGGTCAAATATCCCATTTCTGAATTTCCCGACTGAAAAGTCCCACGTTGATTCAGAACTAGTACTGATGTTTGTTACATCTCTTTTGTAATTATTTAAAACGCACACTGCATGCGTGCACTTAATGTAGTGCCAATCTTTTGTTTTAGAGACCATGCTTAAATCTTTTATAGATTTTTAGCAAACTGAGAGCTGGGATATTATATTTTTTTGACACATTTCAATTTACGATTCCAATTCTACAGAACTTCCAGTGCCAAATTGTTTTGCCTTTAAAATATATTCGGACGGCTTGGTACGGGGAAAGATAACAGGTAGGCATAGTTGCTAATGACATTTAAACACCATCCGGATTTGTGAAGGGGGGCGGCAAAGTAAATAGGTAATCGCCACGAAGGTATGAGAGTCTGGTTAGACAAGAGAAGTCGGCTTTATGTGACTCGTTTAACCTTATTTCGACCGGCCTCACCTTATTCCGACGTATGTTTAAAGCGAGTGACAGGGGGCGCACGAGATACAATAACACAGTTAACGATGCTGACTATTGCTGATAGAACTCGAAAGCAGTCGGAGGTGGTGAAACGTGGGATCCCCCTAGCAGCCATTCAAAACGCCGTGACAAGGTCCTCCCTTCACACGATGACACAGAGCTCGGATAGCCAGGTCAGCAGATTCACTTCGGCAGTGCAGCCCACACCATTGCTCCTCAGCTCAGCGCAGGCCGCTTTGAAATGGGTGAGTTTGAACACGCTACAAAATTCTGTCAAGAGATTGCCAGGGGCCTCCTCAATGTCATCCCCTACGTACACGGCGTTTCACGCCCCCTGAAGGAGAAAGGCCACAAGGCAGGAGTGCGGACAGTTCTTGCAGAACCCAACAAACTAGGCACCTTGTGCGCCATGGTCAATGATGGAAAGGATCCCTGCGCTAAGTGTGCGACGAAGCACGAAAAAAAGTATGTTAAATGCGCAGACTATACGAGAGCCAACTTTTGTGCGGGCGGGTCTATGTGGTCCCGAGTGGCATGCACATTAACGACCGTCTTCGTGAGAGCACATATACCATCTGCATAGGAATAGGGTGCAATCTTGCCTTACACTGCAAGAATTGCAAAGATTGCTCTCCCAAGCTGAACGAAGGAAGGAAGGAAACAATACGTTTTTTGGTCCATCGTGGTCAGGTATTGGGGGTGGAGGAGACCCACAGGGCCGCCGCGACCGCCAGGGCCCGGAAGGGGGTCAGGAATTAACCTGATGCCCCCGGGTCACGCAACGTCGGCTCCCAGAGGTGAGGGGAGGGAACAGGACTGCGGGGCATTCGCAGAGGGAATCGTAGTGAGTGTCGAGTTCCCCGCACGCTGGGCAGGTAGGGTCAGTAAAGATGTGTGGATTACTGTGTATGAATTGTGATCTGTGTGGGAAGGTGTGTTGTTAGGATGTGCAGCTTGTGGCCTGCCTCTGGCAAAGGTGTGGGTGCGGGATTGGGTATCGGCGGCCGAGAAGGCGGTAGTGCAGGGCAATATTCCTGTATTGCAGGAGGGAGGTTGGCTTGCCTGCAGGGGCATTGCGTGTAGGCTTAGTGGAAATGGCAACCCTGTGAATTATATCGCGAGCACTTACGTACACCACTTCATTCGCGCCTACGCCTGTGTGGGCTGGTGTCCACAGCAGGGTCACGATGTCGGATGGAGGATTTTTGGAGAGAATTTTCAATGGCATGGGATAGATGTTACCGCAAATAAAATTGCGGATGGCCTGCTGACAGCCAGAGAGGACGAATTCGGGGATGGGACGCTGGGTGAGCGAGAGGGCTTTGGCTGGCTCCTCCGCTGGGGTTGTGTTTCTGGTTAGGATGGTAGCCGCTGTGACATTTGCTGATGTGCGTTTATCAACAACAGCTACACAGTGTGCAGGTTTGTGAGGGTAGGCGGTGGCATGAGAGTATAGTATGCATGGTGATGGTGGGTATATTTGGGGTGGGCATTGGCTTGTGCTAGTGTGTCGGCTGCATGTAAAGTTCGGTGGATGTGGCGAGAAATTGGGCGGATTCGGTTGCACTTACGGATGTGAGGTGGACGCGGGAGTGGGGAGATTGCGATTGTGAATGGTAGTGCGTTTATGGAATTTATAGTGTAGTGCCCAGTAGGAGAGGACGCGAGGCGCGTGAGTTGGGAGACACAGTGGACGTCTAGGTGCTCCCGTATAGTGTTGTGTCAGCCGAGGTCGAGTAAGCGATGCATTGGTGCCTATGGGGGAAGTAGGAGTACATGCCTATACGTCTTATGGAATAGGGCTTCGAGTGAGTCGAGTTGGCTAGATGTAAGGCTAAGGTACGTTAGGTGCTACGAGATACGGTTGAGTAGAACACTGTGTACAATATGGAGGCGGTCCTGCTCCGTCATGAAGTGGTGTTTGCTAGCGATCCATCTAATTAGATGCGTGGTTTGGGCAACGTATTTCTTTACGTGCTGGAGGGTGAGTGCGGGTGATATGTTGTGTGTTAGGGTGAGGCCTAAGACTCTAAGTTGCTTTGTGCGAATTATTGGGACAGATTGTATAAAATGTTGGATGGGGGGAGGTTTGAGGGGGCTTGCTGCGAGGGGGCGTGAAAGTTAGCAGAGCGGATTTTTGTGGAGAGCACTGGAGCGCCAAAGGTTCCATGTGGTCTAAGACTTGTTTGAGGCCGTTTTGGAGTATTGTTTTAATGTGTTGGTTGGAGCTCGAGTGAACCCACATGGCAATGTCATCTGCTTACCGGTGTGCTACATAGTGTGGGTATGATGAGGAGAGAGCGGGCAAATGGGATTAGGGCGAGGTTGAAGAGCGTGGGCGAGAGTACCGCTCCTTGTGGCGTTTCGCGGTCTGGCATGGGGAAAAGATCAGACTGGACAAGGCCAAAGCGTATGGGAGCAGTACGTTGCGTAAGAAAGTTATAGATATAGTGATAGAAGTGTAGGCCTAAGTTTTGGGATGAATCTTCCTGGAGGATGCTATGATGTGAGACATTGGAAAAGGATTTTTGAAGGTCCAGTGAGAGACCAGAGCTGTGGTCTTGTTGGGAAGGTGTTGGTAGAAAACATGATGGTACTGTATAAGGGCGTCTTGAGTGACTAGGTTGGTGGAAAGCCCAACATATTATGGGGTAGGCTTGAGTTTGTGCAAGGTGTGCGTTAATACAATTCTGCAGGACGTGTTTGAGAAGTTTTCTAAGGCAGGAGGGGAGTGAGATAGGGCGAAGGTTGTGTATGAAGGTGGGTTTTCAAGTTTTGGGGACGAGGATGACGTTGGAGTGTTTCCAGGTGAAGGGAAGGGTGTGGTTAAGCCAGTGTTTGTTAAAGAGTTGCACAAGGTGTTCGAGGGCCTCCTCATTTTGATGTGGTATGAGGGTGTTTGTGATGGTGTCATGTCCTGGCGCTTTATTACATTTCAGGGGTTGGATCGCCGCATGTAGCTCTGCAAAGGTGATAGGGGCATCGAGCTGGGGATTGGGGTTGCCAGTGTATTGTGGGGAACCATCAGGGTGCGGTGATAGCGGTGGGATGTAAATGGAGCGGAGGCTATCGCACTGGGCAGTTGGTGGGAGTTGAGTGTCCACTATCAGTTGCGTGGTTTGGTTCCGAATCGGGATTTAGTAGAGCGCGGGTCGAGTAAGGCATGGAGGATGTGCCAAACCTTCTCGGTGCTGAGGTGGCCTCGTATTTCGTCGCAAATGTTATTCTATTGGTTCCTGGCTAAGGTGAGTGCGTGTGCTTCGATCTTTGTACGGAGGGGTTGTAGTTTGAGGAGAAGGTTGCTTAGGTGTTTGCTTCCGCCAGCGCTCTTCTATGCTGGTGTATGGCTCCCAAAGGTTACGAAGGTGCGTGTCTACACATTTCACTTGAAGAGCAGGGTCGATGGTTTTCGTTGCAAATTGTGTAGCCGAGAGAAGGTGGTTTATCCATTGTTCTACGCCGGAGTCGTGGTGGTAGTTGGTGGGATAGTTGGTGGGAGGGGTCATTCAGTACCGAAGAGATCCCAATCTGTGCATGTTTGTGGTGGGAGTGGGGGCGTTGTGGTGATTTCCTTAAGGGTAATTGATATGCCTATATTATAATGATCACTGCCGAGTGTGCCGGGTGTCTTGGAGATGATGAGTGAGTTTTCCAGTGCTAAAGGTGAGGTGGGAATTCGTGTCACACCGGGGATTTTTGCCAATGCGTGTGGTGGAGGAAGGGTCGGTGTGGCGTGAATTAAGGGAGTGGACAAGCTCAGATAGTAAACGACCTTTGCGAGTCGTGTAGCAGTATCCCCCCTCCACATTGGGGGCGTTGAAGCCCACTACGATTACGAGAGGGAGAGAGAAAGGGCTTGCAATAAGATGTATTTGAAAGAGATGTTTTCATTTAGGGGGCTGTAGATGTTGAGAACATTCAAGCGTGTGAAAGAGGATTTGGGAAGGTGGACGGTAGTGATTATGTTAGGGATTGGTGAGGCAAAATTTTGATGCTTGGTGGCAATAATTTTGTGTACAAGGGTGGCTATCTCTGGGAACACTGGCGGGTAGTGAGATGCACAGTCTTTTAGCTTGGGTGGGTGGTACGTTTTCTGTTGTGCCAGGAGGACCGGGGGTGGGTATGGCGGCGATGTGAGCTTGCAGGTTGTCTGTTTTAGTTGAAAAACCGCGGCAGTTTCGCTGAAAGATGTGTTGAAGGTTAGAGGACAGGGTCATTTAACCCCCATCTTAAAACGGTACCGTGACGCCCGATCCCCAGAAATCTTTGAGGCTTCAGTTAAAAGCATATAGGGGGAGGGATGCGTGAGTTAGCCTTCCGTGGCACTCTTTGAGCGGCAGATTGCGTATCTGGCCAGAAGAAAAGAATGTTTGTGTGTTTTATCGCCTTTTAAAGCCGACGAAGCCTTTTAAGGTTTATCTCGCTTTTCTTTTTCGCATTGGCATATATTTACGTTGTTTCTTTCGTCTATTAATTTACAACTCTAATAAAATTTCACCAGCGCGAGCACTCGCGGAGGTGGGAAATATGAATAGCATTGGGTCGTAGCAGTGATCACATAACGGCGCTACCGTCCATAATGGCGAATCACTGCTCCGCTCCTCCGACAGCCGCTTTTCTGGTGGAGGCGAAACGCAAAAACGCCCGAGTGTACGGGATTTCGGCGCACGTAAAGATCCCAGCTGGTCAAAATTAATCCGGAGCCATCCACTACGGCGTGCCTCATCGCCTGCGTTGCGTCGGCGCCTAAAACCCGACAACCAATGCACTTCCGACAGCTTCCCCTTAACTGGAACAGCTTACATGTTTAAGTCCATACCGATACTTGTTCAAAGACAAAGCATCATGCTGTTTGCCTGAAGGCAGGCGCGTTGAAATTGGAGCAGTATTCGTTTCGACCGAACGACCCAACAGACAGGAATTTTGTAGTGCGAGTCGTGAGAAATAATGGAACGTTGTTGTTACACTGCAACTACGCTTACTTTTAGCGCACAACTTCCCAGCGAAGAAATGCCCAGTTTGTGATTTTTTCAATTGTCTAAACGAAACACACTTTTATCCTGGCTTCCTTGTAACCAGAGGTACATCGGCTTCCAGCAGTCGCGGGTTTCGTTTGTATTGACACGGGCTGGACAGGATATACTAGAAAACACATTGATCTCATAAGTGGAGTTCCGAGATCAGAGAATAAAACAACGCTAAACTTTTTTTATAAACCTATTGGTGGTTACTTCCTTACTTATGTTAGTTAATATTCTACGGGAAAGTTATTTTAAAATGATAAAAATTATAATTCGTGAACGTGCGTGTAGACCGCACCCAAGTAGTGAACTGGGCTAGTTCATTATATTACTTCTGCGATCAAAGCACTGCGGTCAAACAGCTACTGTGGGCTTGGGCATAGGGCCCATTCCCAACCGGTAATTCTCCTGACAAGTGGATGCAGGTAATGGTCCACTGAGATACCCGGCACCACAAGAAGCTCGTTACTCAAGAGGATGAAGTCATCGCAACCCAGTTGGTCTTGCCCACCGCGTCCTAATCCTTTTTCTGAATAAAATTTTGTCTCTTTCTCTGTCAGCATCGCAGCACCAAGAAAAAGTGTTGGCATAAGAACGAACGGGCAGAAGTGGCAGCTTCCATCTGTTTTTCACTCTTATCGACGTCTATGCGCAATGGGTTCACTGGGGTTTCTATATTCCTGACGAAATGCTTCACGCGGCAGGGGAATATTACCCCACTTTCCCACCTTACATTGATAAATCAGTATATATTAGATGAAATTTTTTTCACAACTATGCAACTACGTTAACGTAACGTGAGTTACGTTAACGTAAGTTGAATGAACAGTGACGTGTGAATCGCAAAAATACAACTTGATATTATCCCTCTTTCACCGCTTTCATTTCTGTCTGTCACTTCATTCATCTCTCTTTGGTTTTACAGGTGTTTAAAACTGCACTTTCAAATCTGGACAAGGCGATGACCTTCATCAGCGTTGTCATCACGCACGAACAGGACGGCTACAACTTCGTCGAAGAGATAGTCACCTTTTCGTAAGATTATAAATGCTAATATGGAGCTTTGACTAGCCTTGCGGGAATACCCTTGTAGCAGCAGGCGAGTTTGTCTATAGAGAAGTGTTATACAAAACGATCAAAATTGTCAGATTGGGCTTGTGTCGGTTTTGTATTAAGAGATACACGGTCTCTTGTGGTGATTTTGGCAATACAAAAATGGTTGCAGGAAAAAATTGACCATGATTTACAACATTGTATAACAGAAGACTCGAAAAGAAACCTTTCAATTACTGTTTATGGTCCCTTCTTCCATTTATGCCCACATAGCTTGCGTGTGCCGTAATCAAAACTAATAACCTATTATGTTTTACCGAAAACGAGACTACACTGCAGAGCTCCTTCATCACGCAATTGGCTTGCACCACGAGACAAATGGATGGGCCCCCAACTGCTCCATTGGTAATCTGCAGAAAATTGGTCTTTACAACTGCTTTCCAATATTAGATGTATTGCGGAGAACCAAACGTCTTCCTGGTTTTACCTAGCCATTTTATTAGTCGTTTGATCCGCCATCGGTAGTAGGTCCTATACAACTGACAACCCTGGTCCATCATCTCTTCAGTTTGCGTGAAGCTGTAAAGCAGCCACGAATAATAAGGGAAGAACAAACTCCACATTTGTGACGAGAAACTCTGCATTGATAAAATAGGTGAGAAGCGAGTATACGAGAGGTTGATGGGAAACGTTGGATTGGGTCACAACAGTCGCAACACTCCAGGAGATACAGTGGTTTGATTTGGGGAGAGAAACAACCTGCAGCTAAACAGATTCTTCCGCAGACGGTGTAATCATAAATCGCCATAAAAAACCAGAAGCTGTATAACAAAATAAATAACGAAGATGGCTTTATTTTATGTGAAAGGCAACCTATTTTGTTGGAGATGGAGCTGCGGCGGGAAATTTAAACCATAGACCATAGGAGTGTTAAAAGGAAACTATAGGCTGACTCTCAGAAGGGAAGAAGAGAAACGTGTGAGGAGTAGAAACCGCTTATCGTGTTACCCAGAGCACGAAAATAGGCGTTAGCAGTAACCGTTGAGGACAAATCGACGCTTTCAACTGGGAAGAACAAGGACAGTGTGGGCATGCCTATCGACACCGAACGGCAATCACAGTCAGCCACCGCTGGGACTTAAGCACCATGGCGGATGGCAGGCTTAAGCAGCACATTCGCACTGTTGTTGGGGTCCTCTGGAATTTCCCACGCTTCTACAAGCTTCATTTTTTGCTGTCGTGTTACCACCCTATGATGCACACTTTCTGTGAAAATTTTTAAAAACAATCGTTAGCCTTCTCTTCGACAATAAATAAAAGAAATAAGCTTTAACGTTATATGTGAGAAAATATTGTATGACAGTAAGGAAGAAAGGTGTTTTCTCTTGCTTTGCCTCAGAAAATTTCAGCCTTACTCGGGAAGTAAGCTTGCACATTAAATTTTCGGCGGCAAGCGCACTTTTGTCTTGGCCTAGAGAATTTTCAAAAACAGTGTATGTTCCAGCGTTTCGTATTTGTTTCGCTATGCCGAGTCAGTCTCGGCATGCCCGCACTACTGAAGGAGGTTCCTTTCATATAATACAGTTGCGCTCTTCATGTATTTTAGTAAGAAATATAATCACTAGAAGCTGATTAGGCAAGTGCTTCGACGCGTATTTTATTTCCGTCCACATTATGTTCGCCAATACGTGCCACAATGGCGGATTATTTTCAGCGATCTTGATACCATAATCCTGGAAACCCACGTAACCCAGATTGCAACCGGCGCTACCACGAAGGCATGCACGACGCACTACATGTCATACAAAGTTGGGAAATCTGTCAGCACTGTTCCGACTTTTGTAAGTAAATACTTATTTTTCCTAGCGTATTTTGTCAATAAATGTTTAGTATTTGAAACCTTATGCAGCATCTTTACGCAGCTTCAAATTTGCCGGTTTCAGACACCATTATGCAATCAATGGTTTGCTGACATGTCATCCCATGAAGAACGCATAATTTCCCGCACAAAGAAACAAGAATACACGGGCATAGACTATGCACCGGAAATTATTTTTTGGGCGTACTCAGACTAGAAATAGTATCGCTTAGGCATTTACAGGCTCTTAAATATATACTTAGGCAGGGGACGTCAAGGCACATCCTCAGCTCATAATCGTCACGACGTTTACATCCTGTACTTCGGGAAAGGTATTTTGGTTTAAACCAGAGCAAATAAGGCAGGCATGTACAGCTACCTCGTCAGATTTATGTGAAATACAATCAAACTCATTACTGTTACCAAGCTTATTAAAACAATCACTAACCGGCACCACCCCAATGCTTTTGCGCTTTTACTTGTATATTCTTTCATTCGCTCTGAGTTTACCATACAAAAAAAACAATCAACGTCGATATGAGTTAGCTGAACATCCTAATACCTCGGAACAGTAGGACATCTTGTGATATCTAGAACCTTTTGTGTTTACCACTCAGAACTTCTTCCAGTTTCTTTAGCACAAAAAAGCAATAAAAAGTTATGTACAGGACACATTTCTCCAAAAAAAATGTTTTCGGCATTCTACTTCCTCAAGCTCCACGGGAGCTACGACGAGCGTCGCCGAAAATCTTAGTGTAAAGAACCGGGCGTGTTTAGTCTAAAAAAACGTGCCTGACGATTGCTATGCTCCTTAATGCAAGATTTGTCTGCAGCGGGAACTGCAGTATTCTCGCTGACTGCGTATTGCTGCTGTTTCTCAGAAGGTGATCGCTTGATAACCAAACGCATGGAGGGGTACACTGCTCTACCGTTATGCTGTTCGAAAATCAAGTTTGAACCTACCGCCCAAATGTCACGTGTTTCGCAGGAGCCAAGAACATTGGAGAAGCGTCTGCGAAAGCGTGAGTGGGAGGCAATAAGACATACTGAGCCGTGGTGACGCTCTGGGAGATAACTCCGTAGCAGCGCCTGCTTTCCTCCCCTTTACACTTTAGCCAGAGGCTTCTCTTCCGTTTTCATTCTGCCTTTAGTGTCTCCGTCACTCGCTCGGTTACGCGGACATCGGCTTCACCATCGCCGCCACCGCCAAACGACTGTACCGGGCGCCAAATTTCTGCGCTGCAAATGACCCTATTACAAACCCATATCGGGTAAACAAAAAAGAATGTGTGAGCTCAAAATAGAGCAATATACGGGCGCGTCAGTCTGCGAGTGCTATGTTTAATTACAGTAATTTACTGGAAATATAGAGAGCCAAGAATGAGGCGCATGGCTCATGATGAAGACATCTAAGGCAGTAGAATGAAACGGGAAGGTCGTACGGGTACCGGCACCCCCATTCGTACAGCAATAGCATTATTGGGCCCATTTTTTCGATTTTCCCAAGGCTACTTGCCGTCCGCATTCACCCGTGCTAATCAATCGTCCGCAGAAATACGTCATCGCTGCGACCCGGAAACTACTAGTGAGGCAGCCAGTTCCTAGGGCTAGCGTGAATTTGGAACATGGCGCAACAGCAACTGAAGTGTGGAAAGGAGAACCGTGATTCTACGGCGGAGACGAAAATATATACGTTTCCAGAACCTGCCGTGCCAGCGCAGCGAAGTTCGTTGTATGCTCCGTAGTTCTACGACATGCGCGGAAGACAGGGTCGCCAGCCATGACCGCAGCTGTCGCCATACGAAATATTTTGTTTAAAGATTTATTTTACTCAGAAGAATGAGGAGGCAGGCTGGTAATAAAGGCTACGAAGCCTGACAGAGGCCCCAGCCAGCACTGGTACAGAACAACGAAGAACCAAAATCTAACAAGCTGGAACTTCTAATGTTTCAGTTACAAAAATACGAGGAACCTCTACTGCCCAAGACATTGAATAACAACACGGCAAAAGTACACTAACGTGCATTACAGTGCGAAAGAGTTAAGTAAAACAAAGTAAAAGTGGAGAGTCAGGGTAGAACTATGACTGCGTTCTACAGATAGATGCAACTACAAAACGTGCTCATTTGAGACGTTTAAACAAAATCCACAGTTCTGGCCATTGAAGCAGATATTCTGATTTAAGAGGTATTCGTTCACGTGTGTTTTAAGTATGTTTCTACTGTATTTGAAATAATTGTGGTCTCTAACTTTGTTAAGTATGTCGGTGCCTTGAAACAGAAAAGACTGCCTGCCGTAGTCTGTTCGGAATTTCTCTGTATGTATATTGACACACCTGAAAGAGTATACTCTGCTAGTGTCGCTATATTTTCCATGAAGATTTTTTTGTGTATAACTTGCAATAGCTGCAAATAGTAAATCTGCTGAACCCTTATGCATACTGTACTGAAGAAATAGTGGGCCTGTTCTCAGGTCGGCATAGTGTGCATGGAAATTGGCAAATAGGCGTAGTCTCGTTTGTAATACGATCAGGCGTTTGTAATTTGTGTTGTTTGTTGTCCCAGCAAAGCCAGAACAGAGAAGAGTTTTATAAAGCTGTGTTTTCGGCGAAAAAGCCCTGGAAAATGTGAACGGGTGGTGGAGATAACCACCAATTTAAGAAAACACGTCTCCCTCTTTGTCGCAGTTAGGTGTACAATTTCTAGAAGTCCAACCTCAGTGAGCCTCTACACCATGTCGCAAATGTACTCCCGCAATTGCAAGTCTGTAGATGTTGGAGTTTGCGCTGGGCGTTGATCAGTCAGTCGGTCAGTCGGTTAGTCAATCGGGCACTTCATTTTTAGGTATAAATTATACTGTCCTTAATATTGGGTAGAGCTTGCTGTGCAGACTTGATTTTTTTAAAGCTGTACTGATACCACGAAGTCACCTCGTGTGTGTTGAAGAAGTGTTAGTCTAATATGTGTTATATCTTCAAATATGTTTTTAACATACAGTCAACAAAGAGGTTGGCCTGGAATTGGACCACTGATCATTGGCACCACCTTGGTGAATTGGCCTAACTCGCGCTACTTTCAGTTTTTCAGGAAACACTCTATTACATATGTTAAATAATAGTAACAACGAAAAGTTCACTAATCTGAGAGTTATGTGTTTAACAGGAAGTGGTGCAATACCATCGATGCCTGATGCGATGTCGGTTTTGGTTTCAGTATAAAAGTTTTCTCCTCGGTCGCCTTTGTCGCACCTAAAAAGATCGAGTTTGGAAGTTGTGACGGTTTTAGTATTGCGCTACTTTTATTTTCATCGATCTGCGCAATGTAAGACCTTGCAATGATGAAGCGCCTATTCATTGCGATTGGTTTTTCGGCTGATTCGACCCGTCCACCGTTCAAGAAAGCAACATGCTAAACGTGCTCTTCTTGCGACCCTTGCCATATTCACAGTTTCCGATATCTTTTTTTATCGTTACATATATCCTCGAAGAGGCGTTCGTAGTATCTGAGCTTCGCATCATTCAGGTCACTCTCCAGTTTTTTTTTCTATATTTTTTTTAAATTCAAGAAGCAGGTTAGGGTCACAGGTTCGCACAAAAGGGCGATGCATTCAGTTTTTACTTTTATTTCGTTTAAAGAGTTGTTGATTCATCCAGATCTTTAGCACCTTTCGGGAATTTCTTTGTTGTGCCAATGGTTGAATCCTTAAGTCGTAGGACGCTAGTATGTACTTTAAAATAAGCCATAAGGTTAGTTTGAGTCCTTTTGGCCGAACACTTCCTTCCAGCTGAAAACTCGGACGAGGTATCTGAACTGCTCTAGTCCCCAACTGGTCATTCTACACCGAAATTTTCTTTCCAAACTATTGCCACTGGTCGTAATTTTCGTTTTGGCAAAACAAAACACTGTTCAATGACCACTAAGATAAACAAAACCACGCCAGAATAATTCTCATTGATCTTTCTATTAGAAAGACAGATATCTAGCAGGTTTGTTCTACCAAAAAATACCCTAGGGTAGTTCTACGAGATTTGTGTGTAAATGGCATGCAAATACGTTTTGTTATTTCCACAGACCGGTTATGCCCAGAACGCATGTTATATTGATATCCCCCATAATAATACAAGTCTTGTTATTTCGGCTATGACACCTAATAGTTGTAAAGAAGAATACTAAAGTTTTAGGTGTCAGCCTTTGGAAGTCTATAAACCACGGACGCTGTGGTCTTTCCCTAACGAATTCTAAACACTCAACATCTTTGTTCCTCGTGCAAAAGACGTCAATGACCGTATACGCTATTTAGGGTAAATTGCAACTCCACCTCCCACCTAGCCTGTCTGAAAAGCTCTCTGGATCGGTATCAGTTAGAGAATGAAATCGCATCATTTTTAGTCAACCAATGTTACAAAAAATACACCAGATCACGTTCTGGCCTAATTATTTCAAAGATGTTCATGGCATCGAACTTGTTCATTATGCTCCTAGCATTTAAATGCATCAAAGCTAGTTTGCGACAACCGCTAAACCCTTTGGAAGAACTGTCAATGTCATCATAGGATTTACTGCTTCACATAAATGTCTTAACGAAAGGCAATTTGTCAAGTCTCGTCTAATACTTCAGTGGCTACTTCCCCGACCAGGGCGAAGGACGCTACTTTCCCGACATCTTTCGCGATTTTTGCTTCCTTCGCTCGGTCATTTACTAATGTTCAAAGTTGTAAGCAACACTTACAGCAGTCCTAGCACGTACAATTGCGCACAGACTGAAGCCCTTGAATGGCAGTTCGAAAATCCTCTACTATGAGCCTACTCGAGCATTGACCAGATGCGTTCAGCCTCTTCTACGACGCGCCGGAAGTAAGTCCGTCTGTCGTGGGAGGAGAAGGCATGGCGCGTGTCAGTGTCTTCGGGCTGTCGTAGTTTTGCTTCTTGCACATCCAGCAGGAGGCAGGCCTGGTGCTGCCTTTGGAGTGGTGGTCGTCGGAGCAACTAGAACACCTTGAGTCTGAAGAACTGCAGTATTCTTACAGTTGGCTTTAGTCTGAAAACTGCTGCAACGTGGGAGGTTTGCGTTATCAAAAAACGACACCGTGTCTATAACATGTTCAGAGTAGATTCACCCACGACGGCATTATATGCATGTTTTATTGATTTGCTGGATGACTTCCCACGAGGCCTTGACTCTTAGATCCTTCTCCGAGCAGTCGAGATGGTTTTGATTGATGAGACGTTGTGGAATTGCGTCTGTCTCGACGTCTTCTTTTATGCGGACCATTTTGATTTCTGGGAGCTTTGCCTTGAGAACGTTTGTCCTGAAATTCTTTTCCAAGCTGTCATGTGCCTTGATAATTTCACTAATTCTGTGTATTCCTGTTTTACTAGAGGAGAAGATGACTACCCCTTCTCTTGGTGGCCTGATATTAACAACCATGAGACCTATGTCAGCGTGGTCAATTGTGTTCTTGGTTTCCTCAATTACCCTCACCGAAGGAACGTTTGACAGCACTACAAGTGCAGTTTTTGCGTTCTGATTTTTTGCAGGTTCGCCAGCCTCACACCATGGGAATCGTTTCCTCGTACATATCGGAGCTCCTGGGATAGTGGAATACGCCTCCCGTATACCCTTGACCTCACCTTATGCAACTTTCAGTTCTTGGTTTGGTTCAAGCGAAATCGTCCTAATTTTGGCGTACTCTCTTAGTCCAAGTCTTTGCGGACTGCGTTTTCTTGGCACTTGTTTGAAATAGATATCAAAGACATACAGAATCTGAGATAGCTCCTCGCCAGCTTGGCCAGAAGAAAATCATTCTTGTCTGGATAAATTGTTTGGGCTTATTGCAGGCTGGGTGAATCGTCCTCACACTCTTCAGCGTTTTTACGTATTGCCGACTGTTGTTCTCGGAAGCCTCTTTCCGATGCTGAGTCTTCTGTTGCGTTTGCGCTTTTGCAGGGAAGTGTATTTTTTTCTTTGTTGAATCAAAGCACTTGCCCCAGTTTTTCTGCCTTGCCTGTGTCGGAAAGGACCACTTCGTTAGAAACCTCTGCAGTGTCTGAGACCGGATCTGGCGGTTCTTTGCTCATTGTGCGTTCGCTTTCCTTTTTGTAAAGTTTTTTTCTTGCATGATACCAGTTTTCTTTCCGTTTTTCCGTCGTTCGTGCCATCGTTCATCAGGCAGACTCGACCCAGTACTGCTCATTAGGAGGTTCCATGTTTTCAGCCGCAATTGGAAGTTTCCCTTTGTTCGAAACCGTTGTTTTAACATTCAGTTGGCTTCTGTTTATGGCTCCGATACTTTAAATCACGTTTTGAATCATTTTAGGCCATTTCCGCTAAATGTGGTGCTCTCTGTTTTTCGGTTTTTTTTATGTCGTTAAACTCTTGGCTACACTCCTTCGCAAAATGGCTGCCTATATATACAGGGGCGAAGTTCTACATTGGTTGTACGTTTTTCTTATTTCCATTGAGAATTACTATGAGCGGAGCCAGAACTCCAGTTGGCTAGAAGATAAGTGGAAATTTTTTGTGCTACATGAATAGGTTTTGAGGTGGGGTCAGCTTCATTCCGTCTTATGTTTTGAATTTCTCCTGGATGACTTCGCTTTGGAAAGCTGGGGTACTTTAGCAAGTTTCGGCAAGCTAATGAAACTGTTGGTTGTTTTTTCCGGGAGATTTTGCTCACCCGAGCTGCATTGACTGACAGTGGTCTTCGCTGAACTGAAGATTTTCACGGTTCACCGGCATACAGCGTGTTTGTGTGATTGGTGCCGTATGGAAATGGTTCCGGGGTTGAGCCCGTTTTGGCAAAAGAAAACGCCAACCCACCGGAAAACGCCATCCCAACCGAAGATAAATATTTTGAAATTTTATCTAGCCCACGTACCGAAGACCACGTTCGGGCTACGAGGCACGCCAGAGTGGAGGGGTCCGGATTAATTTCGATCCCCTTGACACGGGCGCTTTTGTTTTCTGCTCCACCGGGAAAACAGCTTCCGCGTTAGGGAATCAACCCTGCGTCATTGGGCTCCCCAGCAGAATGTCTTACAACTTAACCACCGTGGTGTGTTTGCCATTGTTCCAGATGCCGGATAACTTTGAGCCACCTAACTAAACCAGCCGGCAATATATTAACGCCAGTCTACCCAAAATTAAGCAAGGCATAGATTGTTAGCAGACAAGCACTAAAATAAAACCTGATATATACCACCTAATTCTAAGAATTTTCAGACTGCTTTACAATCTCTCTTGCAGTTCTTTCTCTGCCGCAATCTGTGTTTGGCAAATGGCAGATGGCGCCCAGCGGCCAAGTTAAATAGTGTAAAATCAAATACGAAAGCCCTTCCAGAGAACAGTGACGTAAGAATGCTTGGAAAGGCTCTACAGACAAGCTGCAGAGTAAATCTCGCAATCGTCAAATAAGATAAACCTTTTAAAAAAATTTCCACAACCAAAAAACGCCGAACCACGAAACAACACGAATGTAGAAGACAAGGAAGAAGTGACAAGAAAGAAACAATAAAATTTCAACAGCCACTGATCCAGAGCAAGATTTCACAGCACCTGCCGTTCCACAAACTTACACGTTCCCACGAAAATCAAATAGACGCCAATATAAGAACAGCATATGAGCCAGCCTCAATGTCGCGATATCTACTGTGAAAATAACAAACAACCACTAGACCGCCAGGGTAACAGAATCGATACCAAGAGATGGGCTAGGAGAAAAGTAAAGGTGATTAGGTTGAAGGAAAGACACACCAAAATTTGGAGGGAAAGCTTGACTTGGGCAGTGCTGGCAGGGGCGAGTGAAAATCAATGTGAGAGGGCTTCATCTTTAGGAGACCTAAATAGGCTATTATTAGTGATAGTGCACTGATTGTCCTAAAAAGGTCACAAATTTTCACTTTAATAGCCTTCATAAGAATCAGAGAAACCACTCTCATAGCACCAAAGAAGCGACTCGGAAAGCTAAATCTGGACTGACAACGGTATGGAACACGAGCAACACATCACCCCCACGGAAAATACGCGAATGGACGCCGCGATGGACATGTCACCGATCTAGCGACTCCGCATCACAGCTTTCCTCAACAAAATTTATGAATGTAGACATGCAGAAGCACAGGCGGAATGGCAGGGGTATTATGTTTACTCGAGCAAAGTTCGAAACTCATGAGTGCACAGAATGCAGCGACTCCGTGGTGTACGAAAGTACAACGTGATGTGCGAGGAAATCACTATCTTGCGAACTTCCCAGAAGTGGTTGAGTCCGCGCGCACTCATGGTTGTAAACCATTGCCATTTGCATTGGTGATGCTTCCGAGATTGTACACAAGCTCGTTCAGGTCAGGTTCGATGCCGAAGTTTTTTACGTGCGTCTTTGATTTCTTCTGCGAATCGAAATTAGCTGACCTGCGTCCGTGGCAGCAAGGCGCGGCTGCTTTCCAATATTAATTGGTAGAGAGTTCCAATTAACAAAATAGCGGTCTAATCTGTCCTAACTATTGAAAGTTGTCAGCCATAGAACAGTGCAGAATTCTAAAGAGACAAGACGACGCGTCAGAATTATCCGAAATCCAGAATTAACGGGGGCTGCATTACCAGGGTTTTACTGTACCGCAGCCGGTGTGGGCGTACTCGCGAGCTTTGAGTTCACATCGCGAGCAAGCGTAGAGCTCGCGATTGCGTTCAGATAGGCCGTGACTCTAGAAGCATGCAAATCACATAAGAAAAGCTCACGTAAATGTCATGGCTACTTATACGATAGGGTTAACTGGACGGCAGGACCCAGCTTATGTTTTGTGTATGAGCGGTCCTTTGTTAACGTGGTATGTTAAAGACGAGAGCCTTTCTTGGGCCACTTAAACACAACAAAATTATGGTATGTATGTCTTTCTCTACCTTGACTGGGCCGTTCGGGCCAAAAGTTAAAAGGATATTTAAGGGAGAGATTTATGAAGGCAAAGCATTTCCTCCAAACTTAATTGGGTGGCAGTGTTCCCACTTGTCAACAGTGTTAAGCAAAAAGAAAACAATACGGATGTTTGAGGCAAGGCCTAATGCACACGTAATAATTTAGTTTGTACCTTAAACAAAAAATTAAAGCTGTTCCGCTCAATGTGAAAGCTGTCGGAAGTGGAGAGCAGTGTTCGCCATAAGGGCAAGTAGTGTCGTTATCATTTCAGTGCTACGATCCAATAGAAATCAAATTTCCCGTCTTCGCAGTGCTCGCGCGCCCTGCCTGAAAGTTCCGCATTGGCAGTTCTGGTATATTTGTGCTTTCGTTTCCTCCAGCACGCGCCGGCGTTGTACTGCTACTTTTTTTTCGATTACTATCGTAAAAAGAAACCCAACGAGCCTTCTTATCTAAGTGAACGCTGGCGCTCCTGCTTCATTACGTACATTAGGCCTAAAATGTTCCTACATGTTTCTTTGCGCTAAACAATGGCGAGATAATCAACCCTACTTAGAGGAAATCCCCAAGGTGGAGTAAGTTTCTGCGAAACAAATTTGGACGTCAAACGGGGAGATGTATGACAAGTGCCAGCGGTTCACGAGTTTCGAACGTATATGACTATTGCAACCGCTCCGCTTTCGAAGCCTCTGTGTTGTACCGCAAAAACAGCCGCTACAACGGAACGCCGTGTGGTCCATCTTGGGTCCCTCAAACAAGTTACAACGACAAGACGAGCCCCTATTGTGCTCTGCACTTAAAATACAAGGCTTCGTGATTTTTGGAAAATAAAAAAATACGCACTGAACAAAATGTTTCAACCACAAAATGAAAAACTCCCACCTCCCCTCGCGTGAATCCTGTGTAGATGCGACGCATAGGCGGAGCGGCGAAGGGAACGCGCTTTATAGCGCGCATAACGTTGAGGGGACTGCGTAAGCTGGTCCCAGTCGATGACGACGTTGGCGTACTTGTAAAGCGGCGTGGACTCTAGGTGTTTGAGCCAAGCGTGGATGTTGCTTCGCCGGAGAACGGCACACCGGTTATATGCGCAGCGCGCCCGAAGGAGAGGAAACCGCGGAAGAGAGAGTACGGCACATGCGCCGGCCCCAGCGCGTCTGCCGCGGCTATGACGCAACGCAATCCAACACAATCCACTTTAATCCAATCCAATCCAAATCCAATCCAACCGAATCCAAGCCAGGCCAAGCCAAGCCAATCCAATCCAATCCAATCAAACCAAATCCAATCCAATGCCCCTCGCGAGAGAGTGTTCGTTATCGGAGAGGAGAGGGGGTGAGCGGCGGAGAGCGGCGGAGAGCGCAGCTCGCGCGGCGAGAAGAATGGCAGAGGGGTGGACAACGCCGACAACAACGACGACGACGCCGGAGGGACAAGGCGAGTGAATCACATGCTCTTCATCTAAAAAGCACTCGCTGCGCCCCCTCGTGGCAGTATTGCACGTTCAAACGTAGGAAGGGCTTCTGAAGAGAGCGCTAGTTGTTGAATCTTGCAAAAGTCAAGTGACTCTAACGGGCCTCCCCTGAGATTGTCTTGATAAGATCAGAGGTGCGTAGAGCCGCTCTTTTTGGAGACAGTTTGAGCCGTGATTGAGTAAACGTGAGCGGCGGTATTTTTGGAGAGCTGCTTCTCGTTCGCTCAGAGAACAGTGAAAACCAGGTGGCTCTGGACGAATCGTTGGGCGCGATCCCGAAGAGCCAGTACAGTGCCGGGTCTGCCGACTTCCTCGGTATTGTCTGCGCGTTACGCGCCATCTAATATCGTCGTGGGAAGGTGGAGCGGTTTCCTTCCGGTAACCAAGTAAACTGGGCCAAGCGTTGTTCACCAACTACAGCCTACTTTTCTTCTAGAAAAAAAAAAGATTTCTGTATGGTGTTTTCAGACACATTTTTTTCTCGCGTTACAGCTCACTCGTAGAGAGCGTGCTTCTGAGGTTATACAAAATCAGAAAATGTAGTTTTGTTGACTGAAAATGATTGAAATATAAACAGCCGTATTCAAATCTCCGGTTACAACGAAAAATACATCCCATGCTGTAAAAAGTCTGTAAAAATACATCCCATGCTGTCTGTTACGGTATTGTATACATCTTGTCGCCAAGATCAGAAAAGAAAGGTGTCCACGTTGAAGAAAATCTCCCGCGCACAAACAATAACCTAGAGAAGGCCTAACTTTGGTTACAGACTTGAATGAGCCGCTGAGCCGTTCAAAGGAACCGATTCACTTCCATGAACTCAGCCATTCTGAGCCGCTCACTGAAGTGAGCCGCCTTTATGTCTCTAGAGAAGAGCGACACGGGAGGGGAAGAGCGTGACAGGGGGGAGGGAAACAGGAGACGTATCTGCGTGGCAGGAGATGCAGACGAGCATCGTCTTTCGGCGAAATTTGCCGTGCAGTGAGTAGATACGAGGCGAATTTCTTAATTTCAACTTGTCAACCCAAAGCACTGCCTCGTATTCGATGCATCAGGCCGATGTATACTTTCATGCATCAGTTATCACACGCAATACATGGGCGGTTTGAAGCGTGGCGAAAAACAGGCAATGAATATAGTTGGTACTATGAGTTGTCGACTGATAAGTAGATCGGACTGCAGCCAATAACGTACATGCTGGAAAATGGTTTCAAGCAGTCTATTACTCCGCCGTTTCAATGCAAAGACGCTGGACTCATTATTTGCTTTGCAATTTGTTTGCAGAAAATCGCCGAGTCGACGGGGGCCCGCTTAAGAGAGGTGACCGACAAGTTCCGCATTATGTTCTCATTCTCAAGCGGCGTCATGGTTTTCATTGGGAACAACCAGATTACGGGCTACGACAAATCTTGCGATAGGGCTTTTCTAGTGAGTCCGAGCCTTCTCTGCGACATCAAAAACAAACCGGATTTTACTATTGACCAAACCGAGACCGCGGCACACATATTTTGGCAAAAAAACAACCGACATCACTTTTTGGCCACCATGGAATATAGCACGACTGAAGAACTGGCGAGTACTGCCTTTTTTTCATTTTTCCGGGGAATGTTAGCTTGGTTACGGAGCAAAATTATTGCTTTTCAGTTGAAATAATGTCATTCACAACTTGAAACGAGAAGAGTGAAACTCTGAAACGCTAGTTGTGGCACAGCAAGGGCTGGAGGCAAAGGTTTTTTGTGTTGTGTACACAATGAAACGTACTGCTAAGTTCTAGACCAGTTAGAGGAACTCGTCCACAGGTATATTACTGCGAAGCAGTTTAAAGCTCGCCGCTCCACCCCTCGCCCAATTTTCATTCCGGTGAACCAGATATGGTCGGCGGCGCCGCCACAAAGGGCTTTGTAGATAGCGACCTGGCCACACGCGCGGATTCCGCGTGCCGAATTTATTATTGCTTGTTTGTTTTTTTAGCTTTTTCAACCGCCAATGCAACGGCTGGCACGGGTTTCAATTCCCACAGAAATACGGAATAAAGAAAACAGCGTATCCAACAAGTTTTGGAGCCATGTAAAAATAATAAGCTCAAGGAACAATACCCATAAAAAAAGGCCACCATTCAGCCCTGCGGAAGTGTATGTCCAGCGAAGCTGCTGCAAAACAACCCATGCTGAAGGGGGAGGGTATTAAATGTTCCTCGTCGCCTCATTGGCCTTGTCACTTGCGTTTGGCTTCTGTAGCGGCAAATGCTGAAGCGTGCCTACCCTGATGCATGCGCTTGTCCTCGAATGATGTCACCTCCCTTCCCCTTTCGAGAGCAGCTGAAAACCTAATCTTTACCAGGAGCACATGAGGGGGTGTCCCATTATTCAAAGGTGCCCTATATTCTATCATGCGGCTTCGATACACGTTTTGTGGGTTTTTCTTTACACCAATACATAACTCTATGCTGTATGCCTGCCCAGCCTGACGCCTGCGCTCGGTGTCTTGGCCAAGACTGCTGAGCCCTGCCTTGGTTTTTTGTTTACCCTATTAAATGTTCTGACGAACCAGAGGCTAAGAGCTTCGCTTTATTATTCTTTATTGATGAGGAAAGGAAACATTTAGAAGGAGAGCGCACGTTCGCAGTGAGAAGTTTAAGTAAATATAACGCGTGAAGCCAGCACCGATAACATAAGCACAACAAAAGACTGCGGATAGGGAACTTAGTTCGAACAACCCTGATTTGAAAAATGCAGAACAAAAGGATTTTGCCCAAACAGCAGCGTGCCCAGACGAAATACCTTTTCACCTTATAAACCTGCTTGAACTTAAATGTGAGGCATCGTCTATGAGGGCAATAGATACTGTGATACAAACCAAACACATAACTGAGGATGGGCTTTAAAGTGGGAATAATATGGTATATAAATGTAGTGGCAACAAAGCCAATAGTGAATCATACATAGCACTCACAGGAACGTCAGTGGTGTATAGGTGTGTAATGCAGACAATAAAATCAGAAATTCAAGGATGGATGGAAGAAATTGGAACCCTTCGGGCACTTCAGAATGAATTCAGACAATGCCGGCTACTGGATGATAATTTTTCATCATACCACAGTGCATTTAAATTGCGAAAGCCCAGACTAGAACATCATGGATTACGTTCTTAGACACAAAAGTGCATATGACAACGTAAACAGAGAACTGGTGTGAAGAATGCTGAAACTCCAGCGATTAGATGACGAGTTCATAAAGTTCGTTATAGCGATCTATGAAGGTAAGAGACTGCAGTAGGGAAGGGCACAAATACGCACAGCAGTCAACACCCTTTCGGGGCTAAAACAAAGATGACCTTTGAGCCCGATGCTGTTTATGGTTTACATGACAAGGTTTGAAAGGTTTGAAAAGGAAGTAGAAGAAAGTCAACTAGGGTTGATTTATCGTATGTATTGCAAGGAAAAGTGATCGATCGATTGATTGATTGATTGATTGATTGATTGATTGATTGATTGATTGATTGATTGATTGATTGATTGATTGATTGATTGATTGATTGATTGATTGATTGATTGATTGATTGATTGATTGATTGATTGATTGATTGATTGATTTAACGCACCGACGCAACGCAGGCGATGAGACACGCCGTAGTGGAGGGCTCCGCAATAATTTTGACCACCAGGGCATGTTTAACGTGCCCCAAAATACCTAAAACGGAAGACTGGGCGAGTTGGTACTTGCTCATATTAACAGCGCTACCGACACAGACATAAAGAAGAGGGCACAGCGCCGTGTTTGTGCCCTCTTCTTTTTGTCTGTGTCGGTACCGAAATACCGCACACACAAATATTTTTCTTTTAGCCTCCATCAGAAAAGAATCTACCGCGCCCAGGAATCGAACCCACGCCCTTGGCCTCAGCTGTGCAATGCTTTAGCCACCCACTGCTACCTAGTGTTTCCTTAAAATGACAGGGAATTGTCACCTAAGGATGTCAGCTTAGGAAATGTCACCGTAGGATGTTATATGCAGCCGACATTGTTCTTTTAGCTGATAAGCAGGCCTATATGCAACGGCTCATAAATATTAGCTGTCAAGAAGCCACCAACCTCGGATTAAAATGTAGCGCTGAAAAATATGAAATTATTGTTTCCAATGACACATGCACTGACGCAGTGTCAATCCAGCATGTCGAATTAACCCGAGTCAAGGAATATAAATATTTGGGAGTGTGGAAAAACGAAGGGGATAGCTATTTAAGCACTCACTAGGAGCAACTTAAGGGTAAGATAAAGCGAAACGCAGCCAGGAAGCAAAGACAAAGAGCTCTGTGGGGCATAACAAATACGAAGTAGGGAGAAGAATTTGGAACGGAGTGATGGTTCTGGGCATGACTTCTGCGAATGCCGTACTCTGCTGAAAATCAGCTGCTTTAGAACAACTTTAAGTGAACCAGACAACGGTAGGCCGTTAAGCCTTAGGAGCGCATGGACAAACAACTAACGAAGCAGTGCACGGGCTGGCGTCATGGGCTGGCGTCATTTGAAGTTCGAGAAGCGCAGAGTAAAATATGTTTTAAGACGCTGTTGAAAGCAATGGATCAATGTCGGTTTACAGCTAATGTTTTTTAGGCACCTATACATTAAAGTTGTGGACAGGCAGGAAACAAGGAAAACTAGAAGACTAGCGATGAAACACGGAAAGAACTATGGAGGATCCAAGGCCGCCAAGATAAATAAAAAAATTCCTGCATCTCCACAAAGTGAACCATCACGAGTTGGCGAAGCAGAAGGGACCGTTCTTACTGTAAACCACGCGTGCGAGTGCCTACTGCCGCTAAAAAAATTTACAGTCTAATTCAACACAAATCAATTTAAGCTGAACCAATTGAATTCAATTTAATCTAATTCAATCAATTCGAATTCAATTCAATCCAACCCAGTGATCCTCCCGCATTCGCAGCACGGCTCTCGGGGACCACTGTCTCTCTCTCTCTCTCTCTCTCTCTCTCTCTCTCTCTCTCTCTCTCTCTCTCTAACCTTTTGTGAACCTTTCATTTTGTCTTTGTTAACTTTTTGTGAACCTTTTTTCCAAAGATTTTTCGATTTACACGGTGCTGTGCCGTGAGCACGGACGCCGGCTAAGCCTCGAAATTAAAATATTTCCCCCTATATAAGACGCAAGGCAAATAGAAACGAATAATCGAGAGAAAAAATGGAAGCTAAACCTTTGTTAGAGGTGCCCTGAGCAGAGAAAATGGACATCGGAAAGGAAAATTTCTACGATAATTCCAAAGGCAGGGCTTACACTGTTTGAGGCTAGAGCAGGGTGCTTGCGAATTAAGAGATTTGTAGGGATGTATGCACAAAATAATGGGGTATGTGTGGTCTGCGGTAAGGAAGCACAAACTATGTGGCACATAGAGTTACAATGCGAGGGTATCCATCCAAATGTATAGGAATCTATTTGGCTTCCAGAAGCCCTAGGAATAACGGGTCGTACAAAAGGAGTTGAATTCAAGACTGTCGAGGCGACGAAAAGATTAGATTGCTGGTTGACGAACAGCAGAGAGGGGAATATTGTCTAAGACAGCTGCCTGCTTTAAGAGAAAAAATATGAATTTTGTAGCTAATGAGTTTACTTTGCACCGAATCTAAGAGCAGTGCTAGCAATAAATGAACAGTGTAAAACATAGGTAAGTTACTTTATCTTAGTTTTTTGGTAATATGACACGTCATCACCCCGCTACAAAAGGGACAACACTATCAATCATCCTCATAATCATCACTTCTACACGGTTTACGTGTTTTTTTTGCCTGCCATCGTTGTATTGCTTTTTTCTCTGGGTCCGTTCCCCTCTGCCTTTGTTGATTCACACTTAGAGTAGGGCACATCTGTGTAGGTCGGCGGCATGCTGAAACAAGTTCTTCAGGTGAAATGTTTTGTTGAATAGGCAGTCAAATGGACGCACCCGGCCGGCGTCCACCGAACGCGCACCTACCCGCATATCGTCCTCGAGAAACAGTCCACAGGTGCTAAACTTTTGCTAACGCGTTCCATGTCATTTTAAAGCGCGTACATCCTCAGGAAAACAAAAAAAAAACTTTATGGTGCATTTTGTTCTATAGCAAGGAACAAAAAAATGAACCGGAAGAAGCATTTTGCGTTGCAGTGTTTATTATAGGTCATCAAAAGAAAAGAAAGAAAGTTTCAGATGACATGTATGTTTAGGTCTTAAGATGTATGACGCGCTACAGTTACTGCGGCGTCGAGGGAGCGTTTTGGTACGGATATGCTGCATTTACCCTTCATGCTTTCAATGTACTGAGGTTCAGGGAGGATAGCTAGGGTAGCCTCACTAGTTATAGTTTCCGCGGTGCGGGAAGCTCAGAGGCCATCTACGCTCGCTTGGCTTAATGTATGGGCGTGAAAAGTCGCGGCTGCGGCGTGTTCGTCAGTTCGAGAGAGACAGCAACAGTGTAAAACAGTGTTTATGGTTCTGGCCTGACTGAAGTTGGGCTTTCTGATAAGACAGGCATTACAGAGTGGGAGGGGGAAGTTTGGTAGGGAGGGAGGGAGAATTTTGTGTTGAGCAAGACCTATTGAATCTTTGGGAGAAGGAATAAACAGATAACAGAACCGATGGGTAGAGCTAGAATTCCAGAGCCCCCAGAATCAGCTCACGCGGCTCTGGACGTGACAAGCTGGTCAGGGCAGCCTCTCATGTGTCAATACAGGTTGGATATGTAGTTTGAATTGCTCACTCCTGCACAGATTCATGGATGCGACCAGGTTTTGGAGAAGTGAGTGGACTTTTCGCGTATTTAACACAGATTTATGTTCATCGGGACATTTCCTACCTATCAACCTCGCCCATCTAGATTTGTGAATAGATGTGTTGGTTTGAATCGTGCCCAAGGTTTGCGACTCCTAAGCGTTAAGATGCGCGTGTGGCACGCGAAAGATGGCGTTCCTGGGCGTAGGATGAGACGTTTTCTATATTTTTAGGATGGGGAGACGTTTTCTATGTTTTGAGATGTTTTAAGACGAGGTTGAGAGCAACGAACCAGCGTCTGCGGAGAGCTGAAGTTTTTTAGTTACCTATGCATGAAATGTGTGGACACGCAGTTGCTAAGGAAGACTAGAAGGCTAATAATGAAATACGGAAAGAACTATGTAGAATCGAAGACCACCAATGTAATCAAAAACATTCACGCATCTCTAGAAAGTGCATAATCACGAGTGGGCGAAGCACTGGGGATAGTTTTTAACGTAAATCAACTGTAAGCGTGACAACTGCTGCTAAAACTATTTCAAATCCAATGCAGCAGAATTCAATTTAAGCTGATCTAATTCAATTCAATTCAATTCAATTCAATCCAACCCAGTGCTCCTCGCGTATTCGCAGCATGGCTCTCCAGGACCACTGTCTCTCTCTCTCTCTCTCTCTCTCTCTCTCTCTCTCTCTCTCTCTCTCTAACCTTTTCTGAACCTTTCATTTCGGTCTTGTTAACCCTTTGTGAACCTTTTGTTCACAGATGTTCCAATTTACACGGTGCTGTGCCGTGAGCACGGGCGCGGGACGCCGGAGAAGCGTCGGCCTTAAGTTGCTTCGCCCCTAAAAGAGGCAAGGCAAATAGAGACGAATAAATGGAGAGAAGAATTGGAAGCTAAAACTTCGTTAGAGATCCACCCTGCTGAGAACATGGACGACAGAAAGGAAAATTTCTACGATACTTCCCGATAGCAGGGCATTGCTGTTTGAGGCTAGAGCAGGTTGCTTGCGAGCTAAGAGCTTTGGGGGGAGTATGCACAAAATGATGGGGTATTCGTGGTCCGCGGTAAAGAAGCAGAAACTATGTGGCACATAGTGTTAGAATGTGAGGGCATACATCCAAAGCCAGAGGAAAATATTTCGCTTCCAGAAGCCCTAGCATTTACAGATCACACAGAAGGAGTTAACTTCAGGGATGTCGAGGCGAGGAAAATAAGATTAGAATGCCGATGGACGAAAAGCAGAGAGGGGAACATTGCCTAGGACAGCTACCACCTTTAACTAAAAAAAAGTGTTTGTGCCCAATAGGTTTTTTTTGCGCCTACCCTAAGAGCGGCACTACCATTAAACGATGAGTGTAAAACATAGGTAAGGTAGTTTCTTCTTAGTGCTTTAGTAACAGGACACGTCATCACCTCGCTACAAAGGGGACACCACTATAAACCATCATTATCATCATCACTTCCACGCTGTTTATGCGTTTTCTCGGCCTGCCATTGTTGTTATTTTGTCTTTGGCTGGCTCCGTTGTGCTACGCCTTCGGAAATTCCCACTAAGATTAGTGCACATCTGTGAACGTCGGCGGTGTGCTGAAAAACGTTTTTAATGCGAAACTATTAGTTGAACAGGCATTATAACGGACGCACCCGGCCAGCGTCCACCGAACGGGCATTTACCCGGATATCGTATGCAAGGAGCAGTTCATAGCTGCTAATCTTTTGCTAACACGTTCCATGTCATTTCAAAGCGGGCGTACATCCTCAAAAAGAAAACAAAAAATATTTAGTGCATTTTGTTCTAGAGCAAGGAACAAGACAAACGAACAGGAAGAAGCCTTTTGTGTTGCACTGTTTATTACAGGACATCAAATGAAAAAGAAGAAAGTTTCAGATGACATCAACGTTTAGGTCTTGAGATGTATGACGCGCTAGCCTTACTCCGGCGTCGAGGGAGCGTTCTGGAACGGAGGTACTTCGTGCTTTCCAAGTACTGAAGTACAGGGAAGAGAGGTAGGGTAGCCGCACTAGTTTGAGGTTCCGTGGCACATTGGAAACTCAGAGACCATCTACGCTTGCTTGGCTTAATGTATGGGCGTGAAAAGTCGTGGCAGCGGGGTATTCGTCAGTTCAAGAGAGATAAGTTAAGTTTGAATTGCTGATTCCTGCACATATCCTTGGAGGGGGGAAGTTTTGCAAAATTAAGTGGGTATTTACTCGTATTTAACAGAGATTTAGGTCTATGCCGGACATTTTCTACCCAATAACCTTGCCCATCTAGGTTTATGAATGCATGTGTTGATTTGTATCGTGCCCAGGGTCTGCCAATCTTAACCAGTGAGATCCCGGTGTGGCACGAGAAGGATGGCGTTGCTTGGCGTAGGATGAGGGGATGTTTTCTATGTTTTTGGAGGGGTTCGTATGAATGCCGCGGTCATCCGCGGAGCATGGAATGCGAGTTTCAGTGGATTCTGGTCGGCTGTGTCTTCCGTCCAGACCTTTTGTGTCCCTGTGTTAAAGTATTGTGAACTTTCATCATTGTGAATTGGAGAACCTTTTTCAAGTGGTTGAGTACTCTGCCTAGAACAAAAAATCTAATGGTCCATTGAGCGTATGTAATGATGTGAAAGGATCTATGGTTATAGATCTATGATCTATCAGAATAGTTATTCCCTTCGCCACAACCAATGTCCCTTTCACAAGTTGCACAGTCGGCTGACAGAAGCTGTAGCGCTGTTATCATTTGAGGCGTTTTTTTTTTCCAAATGAGCCAGATCCACCTAACGCAAATTCGAACAAGTGGAAGTTTGTTGCAGAATCTAAATGCAACGTCGTCAAAGCTATTCTAAGATATATTTTACATGTAAGCTACGGGTTACTTATGGCCAAAAGTAATTAAAACTTATGCCATCAATTTGAGCAATATTAGGGTGATGAGTTTTATTTGGCTCGTATTGTATTGAAACCGTCAAGTTTATGTAGAATTCTAATGAGAACGTAATTTAAAGTGACTTTCGAGCATGGTACAGTGAAGTATTGGTGGGAAAGGCATTGAAATATGCAAGTGGGCTTCAAGAATACCATAATCATGCATGCAAAGCAGGGGAATCTTCTTGGCACCATTAGCAGCTCTTTTCGAATAATTCCCTGGAATAACTTTCCCGGGCACGCTTTGAGGCACTCCCGAAATAAGCAAACTTTCCCAAGTGCTTCACAAGAAATATGATCATATCTTCACCTCAATGAAATGGTTCATACCCTCAGAGGGTGAGGGAGATTTGCAAGGTATGGTAAGAGGCGGCTTTTCTTAAGTACTACGATGGCAAACATGGCAGCAAAGAAATAAATCTAACCATAGCTATCTCGTAGGGACGGGTGAGATGAAATCAAATATGTGTTTCACTTCTCTCGGTTTGATTTCGTTCACTTCTTCCGTTCCCTTCGTCGTAGACATCTAGGGGCACATCTATCTCCTATATCCCAATTTCCATCTTAATTCATAATATTCCAGTTCCGAAAAATCAAAGAAAAAACTTCCGAAAACACCCATAAAACGATATGAACACTCAAGCCAAAAGCAAACTCCCATTAGAACGTGGCTCATTTCGATCCCGTGAAAAGCAATGATCTCGCTCGATTTCGATACGCACTACCATCTGCGTACATTTCTTCAGGGCGTTATTCCAACTATGTTTTTTTCCATCCCTTTTTAAGGGAAAGTTGCCAAGTTTTATTCGCAACTACAGTTTTATCCAACTTTGTTTCTGTTTCTGGATCTTTCTCATTTTGACATAAAAAACGCCTCAGAATATTGCTAAGAATGAACAGCAGGGCGAGTGGGTGTTATAGCACCCGAACGTCGCCGCCATCGCCGCCGCCGAGAATATGCATATAGCCACGGCGAGTTTCCACCACAAATCCCAGCTCGTCCACAGACTTTACCAATCCAATCCAAACCCACTAGCTGAGGCTCCCTAGCGACTTAAAGCAGCTTCCCCTGTTGGAACGCTGCGTGAGAACATAATTCTTTTGAGGTTGTAATGATAGCTATTAGTAAGGCCGCATATTGTCTTTGTCCATCTTTTCGCAAGACTATATCCCGCGAAATTATGCGCCCACCCCCGTTGCCAGCTGAGGCATGCATACGTAGCAGTGTAGACAGGGGGAAGGCACATACACCAGGGCTTGATGCTGCTACCGATCGCTTAGCCGTTACGGTAGTGGCACATATAAACGTTCAAGTCTCATGGTTGAATGCACACTGTCACCTGTCGGGCGCAATCTAGCGGTTTAGGTCCGGGTTGGTGTGTCGGTCGTACAATGAGATGCCTACGACGTGGCTGCGAAACGGACACCCACATGTGTGTCTGCTAAAATTAAGGTCGAGGCGTTCGAGATGCCAACTCGCTATGGGACGGATGCATGTCGTTCTCTTGGAGGAAGAAGAGTGAAAACGAAAGGTTAGTCAGCCCGAACAGAACCATGAATGGGCGCGAAAACAAAGGAAAGCCGCTGCCGTTGCCGCCTGGAGTTTCAGCTGCTCTAGTATCTGCGAATTCTTCCAGGATGAACACTGGCCAGCTTGGAACGCCGACGTGGGCCAATATCGCTTGTTAAGCTTTAAGGCCTTTCAGCGCGACATGTTCGGCAGTGCTTTCACTTAAAAGCACCTGCTGATGGCCGTTTGCCGGATTATGCGTGAACGGTATGGGTGTGGAGAAAGGGGGTGCTGGCGCAGCTAAAGGTTTCTTGCCCTTACTGATAGCATGTGGGTTGTGTAGGAGTGAGGTTCAAACGGGGCTGTCAAAGAGCCTGATGCGACCTGGCCGGTGTGCTCAGTGGTAGAGCGGATTGGGTTGGCCTGCTAAAACAGCAAGATGCCTGTGACGCAGGAGGAAAAGTGAAAGCGCTGGGATAAAGCGCGGCTCTTTCAAAATTTTATTCAGGTTATTGGTTAGGAAGTATGATCAATCGTAAATTACATACAAACGTGTTTTGTTTCATGCACTCGCAGGAGGACGTGCAGCTTTCCAGGTCATACTTCTTCCCAGAGTTAATTGCACTAAATTTTTGAAAACTTGCGCAGATTGTTATTAACGTAGCCAATTTTGGCTAACTAAACAAGCAAGAGCGTGCTTTCCAGCTCTGAAAAGGCTAAGTCTCTTTACTTCAAACGCATTTTTTTTCAGATGGCTGAGTACGTTAAGGATCAATCCGATGGCTGGGCTATTTTCCACGTTGAACTGGACCACCACCACCTTAAATGCGATTTAGCCGACCGTGTGGCGGTCGTGAAAACAATTTCGCAGATTGCTAGATCACGGAGTTCCAATGGCTGACAACAAATCCCCTGATGAGAGCTGTACTGTGCCAAGCCTACTTGAAAATGGCGTCCTTATCAGATGCCTTTTCGTGAGGAGGTGTGTGGCACTCATGACGCATTGTCTTCGTGAAGGGAATCGACTTTTTTTTACAATGATATAGCTACTTTTTGGAGTGCTTGGTTTTAAAGGAAAACCCGTACCATTATGGTGGTGTTGTTTCTAACTCGTGTTATTGAATAATAAATTGTTTGATGCCATCTTAAATCGTTTCCGCTTCATACCGGAAATCGTGTACTGGCCGGGATTTACTGTCCTCGGCATGGCTTCATGAACTGACTTGAAACGTCGTGGATTAATAACATCTCTTGATTTAAATGTCAAACATGCTATCAGGATCAAGTAGTTTAAAAAGGAATCCTGATTGAGTAGCATGTGTAGCGTTCCCAGCAAACCACTAACATCTATGCGACGTCCCAAAAAGATCCGGACGTCTATGTCCCAGCAGTATCCCTATTAAATATCCGTACCACGTGCAATATTTTAATGAAACTTTTTTGGTGTTGCGATACCGTGGCTGGTTCCTTAATGTAGGGCATTCTTTCAACTTTGCTAAAGACGTACTCTCGATGTTGCTGCTGCTTTATTTGGGGATGGTATTAGGCATAGTTTGCTGACGTTGTTCAGATGTTGCTGGTGTGTCCGTTTTTTACTTCGAACTTGTCTATTGCAGTTACATTTATTTTAGCTACTTCTGCTATACTTTATTTTGAAACTCTCACCAGGCGTACTGTATTGAGAGATACCCAGAGGTTTTGTGTGTGTTTTGTTAGGGTTTTGTACCGAGAGGTTTTTTGCAAGTATTGTAATCCACCACTATTGCTTTGAACCTTTGACCTTCAAAACACTAGCCCCATACCGAACTTCACGGAAAGAAGCAGGGACTTAGTTCAGAATTCGTTTACAAGCGATGTTGCCAACGAGCCTTGTAAGGTTTTTTTTTGGTGGTGGGGGGGGAGGCGGAGAGGGGTCATTGCCGTCAAATCTGAACAAAATAAGATACGATGATGGACGCAGACGCAGTTAGCACAACTTTACTTGCTACTTGATTTAACCTTGATGTTACGTACCGACTGCAGCTTCATGAATTCGAAGTATGAGCAAAGCAAATTTCGGGGCGGCCTTGATAGTGAGGTTATCGTCAAACGTCACTTGTAGGTTAAAAGGCAAGGTACTCTGCCTTTTTTTCCTTGAAAAAAAAAATTGATGACACCCGTATTGAAAAAAAAACTAAGAAAATCCGTGAGGTTTTGCCAAGATTCTAACCATAGACCTTCAAAACACAGCACCAGCACCTAAGCTCCAATTCACTCGACCACGCCGGAAAACAAAGCGTGGACCCAAGAATTTGGAGCCCTAACAGAGGCTGCCAACGAATATTGTCGCGTGATTAGTTTTGGTCGTATTTGACAAATTTCGGCAGTGCTAACGCTTGTTTCGTCTGCACCGATCTTGGAGGTGAGGTCAGTTATGCTAATACTGCAAGTGATGTACAGGGTGTCGAACCGGAACCGGAACCGAACCGAAAACCGGAACCGAACCCGAATTTTTGCCCGGAACCGGAACTGAACCGGAACCGTATTTTTTCCGCCATTTTGGAACTGAACCCGAACCGGAACGAATCGAAGGAACCGTTCCGAACCGGTTCCGGGGCTTCACAAATGTGATTTCTAGTTTTCCAGTTCGGTACCTTACCTTGCGTCTGAAGATATTTTGCCACTCCCCAGACAGAACCATGAAATATTTTGCGTAGTCTGTAGTTCCCAAGGCCCATCATGTTCTCTTCTAATTATTTCCCTCAATTTAATGTAAAGTTGTCCGTATATACTATCAGTTTGCGTTAGGCACTGCCCATCTCTCCCAATTAACTTTTACGTTTAGAATAACTTAAGTTATAACGCATATTACGAGGCAACATATCATGGAATATTCTTCATGGTTTCTCTACATGGTGTTTAAAATCGCGTAAAGTTTTTAATGTCTTGTTAATTCGCATGCATCCCTGTCCGCTTGTGAAGGCCTTCAGGGACACCATCAGCAATACATCCATATCTTCCACTTATAGTTTGAATGGGCAGTTATATACAAACAGCACTGAGACACAAACACTCGCAGTTCTCAAAATTAACGTAACTTTTTCTTTTATACAGTGCCGTTGTGTCTTTCAGTTACTGCTATAAGAGAACATGAGATTTTAAAAAATGAGGAATCCTAATTTCCACTTTTAAAGTATATTTGATAGCATTTTTATGTTATCTCGAATCTGCTTAACCTTAAACTTAAGAGGTGAACGGATTGAAGTCGATTAGTGCGGGTTAGCGGGTAGACTCGCCACACCCCCTCGCCACATCGCCTCGCCACACCCCCTGTTTCCTGGACCACGTGTGGCTTTCGTGACGAAGTGGATCCTTTAAAAGAACGCTCCGTCCACCTCAGCATCACTTGGCAGCGGAGGCAGGGAACAGAACGGTCGCCTGATAGTCGCCTTCCTATTTCACAGGTTTGAATATTCTGCAGTAATCTTTGTTCGCTTACTCAGTGACTTTTTCTGTTGCCTCTGGTGCCAACCACCCAGTGTCATTGCTATTGTGTGCTTTTGTGTATAATCCCGCATTGCTTTGGTCATGAAAACTGACATTGCTGACCTAAGACGCGAGATCGCTGATCTTAAGCGTGAATTTCGAAAAGAAGTAAGGGAAATGCAGAAAAGCTACGAGGAAATTAAAAAAGAATATGAAACCACTAGGAAAGAAAATGTGGAAATGCAAAAAGCCTGCCATTTCTTCAACAAAAGCTACCAGGAAATGAAAGAAGAATGCGAAACTACAAGAAAAGAAAACGCAGCTTTGAAAGTTTCAAGTTCGACGTTGTCATGATAACGGAAACCTGGTGTACGAGTGACAAAGTGCTGCGCCTTTCGGACTTCAACACGTTCTTTCTAAATAGGTCCCACGGCGAGATGGGGGTGTGTTACAGCTCGTGTCTACACAGCTTTCTTGTAGTACAATGAACGAATTTCCGACAGTTACGACAGATTATGAAGCTTTAACGGTGCAATGTAAAAATGCTATTTTTGTTGTTGTGTACCGCCCCCCTGATGGACAACTCGAAAATTGTTTCGCATTTTTAGAAGACCTCCATTTTGTTTCGTCTTATGGTTTACAAATAACTATTGGTGGGGACTTTAACATTAACATATTATAGGCAAGCGCACATTCGCGTGGTCTAGAGCTCCTTTTCGGTTATTTCGGCTGCATGAACGTGATCAAAAAACCGACTCGTATGGGCCGTCTTTCATAAAGTCTTATTGATGTATTTATAACCAGTGATACAAGTAGCAGTACCATGTCCGGTGTGACTGGTGTACATATAGGTGACCATTTACCTATATATATGTTCTCAATGCACATAGAAATACTAAGATGTAAGCAATGCCCCGAATCTTTCGCTTTTCACGATATTAATCAGAATACTTTGACTACTTTTCGTCAGAAAATTCCCTCTATTTGGTGGAACCCTTTACTTCTGTGCACCTCTGCAGATGATGCCTACGATACTTTTCTAGAATCATATAAAGATGCATATAAAAAGTATTTTCCTCTTAAGATGGTCAAGAAAAATAAGAATATAAGGAAACCATGGATTACAGACGAATGTCTGAAGATGATCCGTAAAAAAAGATATATTTTACCATAAGTTTGTAAAAACAAAGAACACGGACGATTTTGTAGCCTTTCAAAAGTACCGAAACTTTGTGACAAAGTTCTTACGCTATACTAAAAAAATGTACTTCGAACATGTGTTTTCTGAGGCTTCCTCCCGGCGGGATGTCATGTGGCGGGAATTGAATAAACTTTTGCACCCACTTAACCCCCGTACGACGACTTTGAATTGACAGTAGATAATAAACCACTCAAGGGTCAAGAACGGGCAACCAAGTTTAATCACTATTTAACGAATCTTATGCAATGCTCCCACAATTAAAGCGCTATGAGCTTCCTAAAGGATTCTAACCCCCACACAGCCTTTTTTTCTCAGGTAACGCCTCAGGAAATATGGTCGATTTTCTTGTCACTAAAAAATAGCAAGGCCATAGACATCGATAGGCTTCAGATTCGGCCTATTAAGCTTGTACTGGACCTTCTTGTATCGCCGCTTAGCCATATATATAACTTATGCCTTACTACTGGTGTTTTTCCAAAAAAGATGCAGCAAGCTAAGGTCACGCTACTGTTTAAATCCGGGGCAAAACTAATTTTTCCAATTATAGACCGGTTTCTGTACTTCCAGTTATTTTAAAAGGCTAGAAAAAGTAATCGCGAAACACCTTGTGTCCTTCTGTGACAAACACTCTATTATATCATCAAAACAGTTCGGTTTTTGTAAGCATATGCCAACGAATTAGCTTTACTAACGCAAAAAGCATGAATAATCCAGGGATTTGAAGAAAAGAAGGTAACTTTAGTTATATTTATAGACTTTTTCAAAGGATTTGATAGAATTAGTCATTTAACATTGCTTTAAAAATTACAACATTATGGGTTCCGGGGGCTTTACTCTTTTGCAATCTTATTTAAGTAACCGGCAACAGGTCGTAGCAGTAAAGGAACACAACTCTTCTTCACAAGAAGTAAGGGCTGGAGTTCCGCAAGGCAGTCTTCTAGGGCCAATCCTGATCAATATTTATATGAATGATATCGTAGAAATTACTGACATTGCACATTTTATTATTTACGCAGATGATACCAACATTTTCTTTCAATCGTGTGATACTACTCAGCTTTTGCATTTAGCAAATATAACCCTCCGGAAGCTTCACAAATGGGCTAAAGCATACTCGTTAAAAATAAATACTAAGAAAACTAAAGCGGTGTTATTTTCACCAGCTCAAAGATCTGTTGACAGAAACCTCAGTTTGTACATCGGATCTGAAAAGATTTGTATAGTTAGTGAAATAAAAACTTTAGGCATTGTTTTTTAAGAACATTTAAAATGAGATGCCCATGTCTATCACGTCTGCACTAATTTATCTCGAGCGTGTGGGGTGCTTTGTAGGTTACGGCCTGTGGTTACATCAAATATTAAACTTATTCTGTATCATGCTATATTGACAGCTCACATCAATTACTGCAGCCTCGTATGGTTAACCAGTTCAGCAAAAAATATTAATAAGCTGCATTTATTTCAGCAAAAGGCCACTCGACATATCGCAACTATACCATATGACTCTCACACCAACGAACTATTTCTGCAGTATAATTTGCTTCCTGTCCACTGTATCTACAACTTTAATCTTCTAACAAAGTATAAAAATAGCTTGCAACACAACTGTGCAGCGTATCTAAGTCTATGTAGTTTAAGAAAACCGTTGGACGTACCGTACGAAATTAGGGGAAGGAGTACATGGTTCGCGCCGTTTTCAAGAACGAATTAGGACAATGAATGGTTGCAATCCCGAACTGCCCGCCTTTTAAATAACCTAGCCGAGAGTGGCATAGCTATAAATACAATTTCTAAGTGAGACTTAAGGAAACGTTTACTGCTGAACATAGAATATTTTTAACTGACAATCTATTAAGCGTTGTCTCTCGTGGCAACCTTGGTTTAGCCAAAATTACTTGTAATATTTTTCAAGCGTTTTATTGGCATTGTCTTGATTCCCTGCAAACTTTAGCATCTAAAAAGTACCGTACACTGATTTTTGCCAATATTGTTTGTATTTATTTATGTGGATACTTCTGTAGTGCAGACTTTGATGAGTGTATGCATACCTGTATATAACATGACTTTTTCTTCAAGTTTTGTCTTTTGCTTTTTTTGTGTCTACACAGGTTCCGTACATATCCAATATTTCTCTTTTTATGCACCTGTGTACCCTGTTTTGGTTTGTAACCTTTATATGTATGTATGTACCTATGAGTGCCTATATGCGTGTATGTATATCATTTAATAAGTATCTTTTACAAACTGTGAGCTATAGTGCGTTTTAATGCTTTCTTTTATGTTTGTATGTAATATCGACATGTTAAGGCGAGATTTATTTTCTTAGGATTATTTCCTGTTCGTATGCTTTAAACTCCTGTTTCTGCTCTGCCACGCCAACCGTAAGGTGCAAACACCTCGTCAAGCTGCAGTTTTGCAGCTTTTTGTGTTTGTCCTCGCATTTCTATGTACGAAATGCTCAATAAAGTTGAAGTTGAAGTTGAAATTAGTTAGGTGAGTGAATGAGCTAATGTGAATTATTGGGACTGGTGTGTTGATTAATTTTGATTAAAAGAATTAGCGGGTCAGTTAAGGCGGATTCGACGGTCAGACCAAACATGATATATTTGGAGTCCTTGGCATTTGGAAATTTTGCAGCGTTCTCCTTCTCGACCAATCAGGAAATTTTGTCACGCACAAAGTAGCCGCAAAGTTATGTGAAGACCGCCTGAATGCTATAAAAGGTCTTTCTTTATGCCCGTATGGCGAGTTCTTCGCTGCACCACAGTGCTGAATGTATCAATATGTAACCACTCCTGCCTTGGCTGCCAACAGGTGGCTGGCAGTATATAACAAATAAATAAAATTATGTTGTTGCTGTATTAAAATTGACATCTCGGACTAAAGTTACTAACTAATTGCCTAATGCATATTGTATATTCATCAAAGAGTTTTCAAAACGTGTGTATATATGAGGGGAGACAGTTGGAAAGAAACTAAACTGCAAGAAAAAAAGGGAGGGACGATCAACTGGATTGATGCAAGAGCCACCCGATAGCATTCTTCAGTACCTTCTCTTTGTGTTACCGTTCTGCGGCCTCCCACAGGTGTAGCATCTCAACCGCCGAACACAGCCCCCTCTAAGCTGAGGAAGCGGCGATAGCACATGAGCTTAGCCAAAGCGGCGTCAAAACTCTCATAACAGACCCTTAGCAGGCGTGGCCCAACTTTGCCAACGGTCGATTGCATGTTACAACACTTCCGATGTTCAACCAGAGACCACCAACGAGACCAGTCACGATTGTATGGGCGCCAGCTCATACTGGCATCCACGGCAAACAAGATCACCAACCTCGTGGTTCGAGATTTGACTCGCTTAGCCGGCGCTGATGAAGCCCGACCCGAGTGCATGCATCCTGCAGTCACAGACCAAGCAGTTACTCAGCACTCTGGCCTCTTCCATAGAACGTACTCCTCCCCGCACAAATCGCTACCGATTAACTGCAGGAAACATTACTCCGCACCCTGTGGGTATACACCTTCCCACACAACGCCAGACTTCACCTCTTTGACGGGACACAACTCTCTCCATTGCGTTGATTCTGTGGAGAGCCTGGGAACCTCATACACATAGTAGGCGGCTGCGACTAGTGTGCCGTAGATCCATCCAACCTTCACCTTTCCATAGAGAATTGGGAGACAGCCATGGCCAGCTTCGCCCTGGAAGATCAGTTGTTCTTGATGGAAACGGCTGTCGATTCGGCCCCCTCGAATGAGGACGCCTCTCTTAAACATTGCCTCGATTGAATTAAACTTCATTTTCTCTCTCTCTCTACAAGTGATCATTACTGCTGCTTGTGACTTCACTTGGCTATCATCTTTCCTAGAGCCCAATCGCTGTCACCAGTCGCTGAAGGGCCATTAGCAAGTTCCTATCTCCAGTGGTTCCCTATCCAATGTCGTCCTATACCAGCCGTCTAATGAGTCTTTAGAGCCATTCTTTCTTTCTAACAGCTGTGTTAGCAGATAAAAGATGAGCAGTAGAAAATTTTTCTAAATACCACCTGCCACGCTTGGCAGTCGGCGCCACATACTCGTCACACTACCATAGAAAACATTTTGCGGGTACAGTTAAAGGAGCTCTTCAACACCTCAGATAATTTAACAACGTAGGGGTACGAGCTAGTTGGTACTCCATCTAAACACCGTAGAGCGCAGTAGGCAAGACAAGGGACGTCCGTGTCCCCCTTCGTCCCTTGTCTTGCCTACTGCGCTCTACGGTGTTTAGACCTCAGATAAACTCGCCGCGGTGGCTCATTGGCTAAGGCGTACGGCGCTGATGAGCACACAGACGCGGTTGAGATTCCCGGTAGCGGCGGCCGCTTTTCTGATGAAAGCGAAAAGCGAAAACGTCCGTGTGTCCGAAATTTCGTGGCACGTAAAGATCCCCAGGTGGTCAAAATTAATCCGAAGCCCTCCACTATGGCGCGCCTTGTCGTCGGCGTTGCGACGGCGCGTTAAACCCAACAGTAAATAAATAAATAAATAAATAAATAAATAAATAAATAAATAAATAAAAAGCAGTAAATAAATAAATAAACACTTTCGAAAACGCTTTCAATCTTCTTCGCATCTGGAAGAACTGCGAAAACTATAGCTATTGCCAGCACAGAGTAACAGTGCGTGATTTGCTCATCGCTGTGGATACACCTTCCGTTTGTGCTTCGCTTTTGTGGCTTTTTTTAGATGGCTATCAAATGCGTTCTCTTCTGCAACTTAAGGAAAGCCGGCCAACAGCCGCTACACCGCTGTAATGACGTCATTCAGCGGTCGAAGAACGCGAAGACCGGGAAGGAGAGAAAAATATTTTGAGCAAGTTTCTATGTTATCTGACGAGGAGAGAACAGTAATTTTTGGCTGAGGCACATTGCGACCCCATAGTATAATGCGTTGGTTGACCACTTTCTGCAAGCACTCAAGATTTAGACAAAAGTTGAAAAACGTGTTGCAGGGTCGCTTTAGTTTGGCGAAGACAAAATATTTGGGCAAATAAACCTTCATTATAAATTTGTTGTTATGCCGATTTGATAAGGAAACGAAAAACGAGCACAAAAAATTAACATAAAAAAGACGCCTACTTTTTTTTTCTTCGAACCCGTTTGAACCCGTTTGAACCGGTTCGAACGGGTTCGAACCGGTTCGAACCGGAACGGAATGGTGCTCTGGAACTGAACCCGAACCGAACCCGAAAGGCTTGAACCCGAACCCGAACCGAACCCGAAAAAATTCCGGTTCGACACCCTGGTGATGTAACTAAAGCTCCCTTATTTAAGCCAAGAAAAGCTATCGCGCTTCATCGTTCCCCCTATGCAAGCTACGGTAGCCACGAATGAAATTGACTGATTGATTGATTGATTGATTGATTGATTGATTGATTGATTGATTGATTGATTGATTGATTGATTGATTGATTGATTGATTGATTGATTGATTGATTGATTGATTGATTGATTGATTGTGGGGTTTAACGCGCCGACGCAACGCAGGCGATGAGGCGCGCCGTAGTGGAGGGTTCCGGATTAATTTTGACCACCTGGGGATCTTTAACCTGCGCCGAAATCTCGTACACACGGGCATTTTGGCTTTTCGCCTCCATCAGAAAAGCGGCCGCCGCTGCCGGGAATCGAACCCGCGACCACGTGCTCAGCAGCGCAACGCCTTAGCCACTGAGCCACCGTGGCGGGTGCCGCGAATAAAATTGAATGCACCGCTAGATTTCTGGCGTTGATCAACTTTGTTCGTTACGCAGCGATCTTGCAGACAAGCCCATCATGCTAACACTACAAGCGATGTAGCCAGGGCTCCCGTATTTACCTCGCAAAAAGCTCTGCCAAACCCCCGTCTCCCCGATGAAAGCCAAGCTAGCCACGGAGGAATGCACACTTTCGAACAGAAATGGCTTCTAATTTTCCTCAAGGCACCAAAATATCGCACGTTAAAAAAAATGATTGTTTTCTGCGAACGCAATGACCCCAAACCGGGAGATGGACATATAATGCGGACTATGTCGCCTGCTTTCGAATGCTTTCTGGCGCTGCGTCGACGCTGATATCCGGCGAGCAGCCTAGACATCGGCGTAGCTACATAGGAGCAGTGGGAGAGTGAACTTGCCAGCTCGGACGTAACTAAGCAGCTTTGGCTCGCTGAAAGGGCGAAGGTGGCAGGCCGCACCAACGGAGTCCTCCACTGAGGACCCCGCCCACTTCGAATCTCGATCTACCTGTTTAATAAAGTTTTCTCCTTCTCCTCCTTCTCCCGCGTCAGCTCACGTCGCCGTGCATTTTGCGACGCCGTCAACGCGGGGCGATGTCGACGCGCGAAAGCGCCCAAATACGCTGCAAGTGGTTGTGGCCTCAGCACAAACCGTAAAATTACGGCGCCCACAAAACCCACGGCAGCTGTATTTCCACCGCAGACCCAAAAATTGCCTTAAATGTCGTAATCTAGATTGTCGGTACAATTACTGCTTGCTTTAAAAAATACCCACGCTCAAGCGTTTCTTGTATATAATTGGCAAGTAATACCTGTATTTCCCAATAACTTGACCATCTATTTCGCAATGCGTTTTTATCAAGGTGGGTGTCTTTCAGGAACTAGCTTTGTACTCGGACGACCACGAGACAGGAAGTCGCTGCGCGGCGAGTCCGATCGTCCGACAGTTAGTATTAACTGCACTCCGTATCGATACGCGTGCTACAGGCCGGTGACGGCACGGGTGTGCACGCCTCCAACTTTCGTTATTTCAGTGATTTGACTACAATGGATTTATCTACCGGATGAAGAAATACTGCCAAGTAGTGGAGGTAAGTGAGTACTAGTTGACCTTGTTTTCTTGTCATATGTATTTAACGTAGCAGAGTTGCTCTCGAACTTCGGTACGCGTAAGCGGTTAGCCTTAACGAGTGAGCGGCGAGCCCTGACGGACTCGCTTTGTGCGTTGCGGAGATTTGTCAGTAGACCTTTGTACATGGCTGCTGCGTTTGTAAACAGAATCAATTCTCTCGCATTTTCTAGCCGTGTGATTGGTGAAGTGTTTGTGTTCTGTCCTGTTTTGCTAGGCGAATGTTTTGATATGAAATACAATAAGGGAAGCTGGAGAGTGCAAATATAAGTGCGTGTGCGAATGTAAGCCTGTATGCATTACACGCACATCGTGTACTTTGAGCGTAATATTGGTTTTTGTTTAGTTTATGCAGATGCCGTTTTTTTTCGTCATAATTATTTTCGGTTACGACATGGCTTACGAGGCGCAGTTTCCTCTCTAGTGTACTTACTAAGAAACTCTATGCTGCTCATGGGCCAAAGTTTCATGCCTGCAGGACCATGAGAACATACACCACAATTTACTCAGCTTAAGCATACGACATCTTACTCATTGCACCACATAGTTTTGAACAAAATATTCCAAAGTCCATCACATATAGTGATTTCTTAATTATTGTACTGGCATTGGCATCACACAATTCGTGAAAAAAAACAAATTTTTCATATGGCCCTCAACACGCAACACATGTTTCGACACTATGAAGCCCCACATGTTTTAAAACAGTCGAGCTCGCGCTTTGTCTGGTGACTTGCACGACGCGCTGCCATGCGCAGGGATGCCTTTGTTGTGAATTTCTCTGCAACACTACCGTGCTGTCCTGCCACCAGCATCACATGTTTTAAAACAGTAGAGATCAGGCTTGTCCGGTGACTGGCACGGCACGCAGACGTGCGCAGGGAAGACTTTGTTGTGGATTATTCTGCTACACTACCGCGCTGTCCTGGCACCAGCACCACATGTTTTAAAACCGTTGAGATCGAGTTTGTCCAGTGACTGGCACGGCACGGAGCCGTGGGCAGGGATGCGTTCGCTTGGGATTTCTCTGCGACACCACCGCGCGTCCTCCCAGAAGCACCACATGTTTTAAAACAGTAGACCTCGCGCTTCTCTGGTGACTGACACGACGCGCTGCCATGCGCAGAGATGCCTTTGTTGTGGATTTCTCTGCTACACCGCCACGCTGCCCTGCAACCAGACGCTAAAAACAGTGGACCTCGCGCTTGTGCGGAGACTGATGACAGCGTGCTGCCGTGCGCATGGATGTGTTCGCTGGGAATTTCTCTGCTACAACGCCAGGTTTTCCTGGCACAAGCACCACATGTTTTAAAACAGTGGAAATCGCACTTTTCCGGTGACTGGCATGGTGCGCTGCTGTGCACAGGGATGCGTTCACTGGTGATTTCTCTGCTACACAGCTGCGCGGTCCTGTCACCAGCACCACATGTTTTAGGACAGTGGAGCTCGCACTTGACCGGCGAATAGCACGACGCGCTGCCGTGTGCCGGGATGCCTTTAGTGGGAATTTCTCTCCTACACCGCCGAGCAGTCCTGCCACCAGCATTACATGTCTGAAAACGTATGGCATAGGATTATGCCCGATATTTTTTTGAAGCCTATAAAATATGCCCTTGCTTGTAATGTTTCTGGAGTTAGCAAAACCTTTTTACTTTAAAGTGAAATTATCACGCACGAAAATAGCCCACAAAGAAGCACGCATTTGCCTGTTCATTTAACATTATCTGCAACAAAAAAACCACTTCTATTCCCACAGGAAATATTTGCTGTATCTGGGCTGGCACCACTCCACCTCCAATCCTTAGACACCTCCGAAATTTGGACGACCTAACCTGAATAGTTTTTCGTGCCGATGGAACCGCCTATTGCTACCGTTTTCTTTCTGAATAAGTGAATAAATCGAAACTTGTTCATGTTAACGAATATATCAGAACAAAGATTTGCCGTGGTCTTCGCGAAGTTGGAAAGTTAGAAAAACGGCTGCTCCGCTAACTGAAAAATTATCCCATTTTTCATAGAGAACCAAAATACGTGTACTTACTTTTGCACAGTGCTTATATTGCCTGAAATTAAAATTTTATCAAATGTGCATGCCCCTGGTCAAAGTGCAAAATCTCAGTACAGTCGAAACTCATCATAATTAAGTAGTATCAGGGTAGTAAATTAGTTTGTTGTATCCGATATTTATTGTAACAATATAGAAAACAATCCGGTCTGATGATTGGCAATCTGGCTCACGTTAAAATCCGAGATACTAAAACGCATTTCGAACACACTACTAACATGCCATAACCAAGGTAATCGTTTTCTGTCTCCTTATGCATTCCAATCTAACTGGACAACGTGAAATTACAAAAAACCAAATTTCCTTTGATTCAGGCCTGAGTTCTTATTTGACAAATGTTATCTTTGCCAGGCGGCTTTTCCCAGCACTGCAGGACTGAGTTTTCCACAGTGTCACGCACAAAAGGTCTTTTTCGACTGTAGTTTTACACACTCTTCTCTTGCAGTTTATTTTTTGCTTCTTGATGCTATCTTTCGAGGGTCGGCCATCCCGTGAACCAAATATTTCTTCGTTATAGCCGATATCGTTCGCGGCTCTCGCGGTTTGGGTTTCGTTATAAAAAAAGTAAGTGTGACTGAAATAAAGCCTGACCAACCTAAGTTTGTTTTTATTTCGCTATAGCCGATAATAGGATATATCCGTATTTGTTCTAACGATGTTCTACTGTACATGGGTAACTCTGTCCCCCTTCAGTTGTTTGTCTAGCTTTGGAAGCTACCTTGTGCTTTCATACCGATTTTACAATTCAATCCTCGATGGGCCACGAAGTGACAGGTACTGAATAAGTATTCAAAAAGGTATAGACGCGTAAATACCCATCAAAAACAGTTTATGATCGATCACCACCCGGTTGTTGTTCATCTCGTAAAAAAGAGCGCATAGCCAAATCGCCGGCTGACCAATGATTACTTTCGATATTATACAAACGACCTGCTCTTTTACTCGCAGTGCCAGGGACTGCTACTGCAGCCAAAATAACTGACGACAGTCTGTTTCATCTCTGTTGATAGCTCCATGAGGTCGTAATAATTACTAACTCCATTTCTTGGGGCAAAATGGAGTCGAAGTTCTTCTGAGGAAACAACACTGAGAAACCCCGCGCTACCACACTAATTTGGAGGCTGCTGCGAGCGTCGCCGGTACGGTCACGACCGCTTGCATTCCGTCACCTACGTCACAACGAGCCGCCTAGAATGGCAGCCTTTTCTTCTAGTTTCGGTTCCGAAAAGGCCAATCTTTACGAGTCGTATGCGTCGTCCGCGTTCCTGTTGGAAACGCCGTGTTTTGCTGTGAGCATTATTATATGTGACCTTTGGCTGACATAATGTTTACATTGGTCAACCTTTCAGCGTGCTTTGCTGTAAAGGCAGACATTGTTTTTATGTTTAAATGGAACCGAAAAGAACTGTAAACTAACATTGTTGATATGTTCTAGTCAAATTAAAGGGGTCCTAAACATGGTTTCAAAGGCTGAGATTTTACGTCTGCAATTGCTGGAGTACTATACAACGAGCGTCCAGCCGCATAACTGCTTTCGAAGTGTTGAGTAGCAGCTGACTTATCGATCATTGAAAAGGCTTCGGAATAAGGCTTGGAGCGTTCACCCTCTCACCACGCCTCTGAAGCACCGTGGCACCTGTTACATCACCGACCAGGTGTTCGACCACCTAGAGAAACAGGGCTGGTTGGCGATGATGATTACGATTGATAGTGGTATTCTTTTTTTAGCGGGGTGATGACGCGTCATCTTACCATAAAAGACCCAAAAAGAAACTTATATACCTATGTTTTACAATCTGCGTTTCATACTACCGCTGCTCTTCGGGCAGGTGCAGAAACCCTATTAGGCACAGAATGCTTATTTTTTTCTGTTACAGGTTGTGATTGTCCTAGGCAATATTCCCTTCTCTGCTTTCCATTCACCGATATTATAATCTTCTTTTCGTGCTTCGACAGCCTTAAAGTTGCTCCCTTTATGCTACCCTTAAATCTTACGGCTTCTGTAAGCCGAATATTTGCTTCTACATTTGGATGGATACCCTCGCATTACAACACTATGTGCCGCATTGTTTCTGTTTCTTTCCCGCAGAAAAAACATACCCCATCATTTTGTGTATACTTCTCTACAAACTCTTACAACGCAAGCAAGCTGCTATAGCCCCTAAAATCAAAACACTGCCTTTGGAATTATCGCAGAAATTTTCTTTTCTCATATCTAAGTTCTCGGCTCTGTACATTTGTTACGAAATTTTAGCTCCAATTTTTTCTTTATTATTATTCGTTTCTATCTGCCTTGCCTCTTTGTGGATAGCTTGGAAGTCTTAAATTCTCCACTGTTCTTTCCATATGTCATCGTTAGCCTTCCAGTTTTCCGTAGATTTTGGAATGTCCAGCATTTTCAAGTATGTGTATTTAATAAATTTAGCTGTCTATTTACGTTGACCCATTGCTCTCAGCCCGTCTCAAAACATACTTTACTCCACGCTTCTCGAACTTCAAATGACGCCTTGGCCATATCTCCCTGCACTGCTTCATTAGTTGTTTCAAAGCAATGCTTTCTACTTCTACCAGCCAACGGTTCTTTCGTGGCGTCTGCGACAAGAAACTCCCAGTACTGCTTGGGAGGCGGAGTGCGCTTTTCACTGACGGAGCGCAGTGTAGATTGCGTGGCCATAGGATCATATTACCCAGCGTTGCCGTGCTCACCCCGGCGGACGCGTCGGCGGGACCCTTCCGTCACCTTTGTCGTCAGCTTTAGCGAAGGTGTTGGGACTATTTTGGCGAAGTTTCGCCTCCATTGCACCCTCAACTGCACATAAATTCATTAACTTGTTCGATAGCACTTCCTGGGTAATCCAGACCCGTCGGAATTAATTGGTCGTACGGCAAAGATACGCTAATGATTGGTTTGCAGGGCGGGAAAACAAAATGTACAAACCACGTACATACGTCTGGCTGCTAGAGAAACACTACCTTTAGCGCACAGCGTTCCACGAATTGGACTCCGTTTTCTGAATTAGTGACTACTGATTTGGGTGAATTTTAAGAGGTATAACAAAAGGCGAAAGCAGCAACTATTTCTCATATTATGAAGCTAATAAGTTTCAATCTGTATAAATGGGAACAACTAAGCTCACATGGCGTATTGTTTCATGTCTGTACTTGTGTAGCGCGGTGGTGTAGCCCCTAGCTAGCACATCAGGATGGCTAGGTCCCGCTGTCTCAGCCTTCCACACATGCTTCCCTCCGTTTTCTTACTTCGGACGCACGCCTGGGCTAGAGCGGCGGCGTCCACCCCTCGAGCCCGGCCCTAGCCGACGCTGCTTCGTTCGGAACGGCGCTCCCGCAAATCCCAGGTAACATCTGGCTGAATCTCTGGTTTCACTTTTTTTTAGAGCCACGCGTCACAATTGAAGTGTCGTCGCAAGAGCAAGTGTTGTGAGCGTAGTTTACGGCTTTGCCTTCCAGCCAGCTTGACGGCATGGATTGGAGCCATGTTTTTTTACGCGCTCCCACCAACCTTTTCTTATTTCCTCCAAGCGCTGCCAGAGGGTCTGATTTTAAGAAATATACTTGATTCGCAAATGTGAGACCCGAAACCGTTACTCCTTTCCACATTCTTCCTACTACTTCAAATTTAGTATACCCTCACGGAGCTGTATGCTTCATGTTAGAGAACAGCGTGAACTAACAGGGACACAAATAAGAAAGATGTGAACAAGACAAGCGCTTGTGTCCCTGTTGTGTCTCTGTTCGCGCTGTTCCACAAAATGCAAGTACACCAACTAGACCAACTGGCCACCCTGCTCTTCTTTCTTATTTGTGTCCTTGTTGGCGCTGTTCCACAAGATTGAAGTGCACCAAATAGCCCAACTCGCGACCCTGCTACTGTATTTCATTATAGCTGCGTTTCGCTTTCCCTATACCTTAAGCTACTCGTCGTAAATTCTTCAGTAGTTTTTCCGTTCAGACAAGCAATAGACAAAACTTCAGACATCAGACAATAGACATCAGACAAAACTTCAGGCAAGCAATAGCCCAAGAAATTCATCCTATCTGAAATACTATTCAGCTGCTGCTCACTTGCGTCATCTGTCAGCGGGAGAGAAAGTTGGAACTTCGTCGTCTTCTACGCTGTAGCAGACAACGCTGCGTCATCATCAGTTTGATTAGTACCGACGAATCGGTTCCACGCGCACTCGTTGCACCTGCAGATGGTCCCATTAAAGCCATCATTCTAGCCTGACGTGTGCCTTCTGCTCTCCATTCACGGCTTGGCCGTCGCAGGACCTCGAAATCCATTACACTCCGGTATTTCTTCGGTTTGTATCACCTTATCTCTTTTATGCATAAATCATGCCTTACTTCTAGGACAAAGCAGGTTTATCAGCTGCATTCAAAATGTTTTGCTCTGCTTTTATCCCGTCAAATTTTTTCATACCTACTTCATTTCCGTCTCTTCTCTGGCGCTGCTGGTATCGGTGCAGTCTTCCCTGTCTCTATTTCCCTAAACTCCTCACTAATCACTCGATAGATATGCGCACACGCGTGCTCTCCTTCGAATATTTTCTCCTCATCATCAAGCAAGAACTTTTTATAGATATTGTATCTTGAGCTTAGTAATTTTACATTGTTCTAAAATTTCTTTGATGCTCTTCATCATTCTTTCGTATTTCTGCCACCCATTGTTCGCTTTTCTGCTGCTTGCACCATTTTCTGCACTTCTAGTTTCTTTTTCGGTAGATTAACCATTTTTCCTTTACTACAACCGGTTCCATACCAGTACTTTTTCCTCTCTGTGTCCTCTCTACGCATTTTTTCGTTGGTTATAGCCTATTTTTTTCTTATTCTACCATGTTTTGGGCTCTCTTTTCCCTTTCCACCGGTTTCGTTGCTTGGCTTCATTCATCTTATGCTTTGTGAACACGATCATTTTGTTGTTGATTGATTGATTGATTGTGGGGTTTAACGCGCCGACGCAACGCAGGCGATGAGGCGCGCCGTAGTGGAGGGCTCCGGATTAATTTTGACAACCTGGGGATCTTTAACGTGCGCCGAAATCTCTTACACACGGGCGTTTTTGCTTTTCGCCTCCATCAGAAAAGCGGCCGCCGCGGCCGGGAATCGAACCCGCGACCTTGTGCTCAGCAGCGCAACGCCTTAGCCACTGAGCCACCGCGGCGGGTATCATTTTGTTGTGCTCCCAATATTTGTCTGGGAACATACTGATTTCATTTTCCATCGTATCAGCGATGATCGTTACCTATTTATCCTTCAAATTAGGTCCTCCTGTTTCACCGATTCCAAAATTTGTTCGGGTATTGCCTCCAAAGTGCAAGGTGGCTTCATAAGCTCTCAGTTCCGTTTTCGGCTATCCTCATTTTCCGCAACCTTTCGTATACCGCTTCGGTGACTGGACTAAAGTCTATGCTTGACTGTCTGTTACCGCTTTCCCGCATTATTTGTCCCTCACACTTGTTTTTTGTGTTTACTATTACAAGCCCATTTTCTTGAAATAGATCCGTCACTAGAGAACCGTTGTGATCTGTGTATCGATCAAAATCTTCTATGTGGGCATTCATAGTTCCAATTAACAGTATTTCACCCGAATCTGTGAACTTGTTTATATCTCCTCTCAAACACTTTACCATTTCCTCATTTTTCTCTCCAACCCTGCCTCCAATCCTCAGATACACAACTCCTAACCATAAATATTTCGCCGCTATGGTGCCTCTAACCCATAGATGCTCTTTATAGCTTTCGTGCACCCTCTGAAAGTCGGTGCCTTGTTTGATAAGCAGGCCAACTGCTCCCCTGTCTTCATTTCTGTAGTCCTGTTCCAACCTTCCCAGACATAATTGTCAATGACAGGTAGGGCTTGTAGGTCTGGGATGTGAGTCTCGGCTAAAGCGTACACGTTAATTTCTTAGCGTTGACGTTGAGTTTGAATTTCTGCCAACCTATCAGGCTTTCTGAATCTCTTGATATTTATGTAGCTGGTAAAATATCTATTACATTTGCTTTTAAGTTTCGCTTTGCGCTTACGCGGTCTATTTTTGTCTCTTACAAAACTTTCCCCGCTACTATTTCCATATAAATCCCCTCTGTCTAGGTTCTCAGCTATGTCTGTAGGTTCTTCGGTTAGCTCTACTCCTGGCTGCCTCCCAGCGTTGAGTGTGCATACGTCCCTCGCGTCCCTTTGTCGCCTAGTTTGCCTTGCATAAATCCGCGGGGCCCTCTAAAAAGCTACTGCTCTCCGAACTAAGCGCCACACCACCTTGTTTCCTGGCCTGGGGCTGAAGTAAATCTCCTCCCAAAGAACAGCCTACCTATGTCCAATGATGCCCACTACCCTGTTAACATCTAGCACTTCAAACTCGAGTTTCCATGCCGAGCCTCTTGATCTCGCTGTTAGCAGCGAGTACTGCCCGTTCGCTGCACACACCTTGCTTTGTCACCTCCTGCACGGTGCAGACTACACTGGTCACGTCTATCACTTCAAGCCCGACTTACCTGCCGAGCATATTAATCTTGGTGTTTGCAGCGAGTACTGCCCATTCGGTGTGCACGCCCTGCGTTGTCACCTCCGGCATGGTGCAGACTGCGATGAGCACCTCGGCGGCAGTCACCCACAGAGCGTTTACATGTTTCGTTATCTGCTGGCCAAGTTTTCTCTGCTCTTCCTTCACGACATCGTTAAATTCTACGGCAATCGCCACTAGGTTTCTAGCTTTACTGAAAAACGCCAGCTGCTCCTTCGCATGTGTCATCACCGTCTGCATCGTTTCACTGGGGAAGCACCCAACCTTCATACGCTTATCCCTCTTTATCCTACCCACTATGGCACTGCAGCTCCTCTTCATGTTAGAATATCCTGCTTTGATTACCACGCTATGTTCCACGTGCTGATGTTTACTGGTACTCTGCATATTGACTGGTTTTTTTGCCTATCTTGCAGCCCGTGGGAGTAGATGTCGTCTTTTATATCTTCTGCGCCGTGTGTCAGTTCGGTGCATGCCTCCGCTCCGCCATATGGACTGAGGTGTTCGTCATTTTTTGGCGAAATGAGGAATCTTTTTAGGTTTCTTTCAGCTGTTTTTACCTTCACTGAACCGCTTTCCCTTCGTCGCGTTCGTTACTTAGCGCTGCCTCGAGTTCTGCGACCCGCTTAGCTACCCCGAGGTATTCACCGGTACGCGTTCCAGCCGCGACACCACTAAGCATAAACGACACGTACACCCGAGAATTTTTTTGTCAATATCACGTGGTGGTCGGCCGTTCGATTGATCAGCACCTTACAAAGGAGTGGGGCGGCAAAGACGACGAGAGTGGCCGCATGCGCGGTAAACAGTGGCGGCGGCGGCCATCGTCTGCTAGGCTCTTCGAGAAGCTTAAAACGAAGCACCGAATCGTTTACTTCGCTTATAACACTGCTTTGCCAGCAAGGAACGTCGTGCCAATGCTTCATAAATTGCTTGAAAAACACAAATTTAGAGATTTATTCGGTGAATGTTTACCCGCTTGCATTAGGCACTTTCACTTGCTTTCTTTGCAACTTTTGGGGCTGTTGACAGGAAGTGTAATACCCCAAGAAAAGAAAGCGGGGGCAGCATTCCGCTCTTAGAACAGGCAAACAGACGATGGCCCTCGCAGGCAGTACTTTGTGCGCGTGCGGCAACTCAACCCAAGTTTTTAAATGCAGAGCATTTCTTAGCCTCGCCTGTTCCTGCGTCGGACGGTGTCAACAGTTCCGCGTCCGCAGCAGGTGCGCCTCTCCTTCCCTCCTCTCTCAACAGCAGCTGGCACGCTCATGCGTCGTAGTCAGCCCGTTCGCTCCGTCGCGGTCTCCGTACGGGGGGGAGAGCGCGCTGCTTGCGTACGGGGGGGAGAGCGCGCTGCTTGCGCATGCGCGCTCTCCCCCCCGTACTGCTTTCCTTCTACTGCACACGCTGCAAATATAGCGGCTAGCGGTCGCTCGTGTTTCAGTCACTGCGTTGCTCCTTCCTTCCATGGTTGACGCTCGTGCCCACGTTTACTCGTGTCTGCTACTCCGGCATCACGGAAGAAGCGATGGAAGCAACACTGCCTTCAATCAGTACTGAGGCCCCAATGCTCTGCATTTACTCGTGTTCCCCTCGCGGGAAGGCGTTGGAATTTTTTATGTCCCTTTGTTATAAGGTGCCGATCAATAGAACGGTCGACGACCCCTTATATTGATGAAAAATTGGGAAGCATAGACTGCGCGGTGATTAAAACCGTATACTCGATGCGCGTGGCTGGCGGTGCTTGTTGCACCACTGACGAGCGCTTGGGTAAGCGAGCTGATGCTTAGTGGTATACGGTGAGCTAGATGGCGTTCGTGACGCATGCTGACTGCATCCGTTCGACAGTCCTTCAATGTGCGGTTCCTGGCGGAGCAGTAGTGGCGCTGCATGCCATGGCCTCAGAGATCTGCACCTGTGTGCGGTGCCAAGCTGTTGGAGATAACAGCGCGCGCGTTACGAAGAATGCTCCGAAGCGGTGCGGCATGATAACACATCACGACGCATGCACATTCAAATTCTTCATAACGTGCACGCACCTGTACATGTGCTCCAAAGGGTAAACAAATCGGAACAGCGGGGGCCGGAGTGCGCAAAACTGAATGCCACCGCAATAGATGAAAATGTGCGCCGCAGGTAGCGTGAGTGCGCGGCCACATCCGGCTGGCTCATCTCGATATGCTGACGCTCGCCTTATCGCCGGCTCAAGCGAAGCCGCGCTGCTGTTATCCCTGCGCACCAGGGGTGCTTCCGATGCTTACAAGTTAAAGCTGAAATACCCTTCTTCCCAACCTAGGCATTTAAGGTTGTGAAATAAGCCGATTTGTTTTGAATGAGCTTGCCTCCGATAGGCTCACCTCCCCAATCTTTTTGAGCTTCCATAAAACCATGCAAACACTGCAGACAATACAGGCATTCCTGTACGTTTTAATTCAATCTTCATTTGTTTCCTTGAGGCAAGCATAGTTAATTCCACAGGTGCTGAATGATTGACGAGCGGTTAACCGTCATGGCACCACAAACATACCGGCTGGGTAATCGCGAACCATGGAATGGACGTGCAAAATTGGTTGCATTCCTAACAAAATGGAACCAATATGCGTCTGAAGAGCAGTTTTCGTCTTGCAGCGGGCACAGAGATTCGTGCATAAACCATTGAAAGCACCCCCGGCGACAAGCCGTGACAGCAGCGTTGCTTCGCTTGAGCCAGTGATAAGGCGAGTGTCAGCGTATCGAGATGGCCAAGCAGGGTGTGCCCACGCAATCGCGCTATCTGTGGTGCATCAATTCATAAATCGCGCTGCCATGCAGTTTTGCCCGATCCGGCCACAGCTCTTATGCTCCGTGTAACTTTTAAAGTACTTGTACCTGCCCTTCCGTGTGCTTCGCCGCCAAGCCGCTGAAGCTCCTCTGCACCTATTTGCCGAGGACAGCTGCCCACTGTACCAGCTTTCTGCGTGTGTCCGTCATCTCGGTTGTGAATCCAACATAACGGGGAATAGCTGTGCACGTAAATACTCAGCTTCGGCTGTCCTCCGCCGTCTCTGTCGTTCCGCTGTGCCTAACTGCAGAAACACGGTTTTGGCAGAGCGCACGAAAACACGTCCACACAGGTGAACTGCACACTGCACCGTCGCAGCGATTGGTTCCTCTCAGCGTTACGTCACGCATTTTTTAGCAGACGACGGCCCAGCTCCGCGTACTACAACCGCTAGCGCTCAGCGGGGCTGGTCCGTGGTCGCCCTGCATCGAACTGCTGTGCGGCCGCCCTCTTCTCATCAGCCCTGCTCACGTCGGTATGTCAGTTTTACAATAACGGAAACGAGCGCTGAAAGGCCAGATAGAGGGTTGCAAGCACAACATGCTCTCTCACGACCGTAATTGAAGAATCGCCATCGATGACTAGGGGCGCGCTAACGTTTGTACGTGATGCACTGTCGCAGCGAACTCGTCCCTCCGAGGTCAGAGAAAAGGCTTAGCATCGCCTCAGTTATTCAGACACCGCTTTACGAGGCCGCGCCGACAACGATAAGCAGCGCAATCTTTCACTGCACTATATAACCCACTTTCGCGTATTTAGTAACTCATTTCCAGCAATATTCTCGTGCTGGCGGGCGGTGTCAAGTTTCAGCTCCTGCTGTGTATGCCTTATTATGCACAAACCACACCGTGGGCCAGGTTCAATGAAACGTTGCCGTTTTTCTGTCCTGTGCCCGCAGCGATCCTAACGTTTTGGGGGCTGTGCTACATACGAGCATAAATTAACGTTGATGTTGCATTTCATAGGTATTACCTGGTTACCTGTAACTCCGGAGTTTTTAATATCCGAGATAGCCTAAAAGTTGCAGTTCGAGATCACGAAACTACGAGCGCCACCCAGAGTGGAAAACGGGAACCGCGCCTTGCTTCCTTGTACCGCTAAAAAGTTCCGTTTATTGTCGCGCGCACAGGTATGCTACGTCTCCGGTGTTTTAAGGCCGCGTTTGCCACTTCAGTAAGTTTGTTTAATCGAAACAGACGCACAAATGCATTTGCGGCGTGATCACCAATGATGCTGTGCTGAGTGGCGTCAAAACGTTTCACGCTACGCCGGCATAAAGTTCTTTCGCATCCCAGCCGACAAAAGGTACGATCTGCATGCTGCTCATTTTGTTTTTCTACGCTTGCACGACACAGCAGGATCCGGTTGCAGCAGAAGCTTTATAATTTATTTCAGTGCACACGCGCATTTATTTTTTAGTTCATTCTGGTTGTCTTCGTTGCGCCTTGAATTATACAGGGCCGTCCACTTTAGGTACGAACACGGCGCAGCGTGGCCCCGCTCGGGGGAGCGCCAGCCCACAAGCCGCGGCAGCGAATCGAAGCTAAATGGCGCGTGCGCGCATTGGGGCTTGGACTCGGGGCTTCGTGTCGTCTGCTAGCACGGGAGCGCGCCGTCCTTGCTTTGATGGGAAGCACGCCTAACTCTCGGCATGCTTGTAGCATCTTAGCGCAGCGCGACCGCGTTGCCGGAAAGCGCACTTCGCAGTTTATGCGTACGACTACTGAGCACTTCGTCTTTTCAGGTCCGTGGTCCCAGTTAAATGCATGTCTTGTTGAAGGAATTTCACAACTGGCTTGGTTTGGTTTAGTGAGAGACGCTGTAGAGGAGGGCTACACATAATTTCGGCAACCACGACGTATTTCATACGCTCTGGTATTACGCAGCAGATTGGTGTCTGTGCATTTTTCCTCGGGGGAATTTTCGTCACAGTGTCTGTGTTGTGATCTCCCGACTTTGGTATCGATGGGCGTTGGCATTTTATATATACATATCAATATCCCGCATCGTCGAGATGGTTCAAGCGCTCGCCCAGACAGCGGGTCACGCACTCAGCACAATCGTCCTACTTTCCGGCCGTGTCCTGGACTCCTTCACTCTAGTCTGCAACATTATAATGAATATGACATTGCTTGCGCTGCCTACCTGGCTAATTATTGGGACACAGCGGCTGTTCCCTTTGTTGCCACCTCCTACGTATCCTTCCTGGTACGACCCGCACTTCATCGCAATGGGCCTACGTGAGTAATGAAGCTGTAATCCCCAGTTCCATGCTACAAAATTGTGGAACAGATTCTACGGTCTTGAGGTCCACAGCTTGTGCATTCTTTTCTTTACCATGCTCACACACACTGCCTAGCCAAACGCCACGAACTGAAAAATCACCAATAGGTACAATACGTTTTCAATGTGCTTGATATTGTAAGCAATGCCTCACATACAATAACCCCTTGCTTTGTACACTGAAAATATTCAAATTTCCTTTCTTATTTACGAGATTTGTTGTCGATTTCCACGAGTTTGTTGATCACGTTCGAAGTAGCATCGAGCAGTCTGAGAGCGCCTTCGAGCTAGACTTAGCATATGGCACACCGATCAAACAGAATTTAAGAAAGCTAGCACTTACGCACAATAATTGAATGGCGAAGCTGCTGTAGGCGAGCTTTGAGTACACCGTTATGTTTGAATATCATTGTTTATTTCTATAGTTGACATGCTAGTAATCGTCGTCTAATGCATCATAGATGTCCTCGTCTTCTTCGCGGCGAGTGGTAGATAGAAAGTCATCCTCAGCATTGTATCCTTACACGCTCTTCGTCAACGATTCGAAGCAGTGGTGGTGGTATCTGCAAGCCGTCGCGGGAAGGATTCACACACTCGTAGCCATGTCTCGAATTATCCATAATGCCTTCAAGAGAATCTGGCGGCCACGGTGACCACCCCCGTGCAGGGTGTCTTTCATCTTTAGCATTAGATCCTTAGCAATACCGCAGGAGTTTTTTTATGCGCTGTAGTGGTTGACGATAGCGCTTGAGGATTTCTTTTTTGCTAGAGCCGCTGCACAATCCGAGGAGTCGGCGGTCTCCGCAAGGCAGGCGCTCACGAGATCTTGGCAATTTCTTGCTCTTCGCGGAATGACGGCTTGTTTTATTTTTGAGAAATCCACTGCGCGTGACGGGGACGCTTGGCGGTCCCCGCGAGGCGCGTGTCGACGAACGCTGGGAATTTTCTTAGTATTTTTCTGCAACGGCGAACCAATGGGTAGTAACAAGAGCTCCGATGTTAAAAAAAGCGCGCCGGACAGCATGTCAGGTCATATGGCCATCTGATTGCTAGAGCACACGCAGACAGTAAAGCCTTGTTCCTTGAACCTCTATCTTTTTAGGGTGCGGTAAGGCCTGACAAACACGTCAGGAATTGACCTGGCCCACCACGGTGACTCAGTGGTTAGGGAGCTTGGATATAGGAAGCCGGGAGACAAATTCTCGATTCCTCTAGCAACTACCGCTTTTTAAAAGAGGCGAAATGGAAGAACGCGCATTTGCTGCTCGGTATCAGTGCGCGGTAAAGGGCCTCAGGTGTTTATCCAAAGCCCTTCTCTAGAGCGTCTTTGTAGCAACAGTCGTTTTGTGTGCGTTAAATCGTCAAACCCCAGACAAACAAATCCTGAAATGCCTTCGACAATACTTGCGTTTAACTGGGACGGCGAACCTGAAAAGAAGAAGCGCTCAGTAGTCGTACGAAGAAACTGCACGACGCGTCGCACTCAGAGAAGTGCGCATTACCTCAACGTGGTCGGTGCGCTTAGACGCTACAGGCATGCCGAAAGTTAGGCGTGCTTCCCAGAAAAGCAAGCACCGTGCACTCCAGTGCTGGCACACGACACCAAGCCCCGCCTCCAAGCCCGTATGCGCCTGCGCCGCTTAGCTTCGATGCAGAGCCTCGGCTAGTGCGTTGGCGGAGCACGGCCGTGCTGCAGCGTGTTCCCTCCTAAAGGGGACGGCTCTGTACATGACATCCGCGGCATAGCATATGGAAATAATCCCATGACTACATTAGCTAAACACGTTTCTTCGTACTTGAATTTCTACTTTAATGCGTTTTCATTGTGCGTTTCGCATTTTGTTTAAAGTTAATGCTCGGTATGCAGCAAAATGCATTATGTAACAATATAAACAAGTGCCAACAGAACAGTGTGAGCGGGCGATTTGCGTTCTTTTTATTGCCTATTAATTGCATGCGTTGAAGTTGTTTTCGTAGGATACGTTGTTGTTGGTGGTGTTGTTATTATTAGCAGTAATGTTGTTATCGTTATTATTATTCGCCTATTTATGTTTACAGCTGGAGAAAGGCATCTCATGTAGACTTCTGGTTCAAATGAACATTCCAGAAGTCCATAGTATGTGTTGTTAGCACTATATTAAAAAAATAGTCACTGCATAAATTATTTAAGCATGTGAGTTTTTAATGACGCTATTTTATTTTTTGTCCCTCCATTTGTTTGTTTTCCGTTTTAGATTCACGTGAATCCACGGTATACAACAGAAGGAATTTGTAGCAACAATATGCAAACTAAGCGAAAACTGTGCAGGTTTAAAGTGACTATCACATTTAAAATATTTACAATGGTTATGTATATATATATATATTCTGCTTCAATACCATGTTTTTAGTTTTAGTTTAAAGTACAAATAAATATATTCACAAGAACGCAGTTACAGCTATGCAAGCTGAACCAGTGCTAATAATTTATTACTGGAGTAAATAGTTTTTAATACAGAGTTAGTGCAGGGCCCGAGAAATAACAGAGGAATGCGGAGTGTGTGAGTATACGTGCATGAATAACTGTGTAGAGATCCTTGTGTGGAATGGCTGCTTTTTGTCTGCGGAAGCATATTTTCGATTAGGTGGAAAGGCGGGTCGTTGCCACAGAACATTATGATCACACCTACAGAAGCGTGTATCCGCGTCTCTTAATAATGAATATATATTTACCTTCCCGACTGGTGTTATGACAAGTCTTCTTTGTAGCAAAAACCAAATAAAGAAAGAAAAATTTAAGTATATCAGTTAACGTTGTTTTGGAATACAGATGCCATTTCTCACTCAAAACAATGTTACGTGCAGCTGAAAGCAGAAATAAAGCTGGTATTCATTCTAACCCAGATACTACAGATGTGCACGTTGATGTTCCAGATCTCGCATTTGGCTCCAGTATGCGAGAAGGAAAGACATGGCTCATTTATCACCTCGTCAGATCTACAGCAGCAAGCGGCTGTGCTCTGCCCATTTCACCACCAGAGGCTACGCGAAACATGGGCAGAGAAGGCACTGCACACCTTTGTATGCGGCAATTTTCCGTACGCCTTTGTATGCGACTGAAAGTGTAAAATGCCCAAGTTGTGTTTTTACGGCCCAAATGATACATTAGGCAATAAAACATTAAAAAAAACTCTGCTCTTTACTATTTTTTAGTCTGTGTGCACTAGTAACCCAAATCAATGCCGTACTTAGGATAAGTGGTGCAAAAATAAGTGGATGCGCAAAACTTCATCAATCATAACGGCACAATTGCCCTCTTGATCATGTGGCGGGTTGCGCAACAGGACGTAGGTCGCGCTCGCGCAAGGCTGAATGTCATCCAATCGCTCAATCTATCTTGCTCGTGCATCCCGATTGAACTTGGCGCTATATAGGCCCCTTCCCCCCTGGCGCTTGGCTTTCATTTCTTATCGAGATGGTGTCTCCCAGTGAGTGTCTGCAACGCCCTACCATGTTTTTTGTGTCGCCCCCACACACCAAGGGTTTGTCAGGCGCTGGGAGCGAATATTGCTCCCCATGCCGGGTATAGGAAGTTTCAGTCCCCGGACAGGGCTCCTTGCCGCCGCCGCTCGTGTAGCGGCGTTTCCGCCTGCAGAGGCGCTTTGGATTTTTCGGCGTTATTCATACCTTGTGAGTGGCGCACTATATCTACAAACTCAGCTGAGCTCGTGTGACGGATGGGGACCATGGTCATTCGTCCTCACTGAAATACACCGTGCCGCTCGCCGTAACCACGCTTCCCCCTGATCCGAAAAGGTTGATTGGCTACAATATTGAAAGGGGCCCACCAATAGCGGCGCCATACAAGTAGCAACCTCCATTCCCTTGTTTTCAAACCCTCCGGTTCCTAACGGTGACTACGTGCTTTCGCTCGTTGTGGAAGTGTTGCTGTCGCGCGAAGTGGTCGCACCACGTACTGTTGTGACATTTGTGGATAGCAGCATTCACCAACCAATCCTCAACTTTGGATCATGCCCTCAATTTTTACCGAAGTGTATATCTCTGGCTACACTTCGGCCGAAAGATGAACACCAAGTTTTAGCTTTCTGCGTGGACCGGCCCCGAAATTCCCATCCCCAAAACACTTCAATTCCTTCTGTCGAGGATTTCGGCAAAAAGATCGCATTCGATCTTCCCGCAGACAAACCTGCCGATCTACGCCATCTTTTGAGCACCTACAGAGACATTTTCGACTTCGATAATCGTTCTTCGGGTCAGACCAGGGCTGTTCAACATCGTATCAACACCGGTGATGTCAACCCTGTGCACAGCCGTAGATACTATGTGTCCCATGCTGAACGACTGGTCATTCAGCAGGAAGTCCAAAACATGCTTCGCAAGAACATCATCGAACCTTCGTCGAGCCCCTGGGCTTCGGCTGTCGTTTTAGTCAAAAAGAAAGATGGCAGCTGGCGCTTCTGCGTATATTACCTAGGCTTTAACCAAATCACCAAGGACGACGTTTATGCAATGCCGCGCATTGAAGACGCACTGGACTGAGTGCATGGCGCCAAACATGTTTCAGTTATAGACCTCTGGTCTGGATATTGGCAAATTTCTGTTGATGAATTCGACTGCGAAAAAACGGCGTTTGTTACACCCGACAGCCCCTACCAGTTTAAGGTAATGCCATTTGGCCTATGTACCATCCCTGCCACCTTTCAGAGGATGGTGGACTCCCTACTCCATGGGTTCAAGTGGTCGACGTGCCTGTGACGGTCGGACATCGCCACTGACTGCCGCGTACAACCAATGCGCACGCAGAAACGTGTTCCCATGTAGAAGCGGACGGCAGACACTTCGCGTGGCACGAAGAAAGGCCAAGCCCGCGCGGAATGTGCGGAAGCGAGCGCGGAAGAATGCTAATCCGCAGAAGAATGTTAATCCCCGAGGGCTTGCGGGGTGACGCGCCCACGCGTAGAGCGATGACCCGCCGGTTCTCCAACGAGCTCGTCCTTACCCCCCCTGTGCGTAACCCAAGGAGGGTATAAGAAAGCGAGCGAACTAAGCCCGGGGGCTCTTTTCCCGACTGGACATCATCTGGCCGGGCCTAACGAGGAAGCCGCCCGTAGGAGTAATCGGATCGCGCGCTCCCCCCTTCAACCCGGGACCAGCCAGCCAGCGGTCACCTCTCGGGTCCACGTCCACGATCTGCCAGGAGCACGGACCGCCTACGCCGACCGGCACGAGAATTCCGGCCCCCCCCTCCCCCCCCCCCCCCCCCCCCGAACGGCCCTGCTCGAGCACGTGCACACTGCAGCGCCGCACCGGAACGACTTCTCGGCCCCACGACCCAGCGCCAGCCGCCCTACAGGGTCCCAGCCTCTCAACGGGTAAGCGCACCGGAACCAGCGCTAACTATTGTTAATTAAATTGTACCTTTGAACCTGCGTTGTCTCTTTGCCCCTCAACTCTGCGTGGACCCACCTAGTTGGTAGAGTGACGCCATCTCCCCTCCGGGGAGCGTCACATGCCTATGCTACCTAGTTGATGTGATTTTTTTCCCCTACATTCGACACCCACCTCAAGAGGCTTTCGGCAATCTTGGAAGTGTTCCGACGTGCAGACCTTCAGGTAAACTTCAAAAAATGTTACTTTGGTCACCGCCAAATTAAGCTTCTTGGACACCTTGTCAACGCCAACGGCGTTCAACACGACCCCGATAATGTTCGCGCTGAGCGGAGCTTAGCAAAACCACAGTCGTGAAAAGATATCCGCAGCGTTTTTGGCCTCTGTTCCTAGTTTCGCCGCTTCCTTGAGAATTTTGCCGACATTGCCAGTCCTGTGACAGACATTCTTAAAAATAATGTCACGTACGCATGGGGCCCCAAACAAGATGAAGACTTCGGCACGCTTATCACTCTGCTTACGTAGCCACCCGTCTCAGGCCACTTTGATCCATCGGCACCAACCGAAGTCCGCACCGACGCAAGCGGCCATGGTATAGGAGAGGTTTTGGCACAACAGGCCGGTCAGAAGCGCATTATCGTCTACGCCAGCCGTCTCCTCTTTCCAGCCTAGCGCAATTACTCCATCAAGGAACGGGAGTGTCTTGGGCTTGTCTGGGCTGTCGCCAAATTCCGCCTAAACCTTTATGGTAGGCCCTTTAGTGTTATTAAAGACCACCACGCTCTCTGCTGGCTTTCGCATTTGATAGATCCCACGGGCAGGCTTAGTGGATGAGCTCTCCGCCTTGAAGCATACACTTTCTCGGTGCTCTGCAGATCTGGCCGCCTACACCAGGGCACCGACAGCCTATCACGGAATCCTGTGGACCATCCAGACCTCAGCGGAGCAATTTCTGATGTCTCCCTTTTTGCAATCTCCGACCTCCTGAACATTGCTGAAGTACAGCGCCGTGACGCAACATTACGTCTAATCTTCGACGGTCTCGAATGCGCAACACCTGACCATTTTCTACGTGCCTATGCAATTCGTGATGGTACCCTCTATCGTAGCAACTTCCTCGCCGATGGTCCCGAATTGCTCCTAGTTAAACCTGAACACTTGCGTGAGGCCATCTTGCACCAGCTTCACGATGTCCCCACTGCTGGCCATCTCGGAATAACCAGCATGTGCGACCATGTGCGACGTCGCTTCTTTTGGCCCGGCCTACACACATCCGTGCGACGATACGTCACCTCCTGCGGCCTCTGCCAATGGCAGAAAACACCGACCACGTTCCCACCGCTCAGCTTCAGCCTATTGATATTCCCCTTGAGCCATATTTCCGGGATGGTTTGGACTTACTGGGCCCTTTTCCTCTATCCAAGTACGGAAACAAGTGAATGGCCGTCGCGACGGTCTATTAAACACGTTTTGCAATCACCCGTGCCTTGCCTACGCGTTGGGCTACTAATGTGGCCGAATTTCGCCATGCCAACGTCATTCTGCCCTACGGAGCTCCCCGTCAATTGCTCACCAATCGTGGCAGATACTTTTTATCCAAAGTTGTTGACGACCTTCTGCGCTCCTGCTCTACTTAGCGCACATTTTCCACAGTATATCATCCTTAAACAAACGAACACACCGAACGCCTCAACCGGACCCTTACGGACATGCTCTCTGCCTATGTCTCAGCGGACCACCACCGTTGGGACGTCGACTTCCCTACATTACATTCTCCTACAATTCTTCGCGTGACTCACCATGGCATTTTCCCCTTTCTACCTTCTTTACGACCGTGTGCCTGCTTTGCCCCTGGACACCTTACCGACCCCTTCTGCCCCCTTTCCAACCGAATACACTCACGATGTGATCACCCGAGCTACTTTTGCATGGCAGATTTCCCGCAACCGTCTTCACGCGTCAGAAGCCTCTCAGAAGCACAGATATTACCAGCGCCACCGGCCAGTACACTTCTCTCCGGCATCATTGGTCCTTCCCTGTGCACCATCCCGTCGCGTGAGACTTTCAGAAAAATTGCTTGCACCTTATACCGTTCCTTACCATGTTCTCCGCCCGGTTACGGATATTACATATGAGATCATACGAGATCACCCCTGTCCTCCGTTCACCTTCTGGGAGAACCCCGCCTACTAACATTGTGCATGTGTCCCGCCTTAAGCCATACGGTGCGCCTACGTCGACTGCAAGTTAGCGTCATGACGACGCTTTTGCAGCGGGGAGTAATGCTACAAGGCATGGTTAAATTGTTGGCAAGCAGGACCCATAATATAAGGTGGACAATCTACGTGACTCACTGCGATCATCATCACTTGACCCTGTCATTATCACTGATCTTCACTTAGTTGCTGGATGGCACTTCGCCGCTGTCGCCGCCGGGCGCGCGCACGGCCACCGGACGTTCAACGGCTCGTCCCGGAAGTCAGGCGTCTGCTAGGCTTTTCAACCGCTGATAAGCGCCCCAATTGGCGCATTTTGGCATTTTGTTCTCACTTTCCTGCATTTTGGCTATACACATCGTGTTCAGATCGCAACTTATACTATACCGAAATATGCGACGTAATATGAAGCAGAATTTAATTGCAAAGGAGAACGAAGATGTCACTGGGGTCGTGGTTTGAGAGGAGACGACGCAGCTCCAATGGGATTTATGCTAGAAATTTATACTACGGATTTATGCTTGAAAGAAAACAACGTGGGCACGGCGTCAGGCTGTAGCCGAGTTCGTGCGCCCGTTCTCTCAAAACAGTTGTCAGTAAAGTGGTCACTGCAGAGCCTGCTGCCTGGAGATGGAGCCCATTTGTCCTTTCCTAATACCCTGGTTACACGGGCACAGTTAACCACGCTTAAGCGAACCGCGGTTAGACAAAACCGCAGTTTGCTGCGTTACACGACTGCGGAAAAGCCGTGCTAAATTTGTATATTCCGCGCGTCGTCTGCCAGAAATGGATATAGCAGGCAATCTTGAAGCGTTTTCAGCAATTGGAAACGATCGGCGCGCGATTCGGCCGTGCCTGCAACCACGCCGGCGCGCCTGCCCGCACGGCACTGCTTGCGGCCCGAACCGGCCCAGACCACGGCAGCAACAGCTTATCGCATCGCCGCTCTTCGAAATCAATATGATCGCGGAAAAGAACTTCCGCATGCGAGAAAATGGATGTTAGTGCGGTGAAAAATTGTGCTATGAAATGTAATTCGCAGTTGTAGAGATAGCGGTGGTCAAATATCTGCCGCGATGCTAAGCTGAAAGTTCCCAACACCGAACAGACCTAAGCAAACCAAGCCGGTTGCGAGCTGTTGGGGAAGCCCCTCTTCTCGCCCCGCACGAGTGCGTTGCGTTTGTGTCAGGAGCGAATGCTTTAACGATATTTCTTTTTGTCTACACTGCTTCTCTTTAGTTTTTTACCGTGAAGTTAAAAGTGTGGTAATTTATTTTTGTTGCGATCATAATCAAGTGCTTGCGGTCACTAAACTTGCGATTTCGCGTGTAACATCCAAAACCGCAGTTTGCAATAACCACGGTTAACGTTTAGTAACCACGGTTAAACTTAACTTCGGTTACTTTCGCCGTGTAACTAGGGTATAAGTTTGTCACCCAACGCCGGTATAAATCCGGCTTAGAGCGAGGGAATCTGCGTAACAAGAACCACAGCTTAAAAACGACACTGATTTGACATTTGCGTTTTGCTGCGTATCACGCACGTCATACAGAATATTGTAATACTTCCGAAGGGAACGTCTTCCCAGACGACTACTCTGGTCTGCTTGTGCAGTTGACGGCGCAACAAGCAGGCATTTTTGGCGGAATGCGTGCGAAACCAGCCCATGCGTAGCATGCGCTATGCTGGAACGGCTCGACTTCCGGGACGAGCGCTCGAACTGCCGGCGGCCGTGCGCCGGAGAGCTCAAAGCGCCATCCAGCAACTCTGGTGGAGATCAGTGGTCATTATCATCACGGCTCTCTCTCGTGCTCAGCGTGTTCGTATTGGCCGGTGCCTGTGTTTCGCTGTACCAATCCTTTAAATATAGCCTCTTCCCCGTAACATTTTGGTGAGGTCCGGGTTAACGCTTTACGCACAACGGAGCTTCGCAGGGTGATACAATGCTCCCTTTTTACCTTCTTGGACTCAGAGACGATACTCCGCGAGTAGCTACCTCTTTTTCCTGACAAATAAATGTACATATGGTTGAACCTAGATGTAACTAACCCCTATGTATCGAATTCCTGGATTTAACGAAGAATTTCAATGCCCCATTGCAGCCCCATTAAAACTCATGTCATTACGACATCTATATAACGAAGGTGCTGCAAAAGTAAACCTTGATGTACGAATTCGCTACTGTTGACCCATTGTTTTTAATACTTTTTCTAGGAAATCAGTTGGGAAAACGAACCAATTTATTGAATGTTGGCCATGCCACAGAATACCGTGAGTTTCCATGTGTGGTAGGGGTGTCGGTTATGTGCTAGACCTGCTTGTCGAAGTGTAGTCATGCGTGTCCACTGTTCTGGCTTCGTCGGTGATGATTTCTGCTGCCACAAAGCAAGATTTGTCTCCCCAGTACAAGCTCGTAATAGGGACCGGGCGGCCCTTGTATGGCACCATCATCGCTTCAGCGAACAGCGCTGCCCGTGGAGAACCGTTCGTCAGCGGAATGCCGGTGGCGGTCAGCGCAGCGTAACTGTGCATGGCTTTCTGTCGTGTTTTTGTGGTGCGGCTTGCCTAGCGTAGGTAACCCCACGTGCATTTTTCAGATCGGTAAATCTTGAGCGTGGATGTGACGTTTACGAGACATGCCATATGTGTGATTTACGCCCATACTCAGTGTTCACAAAAAGCAGATGATGCTCAATGCACCATGCTGGAAGTCAAGCTGGAAGTGAAAGTTTTCTACTTCATGCAATTTTTTGATGCCGGCATGCAATTTCGCGTATCTAGGAGTACACTGCAGCTAAATGCTCCCACAAAGCCGGTGTGTGCAACCGGTCTAGGAATGCTGCGGCGCTGGCCTTGGGCAGTTAACGACGAAGCGGTGTCGACGTCATGCACAAGCGAAAGACACATTTTGGGGGTGTCGTCTAAGATTTACCTAAAAACAGAAATTGTGATGGACGACGCTTTCGTAACTTCATTACCTACGGCTGAAACGTGTTCAATTTCACAGAAATGCTCTTACTACAGTCATTGGGAATCGTTGATAGAATAAACACCGCACCATAGTAGAACGTTATTGCTTGTCGAGGAGAAGCATTGCTTTACAAGAAATGCAATGGTTTCTGGCTAGTTGGTAAATGGTTTTTCTTAAACCAATTCCTGTGTGGCTGAAGGACGCAAGACAGGAGGGTGCCCCAAACCTGTAGTCAGCTTCACAACTGAATGCTGCGGTCGGTTTACAAGCTGCCACCTACGATTGAAAAATCATGCACACCTTCGTCTAACGACGATGAGGGTTTGTCGCAAAGCTCTATCGTATGAGGTTGCTTGGTTGCCTTCTGGATTTAAACTTTGACTAGTTGAGCGTCCAATTTGACCAGCACGCAGTTTGGTCTTTTGATGGCAGCATCTTTGACTTTGACCATTTCCAATTCCATTTCGCAGGAAGAAAGCTTTGCGTTCAGCCATCCGAATCTTTAAACGGAGGGCTAGAATTTTTTAATGTTTAATTTTGAACTGCCATGCCCCCCTCTCCAAATCTAAACTTTGTCCAGTGTGTCGAAAATGTGTCTGTGCTGGAAGACTCGCGCTGATGCACCCATAATTGAGGCAACTAATCGCGCGTTTTGGGTGTCTTCACCAAGCATTACACGATATTTTTAGGTACTCTGTAAATACTAATTAGGCATTAAAAAACACCGGCTGACGTTAACGGTGCCACATTTTTTTAACTATCGGTGCCAGCCTTTATTCTACGCAGGTGGTAAAACGGGAAGAGCAGGAGGGATGGTGGATGGTATCTAGCTTGGGCTCTTGAGTTGGTGAATAACTGTGGCTCCTTGTAAAATAACCACCACAAATGTGGGATTTCACTTCAGCTTTCAGGCTCCCATGCTGCCACAGTGTCACTCACCAAAACCGAAGGCACGATGCTCACGGTTACAGAAAGTGTAAACTACCGCAACATTTCTACAGCTACACGGTAATCCATCTCGTATGCAGGTGCCTTTCTATTTAAAGCACACGTATCGAGGTATCTCAGCGCTAAGGCTGGCGTGGAAACCGTAGTCATTGAAACAAGTGAAGATAATTTAAAGTGGTAGAAATCAATAATAATATTCATAATAGCTTTATTCCTACTCAGATCGGGCGGAGACAAGCGCAGAGTGCTGCAAAAAGCGCTCGTGTCAATGTAACCAATTCCCAACCTTACAAGCATCCAATAAGGTTGCGTAGCCGTTCGCGCATTTAGAAGAAAATACTACTACTAATAGTAGTTTTATTTGTACTCAGAACGGGTGTAGCCGAGCGCAGATCGCTGTAAAAAGCGCTTATGCCATTGCAGCCGATACCCAACTTTAGAAGCGTCCGACAAGTTTACGTAGCCATTACTGCATCTAAGAACTCAACACATCTGTCTAGACTTTGTATCACCGCACATATACACTCACAACACCATCAAAACGTTGAAAGCAACGAAGCAAACATGACAAAAACAACGGTAGGCTGTGAAGTCTAATGCACCGGCTCATTCCACTGACGAGGGGAGCGCCGAATGGTGGCGCCACCCGTCCAGCTGCCCGGATCTATTCTAAGTGGCGTCTCCGCCAGTGGCAAAAAACGTCGCCACCCAGTACAGTACTCCAGCTAGAACACTCTCAATAAATGTGAATGTGGAAAAGTGCATTGAATACGCAAAAGGGGTTCTTTGAGCATACGTTTCGTCCCTGAAATGGATTAAGGTACCAAAAAGCGCCAAAACCGAAAGCGATGCGTAAGTCACGTTTGTAAATGTCCGGGGTGGCGGAGGTGAAGTGATCTAAGCCGCAGCCATTTTTTTCTTGTTCGAGTCACTGCCGTCTTTTAAAGCATAGCTGCCAACCGCGGTCTGCGAACGGTTCTTTCGTGGCGTGCGGGACAAGAAAGTCCCTACGCGGGTGGTTGTGGGGAGGGCGCTCTTCACTCACGCAGCACAGTGACGATGGCGTGGTGATAGGGCACTATTGCCCAGCGCTCCTCGAATGCAGGTGACTGCACTCACCGATGGGCTAGTCGGCGGGACGGCTTTGTTGTCTCCTTTAGCGGCAGTTGTTTTTGGCCTGTTCTGACGCAGCCTCGCGTCTAATGCACGCTTCCTTCACACGGCTTGATTAACTTGTTCGACAGCACCTCCTGGTAACCCGGACCCGATAATACAAAATGGTCGCACGGCAAAGATACGTTGAGGATCGCTTTGCAGGGCGGAAAGAACCAAAATGTCGAAACCACCTACAGACAACTGGCCGCTGGAGAAACGCTACCTTTTTGCGCACTCCCTGCCACGGATGTGACCCTGTTTTCTAAATTGATGAATACCATTTCGATTGGTTTTAACGAGTACTAGAAAATGGGAAAGGAACAACTGGATCTGATAAATAGCGATTAGAAAAGTTCCCCCAGCTTTCTCGCAATTCTCAAACCCACTAAAGTAACTAGTTTAAATTGGATAAAACGAGAATCCCTAAGCTCACCTGCAAATTTGAGTTGGTGTCTGCGCTTGTGTCGCGCGGTGGTGTAGCGCCGAGCTTGCAAATCAGGATGGCTCGGTTCCGCTGTCTCTCCTTTCGAAAGACGCTCCTCCCCGTTTTCGTTCCACCGACTCACGTTCGGGCTACGGCGGCGCCGTCCGCTGCTCTAGCCCGGCCATGCCCGACGCTGCTGCGTTCGGGACGCCGCCCCCACGAATGGCAGGCAACGAATGGCAGAATATCTTATTCACGTTCTATTGGTTTTTACAGCGGAGCTGTTGTACGATTGTAGGTTTGCTGTTGCAGAAGAAATACAAAGAAAATGCGAGCACCGGTGAGCACGTGCCTCGCAGCACTACCCAGTCCCCGGCTCCCGCAGTGCCTTTAACGACAACAAAAACTCCAGCACTGTCGTCAAGCGCTACCCCGCATGTAAACAGAAGTCCAGCGCTTCTGCAAAAGTTGAAAAGACACCGTGTTTGGGAGGAGTGAGGGCGGCTGCTGATTTGGCATCCAACAATCGGAGCGAATAAGACGACGACCTACTAGATGCATGACTACGACTACTAAGCCACAACAATGGAAATAAACAATGGAACTGAACCTACCTATGTCTCCGGTAATGCTCACCCACAAGCGTTTTACCATTCCTGTCTTGGGCGTGTGTGCAAGCTTCCCTAACTTATATTATACAAATACGTGAAAACATTGGCAGCATCTCCACTCCGTGGATAATGGCCAGCGTGCGGTGTACGGGGACTCGAAATGACATCCAAATTGCGCACCGAGTAAAATTCCATTGGCGACCCGACCGTCGCTTGATTTGATCCGTCATTTGCACCTTGATTATTCCCTAAATTAAACTGCAAGTTACGGCTCAAATCGAATTTTGCTTTATTTTTGCTTGATGGTGGTGTGTGCACAGATGAACGCGGACGTACATTAGGAGATCCAAAGCTACTCCGCGCGGTTACAGGTGAGGGAGTAAGCCATTTGACTGTCGGGCACTAACTCACGGCCGTAGCGTAATGGGTAAGACGAATGATAATTACTCTGTCTGGTCTATCAGACACAGGCTCGGATCCTGCCGGTGCCTGTGTAATTTTTTGCGATTGTAAACTCTGTGCGCACGCCGACGGACAATGTGTGGCCCTAAGGTACTCCGCATATATAAAAATTTAGATGCATGCGCATGTGTTAACCGAGCGCAAGCGCGAGCGCAAGCTGCGCGCTAACGCACAGCTGGCAGGTCGACGGTAGCGAGCTGACCGTGCTGACGCACAGATGGCGCTGCGGTGAGAGCGGCGGAGCGTACAGCTACCGCGCCGAGGATGCAGACTACGCCCTGACGACGACGCAGGACAAGGCGAGTTAAAGAGAAGCGTCGCATCTAAAATGCCTGTTCCCACTGCAGGCCCATGACGCAAACAAAACACAGAGGACATACGCCGGCAGGTAGGGTCGGCTTGAGTGTGGGAAAATCAGAGATCGTCTGACTGAGACCATAGAGGTGTAAAGCCCTTCAGTTCGCCGTTTTATCTTCCTAAACATTGAAGAAACAAATGACGTGGACGGCCCCCGCATCCCGCATCAGCGGCGGTGCTGATATAGAAAAGGCTAGGCCACCCATTTTTTCTGCTGTTACTGGCGTCGCACCTGTCAAGAATTCCAAACATTTATACGGCATTTTCTTGCCGCACGTTTATCTGAATGGCTGTGAAGCAGTACAAAAGGCTCAAATATGACAGCAATGAGGTGATATCATTAAATTTATAATATGATTGCCTGTCTTGTGCTACCTCCAGGGGTAAAAATTGATCTTATCGTCCGTCCGTCGGTCCGTGCGTCCATCCTTCCGTATGTCTGTCTGTGTCTCCGTCTGCCTGTCTGTCTGTCTCTTTGTCTGTCTGCCACTTCTTTCATACAACAAGGGAAAGAATGCTCGAACAAAAGTTACATATTACGAACAACAAAAAATGATTGCAGGGCCCTGTACATGACAATATCATTAAAAGCAAACCAACCCCAACGAATATATCAGGCAACGTATACATGGGTAACCGAAAGGGTTAGCGTTTTTATGTCGAGAATACCCACAAACGTTTTATTACATGAGCTCATAAAACAGCAACGATTGCTTTCGTTGTGCTCATATTCTTAAGTGTTAGCCTTAACTTTAGTGAACCGAAACTCTTATTTCTGATATAGTATGAATGAAGAACGGGGGGGCGGGACTTCATTTCAAGAATTTCTCGATAAAGAAAAGCGGAAGTCACAAACTGGTATGCGCGCGTTTAATGGAACTTTAAAGCACAAAATGGTTTTGCGGACATATACCTTTGCGAGTGTGAGAAACGGTGATATTACATAAAATAGGTACAAAACTACTGTTGATGTCTTGCGTAAGCGTACGCGTGATTTCTTGCGTAAGTGTATATTATACGCAGTGTCTAGAGTGCCGTCCGACGGCACTCTAGCTGATCGCTGCAGCCATGGTTAGAGTGCCGTCCGACAATATTCGAATATTTAGCACTAGGCTAGTACCGCCGATAGAGTCTGTCATTGTAGGGTAGAGGATCAGTGTTAGCTTCTTGATCACAAAGCCGGTGGTTCGAGGTCAGCTTTTGCCTCGGTTGTTTTTTTTTTCATTAATTATTTGAAGTTTAATTTTTATGCCTTAGGTTAGTTTTGGTGTTTTAAATGTTTTCTTTGTGTGCGTTAGGTTATCCTATGTTGTGATTAGGTTAGGTTGCCTAGCTTTACGTTAGGCAGAGCGATGTACTGCCAGACGCGGCAATTTTACCACAAAACGCCGGTAGACGTCGATATAAGGCAGTGCTTATAATATCGTCAGACGGCACTCTAGACAGGGCCTATATTACAATGGAGTTTTAGCATAGCGGCTGGCATGCGCTAACGCTAGGGTGGCGGGTGCCCGGGCCATTTTGGGCAGGGCAGCATCGGTTCCGCGAGAACGGGGCTTCTGCCTTGCCGAGCCGCCGCATTCGTTCCGATGAAGGGCGCTCTGCTCGTCGTCCCCAAGGCTCATACGCTGTCGGGACCCGGGAACCCTCCCCCTTGGCTTTAGCACCCGCTAGCCGCTATGGTAAAACTCTCTATTATAAAAGAGATTTATCCCAGCGCCTTCCTTCGGATACGCTCCAATCAGGCTAGTAATGACAAGACGACCTCTGCGATATATGGAGAGATTGGACGGCACCCTTCTACAGTTTTCTAACCGTTTTCCTCCAGAATTTGGGGTATTAGTACCGTATGATGAACTTAACGCAGTAGAGAGGGAATCCACTTTGTAGGCTTTTGCAGACTGTCAGGGAAACAGGTACAAAAAGCGTTCCCAATTCTTGATAGGATTAGCACTAATGCCATCTGGACATGGGGATTTTTTGGTTTGCAGTGCCTTCATTGCGGCCTCACTACGCTAACCGTGATTGGCTATTCACCATGGGATGCGGTTTGATTCCGGGATACTGCTGCGCTTTTCTGATGTAGGCCAAAAGCGAAAACGCCCGAGTGTTAGAGATTTTGGCGCACGTCAAAATCTCCAGGTGCTGGAAAATATTCCGGAGCCCTCCACTTCAGAGGGCGTTAGCGCCTGTGGAGCGTGTGTGCAATAAACGCCACGATCAAATCAATCAAGCTCTTCAACAAGAGACCGCACATCCTCACTAAGCTGGGGTGAAGGATTGAGACAGGAATTGAAGTCAGTGCTGAAATCAGCGCTGCCGACAAAACGTTTTGAGTAGTGAGCATGAATTAGGATGCATTTTGGAGTTATGCCCGCACAATATGAGCCGTGGTGAAAAGTTCTTCCTGTTATTATTGTTCCTTTATTAGCCGCACATTCCCACTTATATTTTCTGGAATGGGGTTTTTGAGGGGATTATGGGGGGATTCTGAACATAATAACTGAAACTTTTAAAGTTTAGAGACTTGTGCATGCCGTATGACAGAAAAATTACGCACCCCTCCATCTAGCGACGATGATGGTTGAGCTAGAAGCTTCCTCACGATAGATTATTTGGTTGGCGAATCACACACTGTGGGTATGTGCTACCCTGGAAGTACGAACCAGTTTTCTAGAATGCGCATAGCAACCATTCTCGTGTGTGCCCTCCGTAGGCATTCAGTTTGGGTTTGGGATGTATGTCGCGAATAGTGCCTGCATACTGCTTGGCATTAGCTTCTACCATGTCGGAATGGGGTAGTCTGATCGACGGCGGCTTCATAACACGCGGGATCCAAGTTCGATTCCGGACACGGGAAGCATTTTTTTCTTTCACTTCAACCAGAATTATTCATCCTCATCGTCAGAGAATGTTGACAATCCTGCAGGATGTGGTGGCGTAGACCGACTTCAGTGAGGGCTCTAAAGCTTCGCTTTCATAAACGTCACGTCTCGCATGTAGAACTGCTGCCACTAGACACGAAGAAGTGTGATCCAAAGGAAGTTGTGGCGTGTGCCCCAAGACGACGTGGCAAAAGCTAAGAAAAAAATGCCATTTTCTTTCGTTTCTCAGCCTGTTTTTTTATGAACAATAGGTTAGATTCTTGACAGCCAACCCGAGCACTTGACAGTTTCCTCTTATGCAGCCTCTCCTTTTGGTGCGTGCGAAGCACACAGAGGGCACCATCATCTTCGCTGCCACTATCAAACGCGGACACGATGCAGCAGCAGCGATCAAGAAGTCCGTAGGAGCCAGTTTTGGGCAAAAACAGCACAAAGGAAAGCCAAGAAGTCAGGGTCGAAATACAGTGCCGCAATGAAGAAAGTCATTGTAAGCATAGCCAGGATTTCGCCTTCACTGCACTGAACTCAATTTGCAGCACCAAAGAGTTTGAAGGCCAAAGCCCGTATTGACACTTTAGATAAAAAATTGCATCCGGCGTCAGCATAACGAAAGCAGTTCGATAGCATTGCTGAAGAATGCAATGGGTATGACGATGCGGTATTCGAGAAAGGTGGGTTAAGACGCATTCTCTGCATCACCGCCCATGCTCGGGCGCAGCTGACAATACTTGCCTTTAGTTAATGAATTCTGGACTTCAATAAGAAACCTATGGGGTATCAAGTTTTACTGAGGCATACAACCATGATCTACGATTGATTCTTAGTCATGAAAGCAGGTTTAAGCTAACAGCGTATGTGTAGCACGCAGAAATGGGGATTGGCCATGCCTCTTGTTAATTTACCAGAGAGCAGAAGACAACTAAACGATTACGACGATGATATTAAGAAAATACAATACTTAAGTTCATGCTGTATATACTGCAGTCTACTCTCGGTGCAATGACTTGTTGTATAGGGGCAATATATTATCATCGCGTTGCCTAAATGGAAATGTAATCCTGTCTCCTTAAAACCAATAAGTAGGCCGAAGTATTTATTTTTTTAATTTTAAACACGTTCTTTTCTAAACATTCCTGAGCATTTTTGTGAAGCGTCGGGGTGGTTTGGTAGCATTTAAGTGGCTTTGTTATAGTGCGCAGCCAATGAGGAAGATTTGTTATCCTTCCCCCTTGGAGAGGTTGTACTGGGTAGCTCCTTAATTGTGGGTCCATGTCTGCCATTGCTTGGTGAAGGTGCACTTGAACGAAAGATTTCCTACCATTGCTGTAACTCGGTGAAGTAAAGGTAGCCGAACCTGAAGTTTGGCCGATGCCTTCGAACGTGATGCGGCCAGACTCAGTGTCGGCGAAAAAGAAGCGTATGGCCCGGATGGCGTTCACCATCATCGTTATCGACGGCTCCGCCATTCCGGCGAGATCGGCGCGAGCTTGGGTCGACCCTGTCCGCTCTACCCGTTTGCCCAAGGTTTCCTCGGCTACTTGCGGTTCTCCTTGTGGGTTCCGTCTCCGGCATTGTGTTTCCGACAGCAGTGAGGGAGCGAGTGAAGTAGCATCATGGGAGACGAGTGTAAGTCGTCCTTCTTCTGTTATTCTTGATCCAGCCGCTCGTGCCGGCCTCATTGTCCGAACCTTGTGAATCAAATGCCGTGCCGATGTTGGTGGCCTTAATTCCCCGTCTCCATTCTTTTCTCTTTTAGCTACCGCCGGCGAATCCCAGATGTCCGTTGCCAGTAAGAACAATTTCGAAATATTCTTACTCTCGTTTACGCAGTACATTGTTCAATTACGCTTTTGTAGTGTTGACGTAGGAAACATAATGGGCTTTGCGAAATGCTTCAGTTGGTTGGTTAAAGGGACATTGAAGTGAGGTTTTCGAAAAACTGTTCGTGCCTTATCGCTTAGGCCAAGTCGTATGAACACATTCTGGATAGTGTGGTGGGACGCTAAAGCACTACTTAAGTAACAAGCAGGTTTGCGGAAACAGATTCAGCGGCGACGCAAAATAACACCCAGTAGTTGACAATATCATAGGACCATGTCCAAGTTCTTATTGCTCATGAAGCGGCAATGGCGGTTGTGTCGATTTTAATTAACAGCTGAGGTGTATTTAGCTGCGGTTCAGCGGTGGCAGATGCTCGCTCGTATAGGCGCCGCCGCATCGACACAAATTTACGTCTCTAGCCTTCCCACGAACGCTCCATTGCTCTAATAGACGTGGGTATCTCGGAACAAAGTAAACTGAAATCGGACGCTAAGACATGTAAAATATTACGTCGACTATCATTTACTTGCCGTATATAGTTAGTTCGCAGTGAAAATTGAAACACATAATTCATGTCTGCTGTCAAAACGCTGCCGCATCCGGATGCCATATCGTTGCTGAAAACGGCTGTAATCTTGTTTTAGCACACCTACCTCAAAAACTATAACCTGAAAATACGCCCTTGAGAGGACTCACACATTCTGTCGTTTCTTCTACTTTTCCTAACTGCGTAGATCGCTTTGCAGTTGCAAATATCCTAGAATTCAAGCCTGCTGTATAGGGGCCCGAACACGGGACAGGTGGCGCTGCTGCTGATGATGATGATGATGATTAGTGGCTTTCCCTTTGAATCGGGGCGTCGGTTGTCAGCAATCGACTTGCCTGTTTTATTACGTTTACATGCCCTACTCCCAGGTTAACCTATAGATTTGCTTCCTCCCTCCCATTTCTCCCTCTTTTCTGTTTTAAACTCCTCGCCCCCACCCCCCTTTTTTCTCCCCTCGCTGTTCTAAATTCTCGTCCGCATGATTACTCAACCTGCGTACCCATCCCTTCCCTGCTTTTCCTCCACCACCACTCCAGTCGCCTCTTCGCCACCTCTATGGCCTTGAAGTTGAGGTTCCCCCTCGCCCCAAATCCCAAAGCCTCCGCCAGCGTCGTTTCCCCCTCACCCCACGGTGGCCGTATCTCTGTGCAGCTCCTGACAATATGTTCTATAGTTCTATAGGTGGCGCTGTTCAACAGCGCCACCAGCGGAAGAAAATCGCAAAACTGAACTGGGTGTTTCCTGGCGTGTGAATGTGGAGCACGCGTGTTTACGTGCAGTTTAAAAGTGCAACCGCTCGTTACCGTGATGATGTTGGTCACGTGACACGCACATTTTTTGCCAGAAACTAGGTCCGGGCGACGCGCGTTCATTTTAATTACGTAAAATTTAGGTTAATTAATTAATGGTCATTGATTGGGTAAAGTCAAATTGATGTCATTAGGGCATGTGAGGTATCAAACTAAAGGTCTCGGTGAGGGGAATCGCGTGGGACAAATTGAAGATCGCTTCCTGGTCATAGTCATGAGATAGTCATGTGAGTCATAGATTGCATTAAAAGTCAAAGTGAGGAAACTAGGGCTTGTGAGGTATCAAATTAAAGGTCTCGATTAGGGGAATCATGGGGCACAAAGTAAAATCCGCTTCCTGGTCATAGACATAAGACAGTCATGTGAGTCATTCATTGTGTTAACAGTCAATGTGAGGCCCCTAGGGCTTCTGAGGTATCAAATTAAAGGTCTTAATGAGTGTAATCACGTGGGACAAGTTAAAAATTGCTTCCTGGTCATAGTCATGAGACAGTCATGTGAGTCATAGATTGAGTTAACAGACAAAGTGGTGCCACTAGGGCTTGTGCGGTCTCAAATTAAAGGTCTAGATGAGTGGAATCGCGTAGGACAAGTTAAAAATTGCTTTCTGGTCATAGTCACGAGACAGTCATGTGAGTCATGGAATAGGTCAAAAGTCAATGTGAGGCCACTAGGGCTTGTGAGTCATCAAATTGAAGGTGTTAATGAGTGGAATCACGTGGGGCAAGTTAAAACTTGCTTCCTGGTCATAGTCTTGAGACAGTCATATGAGTCATAGATTGGGTTAAAAGTCAAAGTGGTGCCACTAGGGCTTGTGAAGTATCAAATAAAAGGTCTTAATGACTGGTATCGCGTGTGACAAGTTAAAAAATGCTTCCTGGTCATAGTCATGAGATAGTCATGTGAATCATAGATTGCAGTAAAAGTCAAAGTGAGGCCACTAGGGCTTGTGAGGTATCAAATTAAAGGTCTCGATTTGGGGAATCATGGGGCACGAAGTAAAATACGCTTCCTGGTCATAGTCATGAGACAGTCATGGGAGTCATTGATTGGGTTAACAGTCTATGTGAGGCCACTACGGCTTGTGAGGTATCAAATTAAAGGTCTAATGAGTGGAATCGTGTGGGACAAGTTAAAAATTGATTCCTGGTCATAGTCATGAGACAGCCATATGGGTCATGGATTAGGTTAAAAGGCAATGTGAGGCCACTAGGACTTGTGAGGTATCAAATAAAGGTCCTAATGAGTGGAATCACGTGGGACAAGTTAAAAATTGCTTCCTGGTGATAGTCAAGAAACAGTCATGTGAGTCATAGATTGTGTTAGAAGTCAAAGTGGTGCCACTAGGGCTTGTGATGTATCAAATAAAAGGTCTTAATGACTGGTATCGCGTGTGACAAGTTAAAAAATGCTTCCTGGTCATAGTCATGAGATAGTCATGTGAGTCATAGATTGCAGAAAAAGTCAAAGTGAGGCCACTAGGGCTTGTGAGGTATCAAATTAAAGGTCTCGATTTGGGGAATCATGGGGCACGAAGTAAAATACGCTTCCTGGTCATAGTCATGAGACAGTCATGGGAGTCATTGATTCGGTTAACAGTCTATGTGAGGCCACTACGGCTTGTGAGGTATCAAATTAAAGGTCTAATGAGTGGAATCGTGTGGGACAAGTTAAAAATTGATTCCTGGTCATAGTCATGAGACAGTCATATGAGTCATGGATTAGGTTAAAAGGCAATGTGAGGCCACTAGGACTTGTGAGGTATCAAATAAAGGTCCTAATGAGTGGAATCACGTGGGACAAGTTAAAAATTGCTTCCTGGGGATAGTCATGAGATAGTCATGTGAATCATAGATTGGGTTAAAAGTCAAACTGCTGCCACTATGGCTTGTGAGGTATCAAATTAAAGGTCTCGATGAGGGGAATCATGCGGCGCTAAGTAAAATTCGCTTCCTGGTCATAGTCATGAGACAGTCATGTGAGTCATTGATTGGGTTAACAGTGAATGCAAAGCCACTAGGGCTTGTGAGGTATCAAATTAAAGGTCTTAATGAGTGTAATCACGTGGGACAAGTTAAAAATTGTTTCTTGGTCATAGTCATGAGACAGTCATCTGAGTCGTAGATTGGGTTACCAGTCAAAGTGGTGCCACTAGGGATTGTGTGGTATCAAATTATTGGTCTCGATGAGTGGAATCTCGTGGGACAAGTTAAAAATTTCTTTCTGGTCATAGTCACGAGACAGTCATGTGAGTCATGGATTAGGTTAAAAGTCAATGTGAAGCCAATAGGGCTTGTGAGGCATCAATTTGAAGGTCTTAGTGAGTGGAATCACGTGGGACAAGTTAAAACTTGCTTCCTGGTCATAGTCATGCGACAGTCATATGAGTAAAAGATTGGGTTAAAAGTCAAAGTGGTGCCACTAGGGCTTGTGAGGTATCAAATTAAAGGTCTCGATGAGAGGAACTATGGGGCACAAAGTAAAATTCGCTTCCTGGTCATAGTCATGCGACAGTCATGTGAGTCATGGATTAGGTTAAAAGGCAATATGAGGCTACTAGGGCTTGTGATGTATGAAATTAAAGGTGCTAATGAGCGGAAGCACGTGGGACAAGTTAAAAATTGCTTCCTGGTCATAGTCATGAGATAGTCATGTGATTCATAGATTGGGTTAAAGTCAAAGTGGTGCCACTAGGGCTTGTGGGGTATCAAATTAAAGGTCTCGATTAGGGGAATCGTGGGGCACAAAGTAAAAATTGCTTCCTGGTCATAGTCATGGGACAGTAATATGCGTCATAGATAGGGTTAAAAGTCATATTGGTGCCACTAGGGCTTGTGAGGTATCAAATTCAAGGTCTCGATGAGTGGAATCATGGGGCACAAAGTAAAATTCGCTTCCTGGTGATAGTCATGAGACAGTCATGTTAGTCATAGATTGAGTTAAAAGTCAAGGTGATGCCACCAGGGCTTCTGAGGTATCAAATTAAAGCTCTTAATGAGTGGAATCGCGTGGGACAAGTTAAAAATTGCTTCCTGGTCATAGTCATGAAACAGTCGTGTGAGTCATATATTGGGTTAAAAGTCAAGCTGGTGCCACTATGGCTTATGAGGTATCAAATAAAAGGTCTTAATGAGTGGAATCGCGTGGGACACGTTAAAAATTGCTTCCTGGTCAGAGTCATGAGACAGTCATATGAGTCATGGATTGGGTTAAAAGTCAAAGTGAGGCCTCTAGGGCTTGTGAGGTATCAAATTAAAGGTCTTATTGAGTGGAATTGTGGGTGACAAGTTAAAAATGCTTCCTGGTCATAGTCATGAGATGTTCATGTGAGTCATAGATTGGGTTAAAAGTCAAAGTGAGGCCACTAGGGCTTGTGAGGTATCAAATTAAAGGTCTCGATTAGGGGAATCATGGGGCACAAAGTAAAATTCGCTTCCTGGTCATTGTCATGAGACAGTCCTATGAGTCATGGATTGGGTTAAAAGTCAAAGTGAGGCCACTAGGGCTTGTGAGGTATCAAATTAAAGGTCTTAATGAGTGGAATCGTGTGTGACAAGTTGAAAAATGCTTCCTGGTCATAGTCATGAGATAGTCATGTGAATCATAGATTGGGTTAAAAGTCAAAGTGAGGCCACTAGGGCTTGTGAGGTATCAAATTAAAGGTCTCGATTAGGGGAATCATGCGGCGCAAAGTAAAATTCGCTTCCTGGTCATAGTCATGAGACAGTCATGTGAGTCATTGATTGGGTTAACAGTCAATGCGAGGCCACTAGGGCTTGTGAGGTATCAAATTAAAGGTCTTAATGAGTGTAATCACGTGGGACAAGTTAAAAATTGTTTCTTGGTCATAGTCATGACACAGTCATCTGAGTCGTAGATTGGGTTACCAGTCAAAGTGGTGCCACTAGGGATTGTGTGGTATCAAATTATTGGTCTCGATGAGTGGAATCTCGTGGGACAAGTTAAAAATTGCTTTCTGGTCATAGTCACGAGACAGTCATGTGAGTCATGGATTAGGTTAAAAGTCAATGTGAAGCCAATAGGGCTTGTGAGGCATCAAATTGAAGGTCTTAATGAGTGGAATCACGTGGGACAAGTTAAAACTTGCTTCCTGGTCATAGTCATGAGACAGTCATATGAGTAAAAGATTGGGTTAAAAGTCAAAGTGGTGCCACTAGGGCTTGTGAGGTATCAAATTAAAGGTCTCGATGAGAGGAACCATGGGGCACAAAGTGAAATTCGCTTCCTGGTCATAGTCATGCGACAGTCATGTGAGTCATGGTTTAGGTTAAAAGGCAATATGAGGCTACTAGGGCTTGTGATGTATCAAATTAAAGGTGCTAATGAGCGGAATCACGTGGGACAAGTTAAAAATTGCTTCCTGGTCATAGTCATGAGATAGTCATGTGAGTCATAGATTGGGTTAAAAGTCAAAGTGGTGCCACTAGGGCTTGTGGGGTATCAAATTAAAGGTCTAGATGAGTGGAATCGCGTAGGACAAGTTAAAAATTGCTTTCTGGTCATAGTCACGAGACAGTCATGTGAGTCATGGATTAGGTTAAAAGTCAATGTGAGGCCACTAGGGCTTGTGAGGCATCAAATTGAAGGTCTTTATGAGTGGAATCACGTGGGACAAGTTAAAACTTGCTTCCTGGTCATAGTCTTGAGACAGTCATATAAGTCATAGATTGGGTTAAAAGTCAAAGTGGTGCCACTAGGGCTTGTCAGGTATCAAATAAAAGGTCTTAATGACTGGTATCGCGTGTGACAAGTTAAAAAATGCTTCCTGGTCATATTCATGAGATAGTCATGTGAGTCATAGATTGCAGTAAAAGTCAAAGTGAGGCCACTAGGGCTTGTGAGGTATCAAATTAAAGGTCTCGATTTGGGGAATCATGGGGCACGAAGTAAAATACGCTTCCTGGTCATAGTCATGAGACAGTCATGGGAGTCATTGATTGGGTTAAAAGTCAAAGTGGTGCCACTAGGGCTTGTGAGGTATCAAATAAAAGGTCTTAATGAGTGGAATCGCGTAGGACAAGCTAGAAATTGCTTCCTGGTGATAGTAATGAAACAGTCATGTGAGTCATAGGTTGGGTTAAAAGTCAAACTGGTGCCACTAGGGCTTGTGAGGTATCAAATAAAAGGTCTTAATGAGTGGAATCGCGTGGGACAAGTTAAAAAATGCTTCCTGGTCATAGTCATGAGACAGTCATGTGAGTCATAGATTGGGTTAACAGTCAAAGTGGTGCCACTAGGGCTTGTGGGGTATCAAATGAAAGGTCTCGATTAGGTTAATCGTGGGGCACAAAGTAAAAATTGCTTTCTGGTCATAGTCATGAGACCATCATGTGAGTCATGGATTATGTTAAAAGGCAATGTGAGGCCACTAGGGCTTGTGAGGTATCAAATTAAATGTCCTAATGAGAGGAATCATGTGGGACAAGTTAAAAATTGCTTCCTGGTCATAGTCATGGGACAGTTATATGAGTCATAGATAGGGTTAAAAGTCAAAGTGGTGCCACTAGGGCTTGTGAGGTATCAAATTCAAGGTCTCGATGAGTTTATTCATGGGGCACAAAGTAAAATTCGCTTCCTGGAGATAGTCATGAGGCAGTCATGTGAGTCATTGATTGGGTTAACAGTCAATGTGAGGCCACTAGGGCTTGTGAGGTATCAAATTAAAGGTCTTAATGAGTGGAATCACGTGGGCAAGTTAAAAATTGCTTCCTGATCATAGTCATGAGACAGTCATGTGTCATAGATTGGGTTAAAAGTGAAACTGGTGCCACTAGGGCTTGTGAGGTATCAAATTAAAGGTCTTGATGAGGGGAATGACGTGGGAGAAATTAAAAATTTCTTTCTTGTTATAGTCATGGATAGTCACGTGAGTCACAAATTGGGTAAAAGTCAAAGTGGTGCCACTAGGGCTCGTGAGGTATCAAAATAAAGGTCTCGATGAGGGGAATCATGGACAAATTAAAAGTCGCTTACTGGTTATAGTCATGAGATGGTAACGTGAGTCACAAAGTGGGTTAAAAGTCAAAATGGTAACAGTAGGGCTTGTGAGGTATCAAATGATTGCGCTGCTGAGCACGAGGTCGCGGGTTCGATTCCCGGCCGCGGTGGCCGCTTTTCTGATGGAGGCCAAAAGCAAAAACGCCCGTGTTTAGAGATTTCGGCGCACGATAAAGATCGCCAGGTGGTCAAAATAATCCAGAGCCCTCCACTACGGCGCGCCTCATCGCCTGCGTTGCGTCGGCGCGTTAAACCCCACAATCAATCAATCAATCAATCAATCGAGGTATCAAATGAAAGGTCTGGATGAGGGGAATCACATGTGACAAATTAAAAATTGCTTCCCAGTTATATTCAGGAGATAGTCACGTGAGTCATAGGTTGGGTTAAACGTGAGTGTGACGCTACTGGTGCTTGGGGTAGATCAAATGAAAGGTCTCCATCTAGAATGTTTTCATACAATCTATTCTTTGAAAAGATAACGAAGGAATATCTTTAAATAAAGTTAGAAAGATCACCAGTTTAGGTGACATTAGTTGATATTACAAGCCGACACAAGTCCGCGAAAAATTCGTATTAGGGTACAGCGCACATTGTGGGCGCGATTTTATCTTTACATAGTACTTGTTGGCCTTTCTTTATTTTAAACACAATATGAAGGGGAAATATGTTTGCTGACACTTTTTTGAAACCGTATTTTTTGGTGTATTAGTGAACTTTCTTCACTGTTGGTGCGGCACCGCTGTCGAGGCCACTCTATTCGCCGCTGAATGAGCTCCCAAACCCCGGTTCGCCGCTAAATATCAATAATCTCAAACGTCCTTCGGTGTTGTCGTGTAGCGCTGAAACATTGACATTTAAAGCAAATGTCATTCGCTCGAAAGATAATTTGATCTGCCCTCTGGGAGTTGTATAACATATGCTACACAGTTTCTATCGTAATCCATAATATTGCTCATAAAATAAAATAATATTGATAAGGTGCAGCATTTCTATGGCAGCCGTTTGTGTAACCAAGGTAATGCTGCCTTCGCACAACACTCCGTGCCAATACACTGCTTGCACACCGTCCTCGCTAGCCGGTGGCATAATGTAGTTGGCCCATCGGGGCGCGATGGTGAAGTAACACAAGGGCGAGGAGGGAACGCAGTGCGAACTTCACATGTGTTGCTGTCAGCCCACCCCGGAAAATATTTGTACGGGGATCTTTCTAAATACGGGCTGATTTTTTTGATCCACTGCAAAAACCATTACTCGGATTTGGGCATATATACTGTAACAGTCGAATGAAGTGAGCCTCAAAGCTAAGCTATGTGATAAGGTACAAGATGTCTAGCGGAGCTGCAGAAGGACGATCGTTACAATGATAATCATAGCCACTTCTTTGTCTGCGCCTCGAATTCATACGGTATTGGAATGAAAGTGGGCGGATGAGTATTCATGTTCTGGAACCACACTTGTGGCAAAAACGGATCTATTGCCCTAAGCGTAAATGCAAGTAGGGTGCCATAAGCCCACTCTATATGGTGCGAATTGACAAACGAATTCGCAACTGCGGCGTCCCTAGTGCGGCAATATTTCGTTTTGCTGGACAAGCTGAAACAATCCAAGTGATCAATTTTCGTTGCTGCCGAAGCTACGAAATTTCTTCCACTGGTTTAGAGGCACAGTTGGGGAATACGAAGCGATAAGCGACTTTAGGAGAACCAAAGGGAGAATGGGCTCAGAATACAAAAACAAGTGAACACTCCTAAGATGGCGTTACCGGTTGCACAAAAGAGGTGGTCACAGCCTCTCCTAAACTTTCCTTATTTTTATGGTGGAATAGTTTACAAATCGTGGTGCCAGTGTTCAGATAGTTGGGATTAGTTGTACCGAGACGACACAAACAGGTATCTGTATATTGGAATACATGCATGTCGATTTATTCATTGCACTTTTAAGGAGCAGAAAAGACAGTATAGTGCTGTCACGTTAAACCAGTAACTCTGCGAAACGTCTTGCAGGGCGCATCCAGGCGCTGTTGCGCCGCGCATTCCCTAAGAAGAGGGTGACGTCGCCACGAGTATTCTTGGCGACAGTCATTCTGGACGGCGCATCACGTGACTGGCGTTACTCGTTCCGTCGGGGACTGGCGTTACTCGTTCTGTCGGTGGCTTGCAACATACTCTCTAGAGCATGAAGTCGTTTATAACAAATTTCACTACAGGAAAGTCTGGCACTGCAATCAGGTGCCGTCATGGGACTGCTGGAAAAGATTATATTTTTACTTCACCGGCCTTTCAAATTCCTCAGCTTCGTGATTGACAACTCTTTTCCCGGCGGTGGCTCGAGTTTCTTTTCCCCCTAGCAGCACGAAGCTCCCTATCCACTACTTTGGAGCAAGCACTGCTTGCTTTCTTGAGGCGCTGTGTGTTGCTTTTTAAATGCGAATGCATTTCTTAGCTGGGGGGTGTCGTGCTCCGTCGGCGTGCGCCTGCATTGCTCTAGCGCGAGCGCACGTGAGCGCGCGCCTCGTAGTTGTGCCTTCGTCATCGTCGTCGTCGTCTCGGCGCGGCGGTCCCGCGCCGCTACAGTCGGGGGTTGTCGTGCTCCGTCGGCGTGCGCCCGCAGGTGTTATCTCTCCGCGCTCCTCCTTGCCCCTAGCAACAGCTGTGGCGCGCCTAGCAACCGGAGCAGGTGGTAGCTCGGGCGGGAGTAGCGGAGGGCAAGGGGAGAGGAGGAGCGCGCTCTGGCGTGTGAGGGCGCTCGCATCGCGAAGCTCGGGCGGAGTAGCGGAGAGTGAGGGGAGAGGAGGAGCGCGCTCGGGCATGTGAGGGCGCTCGCATCGCGGAGCTCAGCGGGAGAGAGAGCTCGTGCGTGGGGCGGGCATGTTTCGCGGGTCTCTCTCTCCTCTCGCGTACCCTCTCTCCGCTCGCTGCGCTCGGAAACTGTATATAATAAGTGCAATGCACTTCTTAAGCGACCCTGAACCTGCGTCCACCGGCGATGTCCGCGCACATGGAGATGGGCGCGCGCAGCCTTGCCCATGACATAGCACATACCCACGTGGGGGATTGGCCAGGAATCTCCTCGTCTTTCTTGGCAACGGGGGGCGATGGGCGCGCGCTGCCTGGCCGCTGACATGGCACATACCCACGTGGGGGATTGGCCAAGAATCGGGCGTGAGAAGGGCTAATGCACCTGCCTAAAGGAGTACTGACACGAAATTTCAAAGCTGAGATCCGCTCTAGCAATCAAGTACAACGACAACACAAATAGGTGTTTGTGAATGAATGCATCTTTCTTTCTTTGTAGTTGTGTGTGTGTGTGTGATCTCTCCTTCGCGAACATTACCGAACCGCGCAAATTCAACTCGTGCATTCGCACTTTCACATTCTTCCCCTCGGGGAAATGCGGGGAATTTTATGCAGTGGAGCGCACGCCTCTCTCCGGTACTGCTTGCCGCAGCGCACTCATCGGTGCACCCAATGCATTCACATTTCCGCACGATCCCCTTCGGGGAGGTGGGGGGAGTTTTTTTGGGGAGCTGTCAATTCGCGCCAAAGAGCCATAGAAAAAAGAGCTCTGAACAGATGCAGCGAAAGCAGGAGAGTCGGATCAAATTGAGAAAACTTCCACTGCATCTATGGTGGTGGAGGGGGAGCGGAGGAGACCAGGGTAGTGGGGACACAAGGGGGTTTTACAGGCTCGGATGGCAGAAGACTACTGTCTTTCGATGGCATTTGCAGCAAAGGACGGAGATATAGGGCCTTTTTAGATTCAGGTTATGAGAGTTTACGCGCACGGCTGTGCACCTGGGCCACGAGAGCTCTGGATTACTTTTGAGCACCTGCGCACCTTTAACGCGCGAAGAAATCTCGACATACGATCGCCTTTTTTCTCCTCCATAAGAAAAACAGAGATCGCGAACGGGATCAAACCCGCGTCCTCGGGCTAAGCAGCATAACTGAGCCACTGCAGCGGGTGCTATTTTCAGTTACTGCTGTAAGACTGCCAGGGGATGTAAAAGGCTTCCAAAGCGCGATGGTTCGTCATGTGTATATTTGCTTACTACCATAAAAACGTAAAGCACCATAGATATGTTTACCATCCTGGTACATTATTGTGTTGGTGCTACGTACGTTGCTCCACATGGCATATCAGCCACAAGTAACAATGTAGCAATAAACAAACAAAACAAATGAATATATTTATTTTTTATATATAAGACAAACGCTTCATTTCGAATTGCAAGGAGATGCCACCTCAGTAGAGTTGTATTTTCTATCAAATAGTGAAGGGCGTGAAACAAAATTTTATTTTCATGTTTTTTAGAAAAATATCGGAAATAGAAAAAACACGATTCCAAACATGTCGATTCCAAACTCGAAATGCTTCAGGGGGCTGCTGAAGAGCTTTTCAAAACATTTGCTGGTAGCATTCCTTCATGGTTTTCTTGACGCTAAATCAGGAATAGGTGTTTATTGCTTGTGAAAATACACCCAAACAGCCTTTTTTCCGCGAAAGCAAACGACCCCTGCCCACTGTGCGGTAAGAGATGTGGCTTCTCTCGCGATCGGGCCCCGGTAGATAATGTCCTATTCGGAAGCACCGGAGCTGCGTCGACCATTCAGCATGCAGATCTCATTCTGTTCTCATTCCGAAAAGGGTCAGAAAGTCCCCAGTAATATTGAAGACGCACAAAATCTTCCCTTAGAATAGGGGAGCTTGAAGGCAGCACAAACTGAACAAGTCTGCTCGCGGCGAGCTTAAAAAACGAATTTTCCCCGAACGACTCATGGCCGACTTTGGATTTTGGGATGCCGGGATCTTGTGCAGATATGGTATTGTCGCTTTCACTACCAGTGCGAACACACATTACTAGCACACTTTTCAACACCCCATCAGCCACCTTCTCGAATGTGCAACCTTCTTTTTACATTCGGGAGGGCGGTAACAAGCTCTAGGGCATCACTTTGACTTTAACCACAATCTATGACTCACGTCACTATCTCATGAATATAAGCAGGAAGCAATATTTAATTTGTCCCACGTAATTCTCCTAATCGACACCTTTATTTGATACCTCACAATAACTAGTGGCACCACTTTCACTTTTAACCCAATCTATAACGCACGTTACTAGCTCGTGACTATAACCAGGAGGCAATTTCTAATTTGTCCCATGTGATTCTCCTCGTCAAGACCTTTATTTGAAACCTCACAAGCCGAGTAACATCAAATTGGCTTTTAACCTAATATATGACTCACGTGACTATCTCATGCTTATAGCCAGGAAGCAATATTTAATTTGTTCTACGTGACTCTCCTAATCGACACCCTTAATTTGATATCTCACAAGCCCTAGTGGCACCATTTTGACTTTGAACCCAATCTATGACTCACGTAACTATCTCGTGACTATAACGAGGACTCCACTTTTCAATCGCCCCGCGTGATTTCCCTCGTTGAGGCCTTTAATTTGATGCCTCACAAGCTCTAGTGGCATCACTTTGACTTTTACCCAATTCGTGACTCATGTGACTATCTCATGACTATAACCAGGAAGCGATTTCTAACATGTACCCCAAGATTCCCCTCATCGAGACCTCTAATTTGATGCCTCACAAGCCCTAGTGGCATCACTTTCACTGCTAACCCAATCTATGACTCACGTGATTATCTCACGACTATAACCAGGAAGCGATTTTTATTTTGTCACCCATGATTCCACTCATCGAGACGTTTAATTTGATACCTCACAAGCCCTAGTCGCATCACTTTGACTTTTAACCTATTCTATGACTCCGTGACTATCTCATGACTATAGCCAGGAAGCGATTTCTAATTTGTCCCCATAATTCCCCTAATTGAGACCTTTAATTTGATGCGCCACAAGCCCTAGTGGCATCATATTGACTAATTTTAACCCATTCTATAACTCCATGACTATCTCATGACTATAACCAGAAAGCAATTTTTAATTTGTCCCACGTGATTCCCCTCATCGATACGTTTATTTTGATACCTAACAAGACATAGTGGCACCATTTTGACTTTAACTCAATCTATGAGTCACGTGACTATCTGATGACTATAACCAGGTTGTGATTTTTAAAGTGTCCCCCATGATTCCCCTCATCAAGACCTTTAATTTGATACCTCACAAGCCCTAGTCGCATCACTTTCACTTTTAACCCAATCTATCACTCACGTGACTATCTCGTGACTATTACCAGGAAGTAATTTTTAATTTCCCCCACGTGATTCCCCTCATAGAGACCTTTAATTTGATACCTCACAAGTCCTAGTCGCATCACTTTCACTTTTAACCCAATCTATGACTCACGTGACTTTCTCGTGACCATAACCAGGAAGTAATTTTTCATTTCCCACACGTGATTCCCCTCACCGAGACCTTTAATTTGATACCTCACAAGCCGTAGTGGCATCACTTTCACTTTTAACTCAATCTATGACTCACGTGACTATCTCATGACTATAACCAGGAAGCGATTTTTAATGTGTCCCCCATGATTCCCCTCATCGAGACCTTTAATTTGATACCTCACAAGCCCTACTGGCATCACTTTGACTTTGAACCCAATCTATGACTCACGTGATTACCTCAAGACTATTACCGGGAAGCAATTTTTAATTTCTCCCACGTGATTCCCCTAATCGAGACCTTTCATTTGATACCTCACAAGCCCTAGTCGCATCACTTTGACTTTTAACCCAATCTATGACTTACGTGATTATCTCATGACTATTACCTCGTGATTCCACTAATGGAGACCTTTAATTTGATACCTCACAACCCCTATTGACATTACTTTGACTTTTAAGCCAATCTGACTAATCAATAATTAACTAATTAACCTAAATAAGATAATTAACGTTCGAGCTCTACTGCCTCGGGAAAAACTCGCGGGAAGCAAAAAAAGCGCTCGCGCTCAAAAAAAAAAAAAATAATAACGTGCCGCAGCTGTGGGCACCGCGCTCACAGCTGCGGCACGTTCTTTTTTTTTCGTCCATAACTTCCATTTTCCGCCTCTACGGGAAAAAACATGGCGCTAGTGTCGCGCAGCAAACTCTAGGTTCCGGTCCCGCTAGCTGCTACGGTGTGTAACCGGGGAGCACGTGTTTGTTCTCTAGAATAAAAGTCCAGCTCTCCCAGTTTTTTCGTCGGAATAGGAAGCATGGTAAATTGCAAATCACCAACAAATGTATATAGTTTTATGGACGGATGCGTCTATTGAAGTAGCGCACGCTCACGTTTCGCCGATTGTCTTCACAGTGTGGAAGGGTTGTTACTTTTCTAGAAGAGGGAACTGAAGTACAAATGCCAACAGAAATAGGAGTCGCAATATAGTTCTTATCATTTTTAAGAAAGCCGTCTCCACCAGTTTGTTTCCGTTCCGTTTATCAACAACCCAGATGGCGAGTTTTATCTTTGCGCGGCAATGCATAGTCCCCAGGAATTGCGGTTACATGCTTGTGTCACGTTGTCGGCAGTTGGGTGGACAGTATAAACGCGCTAGCAATGCTCAGGCCGAGCAAGCACCTTACAAGTCAGTGCCAAAGAACGTGAAGAACAAAGAGTACGCAGTGGCGCAACGCTTTCCACCGCTTAGGTGATACTCAAATGCGAGGCATCTCGTTGCACCTTCGCAACCCGCCAGGCTCCTCCATGTGGTTACCCCGGTGTTCTAAGGGGAAGTGTGATGCCCGGCCGAAAGTCAAACATGTGGGTGACGTGTCAGCGTCCGTGTCACAATGCGCCGACTTTAACAATCGAGTAACCGCCGGCGTTACCCTAAAGTTGACGCAGCTTCGGTGTCTGCATGCAGCCAGCGCATTTACTCGTCGCACTCGTCCCATTCACTCGTCGCACTCGTCGCGCTCGTCGTCGCACTCTTATGGCTTCTGCTCTTGAGGCAGGCGCTGCCAGCCCCCCACTATTTTAAAAAACCTAACAACAAGCACAAACATTATGGCTAAGTTAATCCAATTGACCATGTGGATGAGATACAGAGGACAACGGGTACATTTGCAAGCCTTGATTCTGTATGCGCGAGAGGCAGAGCCGTTTAAAACGCGACGCTATTTCCGAATAATGCTTGCAGCGCCTATAGGAGGGGCAGCAATCTGACACTGAGAACGCAGTCATAGTTTCCAACTCCACGCCGGCTAAGCGTGATGGCGACCTCCTCTGGGGATACCGAAAAGGGCTGTAAGATGAATTATGATATAAATCAGTGAAGGCCTCGGTGTACACATGAAGCTCTTTATTGCGTCCATTATCGCGTGTGGTGGTAGTCATGCGCGCTGGCCCACAATCTAGGGGTTCCAGTTGACTGCGAGGAACGAAGTCTTCCATAGCGCGTGCACGAAAGAGAGATAAAACTTTATTGTTTAGGATAGAGGAAAGTGGGGCATGGTGAAGCGAGACACTTAAAGAGAAAGTGGTAGTGGGTATCAAGAGCACCACGTGCTCAGCAATTAGGGGGAAATGTTTGTAGGAGCGTGTTTTCGTGCGTGTGTGTATACGTGTGCGCGTGAGCGTATGTGTGCGTACGTGCGGACGTTTGGGCGTGTGTGCGTGTATGTATGCACATAAGTACACCCGGCGTCAAAATAAGGCGGGGACGCGAGTGCGTGGCAAATTGCATTGCCACGACATCTGACGTTGCACTTCTGGTGTCGAAACACCGATGTGCGCGTGCGCGTCCAACCACGCTCCTTAGCCTGTCTTTTACTTCGCTTCAAACGGTAGCGCTGATCACATTCAGAGCTTGGTGCCAGGGGTCACTTTCTTTGCTCAACATGTCTTGCTCGTACACGCTTCAGCGGCCGAGGGTGAGAGTGAAGATGCGTTGCTCGCCCTGCCCTGCTATGACAGATAACTAATCTTGCTCGTCTCGCGGTGACAAAATTGTGTCCCACATATGGTCTCCCACTTTGGTATTTCTAACAGCGACGCTGTTCTTGGGCTGGCTTGACTACAGCGGCAGCCTGTACTTGTATCGTTTTACGCTCCCTCCGGAATTCCCCGCAAAGCGTCTGTGTTTACAGGAGAAGCCGACTTTATGAAGATCGGCGGAAGCTTGGTCTTTGCAAGCTGGCCTTCCGGCACTGCCTCTTGCGCCGCGAAGCTTGGAAATGTACGGAGGGAGTATGATTAAAGAAAACGGCTTTAACTCATGTTACATTAAATGTATCCAAAAAGAATTTCTATCAAACTATGCAGATTGGACGATTATACCGCTATACCGAGTTTCATTTACTTGTCGTAATTAGGTAGTGAAGTTGGTTGTCATTATAGCGCAACCTACGGAGAGAGATGCCATGTATTGGAGAAAATGTCGTAACTGCGGCTCCGCGCTGTTTCAGTATATATCAATCACAATCGGTGTAACGAGTTTTAATATTTTTTTCGTAAAACATGCAATTGGTTGTTAATAAGAATGAGCACACGAACAGAATACGACCTGAAGCGAGAAATAATCTATTTTATGAAGGTGTGATGAGACTTCAACTTGCACAGGTTTTGAAACAATTAAAAAGGGGAAACGGGAGGAGAGTTCGGCGTGGTCCTAGGTTTGACAAAAAATTTACAAAAAATTGAGTGACCTTCCACTCTGTGAAGAAGGATGACCATCAAAGCTGCGGAGCCGAGCCTCAACGGGAGCTTTGACTGGGTCCAAGGGGAGCACGAAGCAAAACACGTTTGTTTGTAATTCGCGATTCAGCATAGTTCCTGGGTAATTGACTGAATGAACTTTTGATTACCTAGAGTTTTCTAACGGTTGAAAAACATGGGGATGTCCGTTTCCCTGCCGTACAATCCTATATGTACTGACAGCGGAGGAGAATTACACAAAGTTACAATTTTTACAACCATGCAATTTTGTAAAATATAAAACCCGGCTTTGTGTTAGATTCGTCTTAGCGGCTAATTGTCATATAATTTGTTTCGGTGTGGTTTCAATGAAACATGCGTTAGAGCCACTTGATGTGATGGTATTCCCTCCGAAGATTGACTTGATTAACTGTTCAACAGTCGATGTGGGAAAGCCATCTTACAAAGATAAAGCTTACTACGATCCTCGTAATGTCTGCTTCACCTCCGAACACAAATGAATTGCCGGGAAGACATTCTAAGGAACAGCGCTTTGGCGCCCTTCTCTGGGCTCAGCCGCATCGGCGTCGTCGTGACCGAGCGAACGATGGAAAGTCCGACGAGTGAAGGAAAGCAAAGGAGGAGAATGTCGTGAAATTGCGAGGGGAGTAGGTTCGCCGTGGTGACGCGAGCCAGCGCTCTCCGAAAGTGTGCGGTGGGGGATGGGAAGGGGCAGTATGCTGTGCCCGCACGAGGCGCTCGACGCATGGAGAAAACGTGAGGGGGGTGTTCACGCGGCAATGATGTGCGTTCGCTTAATGCTATGTTCAGACTAAATACGTAACAGCCGTGTCGTGCGCTATGGACGTAAAAAAACGGCGTTTTACACAGTTCCGTTGGCTGAGACGTCAAATGACGTCATTACTTAAAGACATTTGGACAATTGCGACACCACTTTCAACCCGGCCTAAGACGCTGTTGTTTTCTACATCTTGTCGACATTCATGTCTACATTGCTCTATTACCGGAGATGATCTGCTGGATCCTAGCCATAGACAGCTTTCCTGTAAAAAAGAATGCAGTATTTAAAACTAAGATAGCAGTCCCTTTTCCATGTATCCTTTGTCAGAGCAGCGCAGAGCGAGCAACGCATCTTCACCCTCGCCCTCGGCTGCTGAAGCGGGTGCGAGCAAGAGGGGTTGTCCAAAGAAAGTGGCCCCTGGCGCCAAGCGCTGAATGTGACAAGCGTTGCCGTTTGAAGCGAACGAAAAGACAGGCTAGCGAGCGTGGTTGGACGTGCACGCGCACAACGGTGTCTCGACACCAGATGTGCAACGTCAGATGTCGCGGCGATGCATTTTGCCACGCGCTTGCGTGCCCCGGCTTATTTTGACGCCGGGTGTACGTGGGCCCGGTTGCGCGTGCGTGTTAGTGTGAGGGCATGTGTGCGTGCGTGTGTAAAGGCGTGTGTACCTGTGCACGTGAGCGTGTGTATGCTTGTGTGTGCGTGTGCGTGTGGGTGCGTGTGCGTGTGTATGTGCGTTTGTGCTTATGTGTGTTTGCGTGCGTTCGTTCGTGTGTGCGTGTGTGTGTGAGTGTGTGTGCGTGCGTGTTTGTGTACGTGTGCGGCTGAAATTGTGTGTGTTTGTGTGGGTTTGTGCATGTGCGTGTGTGTGCTTGTGTGTGTGCTTGCGTGCGTGTGTGCATGTCTGCGGGCGGGCGCGTTTGCGTGGGCATGTGTGGGCGCATGCGCGTATGCGTGTGCGCGTTAGTGTGTGTGCGCGTGCGCTTGTTTGAATGTGGGTCTGGACCAGTTTGGTGCGTTAGGGGAAGGTTTGGGTTCGGCCAAGTCGCCACATGTGAGCTGAACAAGGCAGGGTGAGCGCGGTGTGGCGGAGAGGCAGACTTTCACACCAGAGGCGGGCAAGTTTAAAATCCCACCAAGTTAAAAGTGGACCCGCCGCGGTGGCTCAGTGGCTAAGGCGTTGCGCTGCTGTGCACGAGGTCGCGGGTTCGATTCCCGGCCGCGGCGACCGCTCTTCGGATGGAGGCGAAAAGCAAAAACGCCCGTGTGTACGAGACTTTGCCGCACGTTAAAGATCTCCAGGTGGTCAAAAATAATCCGGAGCCCTCCACTATGGCGCGCCTCATCCCCTGCGTTGCGTCGGCGGTAAAACCCAACAATCCATCAATCAAATCAAGTTAAAAGTGGATGAAAAGTCAGAAGAAGAGGGGCTCCCGTGAGTACTCGTAAAAACGCAGGAGGTTGGATTTTCAAACCTCTATCATGGCTGACTCATTAGCGCCCATGCCAGTGTGGTCCAGGGTTCACTCCAGCGTCTCGGAATCAGAAGAGATTCCTGAGAAGAACTTTGAGGGAATGGAAGGTGGGGTTCAAACGGATCCTTTATGGCGGTTCCCATTTGACTGCTTGTTGTCAGAGAAGAATTTCTGAGGGGGGAACTATGGGCGTATTGTGTAGTGGTCACGGGGGTTGGGGGATGTCGGCAATGATATCAAGAGCAAACGATTCGGCCTCATAGTAGGCGGCTGGGTCCACGTAGTGCATGTGGTTGGAAAAGCGTAGTGTGTCGAATGATAGTGAGCGCCGGCTAAGCGATGGTGGTGGGAGGGTTGAATGTTACTTTGCAAAAATGTATTTCGGATGAGGGTTTCGGATGGGTTGAGGGAAAGTAATGCCGATTAGGGTATATTGGTTTGTTGATGCGGTAGTTGTGGAGGACGGGCCCGCACAGGGCACCTTTGAGTAATCGTGGTGACGGTACTGGCGACGCCGCGGACCCCGAGCCCCCATACTCACGCTGTGATCTACCGTGGCTAGGAGTTGTAAGATAAAGAGCAGAAACCGCAAATCGTGGCCGTCGGAGCCCCGGTCAAGCTCCGGCGGGTGGGCTTCCCGTCTGTTTAGCAGGCAGGGATCTCCGGGACCTCTTCAGCTATCAGGGTAAGGCTGACGAAGGAAGTACCCACGTCTCCTGCTCTTGTCCTGTGCTTTATGGTTTTTCTAAATTCCCTAAACCCAATCATCGGCCCCCTACAAGAGGCCACACCGAAATATTTTTTCCACTCTTTCCACCATGACAATTCCGAAACCTGATAACTAACTCCGCTTTTTGGTAATCCAATTGTGATGAGGTGTCGCTAGAGAGGTCGATCCACCGAATTCCACGGGTGTAGCCGACAGAGAAAAGAAAGAAAGAAGAAGAAGAAGGAAGGGGAGGCTGTTCGTTCTCGGAGGCAGCCAGACGGCCACCCTCGCGGTGTAGGCCCGAGGACCGTCGCCGGGTCTCCCGTCCGTGCCATCACCCGGGCTGCCGACGAGACGACCAGAAGCGGAGTGATCGTGGCTCCGGGGGTGTGGAGCGCGGGCAGCGAGGCTGTGCCGTGGCGCCGGCCCAAGCCATTCGTCCTGCCGCTAGCCGTCTGCCACCATCACGTCCTTGTCCAGCGAGGCACCTCCTCATCGAGTCCACTAGCCTGCCCCGTGGCCAGCAAACGAAATGCGTTTTCGTGCCGTCGAATCCAGACCGTCTGGTCCCTGAGATATCGCCGGCTGTGAGCGCATGACTCCCTTTATGACTGTGTCTGCAATCATCCACAAGCATCCGCAGTCCATCCGTGCGCAGTGCCTATTCCGGCTTTCTACATCTTACGTCAATATATTTGTGTGTGTGCGTTTGCGAGAACATAGTCCAGGCTCTTGACTTTCTACGCGGTCCGGCCCAACATTCATTACACCAATATCTTGAACAAGGAAAACCAATTGCTTCACAATCTGTATTTTGATCTCAAAGAAGTCTAGAAAATATAATAGGTGGATCATATAAACCTAAGAAACAAAGCACTGGTGAGCTCCCCACTCAAACCCGCAAGTTGGATCTGCAGATCTAGGTAACACCCCACCGAGGTCTTAACATCTCTCAGGTTTGATCTTAGAGACATATCCAGCAGGCGAGAGGGAAGCAGATCTTCTTGAAGGCTTGAGAAGATAGGGTTTGACTAGAGACAGGCGCATCACCATAAGAAGAGGTGATAAGATAGTAGTCAATCGCACATGATCCTGACATTTGACTGTTCCACTCACCCGGAACACATCAATGCCGGCTTCATCCGATGCTTCGTCCGAGCGTAGATCCCGAATCTGCTGTGCTGATTCAAGTACCAGCGTTTGGGGCATGGTACTAACTTGTGACGGGGCTAAAAAACCTGTGCTATGCCTGACCAACATGACCACCCAACAGGTAATCGTAGCTCGCAACAACTCTTGCCTTAACTGCAAGGGCCAACACCCGGCCTACTCCAGGAAATGTGAAAATTTTCAGCCAGAGAAAAAAATAAGAAACTTTAAGGTAACATAAAACATCACCTCCACAGAGGCGCTAAAGAGCTTCGCCTCTTTCCCCCTGGGGAGGTATGCCGACGCGGCTCGCCGGAACCGGAGCGGCGTCTGGTTTCGGACCGAGTCGGTCCTGGTCCCGCTCCAGCCCCCCTCTCGTTGCCTCTGGGGCCCGTCTCGCCCCCTCGCCGCTCGCTGAGCCAGCAGCGGCTGTGGTGGCAACGTCTGTTGGGGATGCTGCTGCATCCACCACTTCCGCTCCATCGTCCCACAGAACACGACCGGGAGGCACCTGCGGCAGCTCCCACCCTCGCCGCACCGCCTGTGCCACGCGAGGCGTTCCTTAAACCCCCGGCGTTCGGGCAAGGCAAAGCGCACCCAGACGGGTGCGCGGTGCCAGGATCTTGATCACTCAGGCACTCCAGGACATCCGACGACGAAATGGACGTCGGACAGTTCCTGCCTTCAACGCGGAGCAAAGAACGTCTACAGACGACAAATCCTCCCTACAAGCCAAAAAAGACGAGATGCACAGCCCCTAAAGACAACACATAAAAATCGAACACTAGGGTAGCTCTCACTCAAAGTAATGGGAAGAGGAAACAGAACCCAATGAAACTGTAGATGCCTTGTTAAAACCCTTGACGATGTCTACAAGCTACTACACTCCAATGAGCCAACTGTCATGTGTCTACAAGAAGCCCATTTATATTCGAAACATACAAATTTTTTTAATAGTTACATGATATTTAGGAACGACAGGGATGGTGGTGGTACATCTTCCGGGGATGTGGCCTTCATTGCCCGAACATGCTTGGCGTGTAACACTATCCAATTACAGACCGCCCTTGAGGCGATTGTCATTCATACCATAACTTTCAATAGGCTAATGACGCTATTATCCCTCGTGATTTCAAGTTCTCAAGCTCGGATTTCCAGTGCCTTGTAGATCAGCTACCCGCACAATTTATCCTTTTAGGTGACCTCAACGCACATAATGCATTCTGAGGCTCTACTCGCATGGATGCCCGAGGTCACCTTATAGAAAAATTTCTAACATCTACGGGAGCATGCCTATTCAGTAAAACCAAGACTACATACCGCAATATAGTACACTACACATATTCACACCCCGACTTGGATATTGGTTCCGAAGTTCTCTTTTCATGTCTTGAGTGGGATGTGGGCACTCATCCATATGGTAGTGACCACTTTCCAACCGCATTAACATACCTAGGTAAAGGCTCAAATCGTTCACCTTCCCCTAAAAGGTTAAAAATGAAGCTTGAGCTAACTGGAGTACATTTACAGAATCATCTGAATTACACCACACATCCATAGAACACATACACGTAGATGAAGCCCCTCAACTCTTCACGGCGCACATCCTCGACGCCGCCTAAAAGTCTATTCTACGCGCCTCTGGTGCACCGCGTAACCAAAGGAGGCTACGGTGGAATGAGCACTGTAGGCAGGCGCGAGGAGCGCAGCACAAGGCGTGGAGTATTCTTCGGCGGCACCCCACATCACAAAACCTCCTGTTAAACGGGCAAAGGCGTTTGGAAAACAGGTGCGCCGTGAGACAAAACGAGATAGATAGCGCTCAATCAAAACATCAGTAAACAACTTATACACAGAAACACGCAATGTATGGACCCAATTACGCAAACTCAAATGAAATCAAACACACAGCCTGCATCTGGTTAGTACAAGAGGGGACGCACTCGAAGACCAGGCCGACACATTTGCACAAAACTTCCAACACGTGTCAAGTTCAGCACACTACACAGACAGTTTCCTGAAACCCAAACTCTCGGCCGAAAAGAAGCCTTTGTATGACAATGACTTAACAACCACGTACTACAACTTCGAACTTTCGCGTCATGAGCTGAGGGGCGCCCTGAGTACCTGTACAGCCTGAGCTCCAGGCCCAGACAACATCACAAGACAAAAATACAGCACATACACGAAGACATTCTTGTAACACTCCTTCACCTTTACAATAAGACATGGCTTTCGGGGAGCAATACAAAGCCTTGCAGGGAGGCCATAGTTGTAGCATTACTGGAAGCGATGAGGACCCTTCCTCTCCCGCAAGCTATCGACCCATCACCCTCACAAGCTGCCAGTGCAAGCTCTTCGAGAAGATGATCAACAGAAGAGTCGTGTACTTCTTGGAGTACAATGGTGCTCTCGAGACCTGCCAGGCAGGCTTCAGGGTGGGGCGATCTACGAACGACCATCTGGTTGCTCTTGAATTATATACATATCAGGGATGCCTTCGAGCATCAACAGTTTGGCCTTACAGTGTTTTTTGACATCGACAATGCATATGTCACCACTTGGC